>NC_054065.1:14561612-14874528 GCF_017639655.2 Falco naumanni
CCAGCAAGAACAAAATAAGAGGAAGGCAAGACTTACATTTTAGCTAACATGAGCCTAAGATGACAACAGAATATATATGAGGGATAATCAGACCAGCAAGACTGGACATGGAAAGTAAGGTATGATTGGAAGCAGCAGAGGCAAAACTGAAGTATCAGATGAAAAATCACATGAATATGAGAATATTACCAGGAGCTAACATGCACTGAAGAGGGAAGGCTCTCCACATTGTGCTGTAGAGAGATACTCAAATCAAACGTTTTGATCTGGCCATAGTTTGCCTTCTACTACTTTTTTTTTCCTTCTCACTGGCTCTGCACCTATTGCACATTCTACCGTGTACTCTATTGTACAATCCATTCTAATGAACTGCCCAATATTTTTTTCATTGTCCTTTTGTACTTTAAGAAAAATATTTCTGCCACTTCAGGATTAATTGTGATAAGGATCATGGGGCAAAAACTCAACAATTCCTTCATACCAACATGAATTTTGTCCTAAATTGAGCAGAACCTAGATTCTGCATTATGTCTGCAAAAATTTAAGTATGCCAGGCTTAACACACATCCCAATCCAAATAAGTTTTTTTTCTTAAGGATGTTAGAACAGGTTTGGGATATAACCTAGAGTAAGATTTCAGCAAGATTACGGAACAGTAAACGCATACTCAAAAAAGATGGCATGTCTTTCTTTTTCCAACATCCCTTTATAGTTTCAAGCCTCCATCCACCCATTCCACTGTGTACCACAAAAACACATTTAACAGGAAACTAAGATGCTAACTATAAGGACACTGCCACCAGAAAGCTCTGCTATCTGAAGCAGACAGAAAGCAGCCACCAACAGAAGAAAGGCAATTTAAACCACAAACTTAGGATGGAGAACTATATCATCTTCTAAGCTTGCACAGTATCAATTACACCAATTACACAACTAATGAGCCATTTTCCCAGTCTTCTGTCTTTTGAAATATTAGTACTTTTAGTGGATTTAAAAATAAAATAATAACAAGAAATCCAAAACACTATGACCAGAAGATCCAGTCAATATAAACATCTCTGAAATAAACTCCCAAATGATTAATTCTTACCACTGGAGCCCCACATATCTGGGCAGCCTGTTTTTTCATGGTTCACCATTGCCTGCCACCACGTTTTAATGGATACCACGTCCATAAAATGGCACTAACCAAGCTTACACTGCTCTACGATTTAATACATACTATTGATTAATAATTAGTTTTGAAGAGGCATCCTGGCAGATGAACAAGATAGGACGATTATCAACTCCTTATGGCTTGGAAAGAAGTCATTCTCCCAGAGTAAAAATAACACCACAAGAGTTGCAAACATCCCTCTGTCGAGCCACTCAGCCTTTCCCCCTGTCACCCCGCCTGACCTCCGGGACCGGCACCCGGACCCCCAGGGGCATTTTCAGTATTTAGTATGAAAAAAATAGAAAGAAAAATAAGAAGAGGAGGGAAATCGGACGAAACAGAAGATGACCAAGGCGCTTGATTTCACCTTCCCTTCCTCATAACACAACATCCATCGAGGCAGAATAAGCCACTTCGGGTGCTACAAGAGCTGCATTCAGGGCTGCGGGGTTCGGGAACCGCCGGCCGTGCGGAGCGCACCGCGGGCGTCAGCCCCGCCAGCCCCCCGGACCGGCCGGCCAAAACCCGCGCCAGCCCCCAGCCCCTTCATCACCGGGGCGGCCGGGGAGGAGGGAGCGCGGCCCCATTTAACCGCTCTATCATTAGGTACAGCCTGCCCGGGTTGAGAGGCATACCCACGCTCCCGCTCGAGGGGCAGTTTTTAGGCATCGGGCATTGTGAGGACGCACCTGGGGTCAGTATTCCCGGGGAGCCGGCTGGCCCTCCGGCCCGGCGGCAGCACGTCCCCGCCAGCCCGCCCGCCCGCTCAGAGCCGCGGTGCTTCCCGCTCCGCGGGCCCCGCAGCACCTGCCGCTGCCACCGCCCGGCACCCCCGGCTCGGCGGCGCCCGTCGTACCTGCAGGATCTTGTCCAGCCCCTCTTGGCCCAGGCAAGGAAACTGCTTGAGCAGCTCCGTCTTCTGCCTCTTGTAGTCCTCGGTAGCCGAGCGCCAGTGCGGCTCCTCCAGCACCTCGAAGATCGCCGCCCCAATGGACAGGTAGAAGATGATGGCCGAGGTCAGCAAGGGGCCCCTGTCCACCATGGTGCCGGCGGGAAGGCGGGTGGAGCGCGGCGGGCGGGCCGGGGCGGCTGCCCCGCGCTGCGGCCGTGGGTGCCCGAAGCCGCCCTGTCCTTCCCCTGACAGCTCTGCCTTCCCCGCCGTGCGCCGTGCCTCCTCTCCCGGCCTCTGCCGCGTTCCCTTAGAGTCTTCCACGCTCCCCTCCCACTCCCTCCTCCTCCCTCCTTTCCTCCCTCCTCTGCTCCACTCCCCGCGGCTGCCTCCTTCCCCCAGTTTTCTCCCCTCCCTCCTCAGCAGCGATTTGAATTTGGTGCCCTCCCGCTTCCTCCCCCCAGCCGCCCGCGCATGCGGGGCTGCCGCCGGGGGAAAAGCCGGCGGGGGCGCCCCCGGGTGCTCCGGGTCTCACCGCCCCGGTGAGGGGCGGGCGGTCGCCGGGGGGCTGCGGGGCCGCGGCTGGGTCTGGCCACCGCCACCGCGCGGGGCCGCCTGGGGCGGGGGGAGCGGGGCCGCGAGCTCCCCCCTTCCCGCCCTGCCCGCGCGGCCGTTGGGAGCGGGTGTGGGGGCCGCTGAGGTGAGCCCGGCCCCGGGCGCCTTCCCCCTGCGCAGGGCGGCCCCGGCGCCGCGTTTTCCTCGCCCTGTTTTTCTTGAGTCAAGGGAAGAAGGGGTAGCGTCCCTCAATTCTATTGTACTTTTCCCCCCGCGTTGCCGGGTTCAGCAGAGCTTCTCGTTGCCGACGCTGGAAGGCTGTGGAACGAGAACTGTGGCTTGCCTGTCTCCAGCGAAGTGCGGGGTGCAGGCTAGCAGGAGCTCTGAGGAGAAAAGAAGGGGGGCTGTCGGCAGGTTTCCCCCCTTTCCCGAAATGGTGCCCATCCCTCAGGGCACGAACTGCATCTCCCTTTCTCTGTGTGTTTTCTACGTTCCGTAAATGTTCCTATGGTCGCCCGCATATGTGTGAGTTCAGGAGTGAGGGACAGACCCTGGCTAGTGATTTTCCATGAGATGCTCAAAACCCCATCTGGGCTGAATCTGTCTTGAAGCTCACCCTGCTCGTGAAGCCTTTCCCAGGAGCTGCTCACAGCCACGCACAAGAGCATGCTCCTCCGCATTCACACGTGAAGGTAGAAGGAAGGCAACCCAACTTTTGAAGCTGGAAAGGGGGTTAAATGGGTCAGGGAAAGAGTAAGTCAGTGAGAGGAGATCCTGATGTGTTACGCACCCAGTAAAGTGCTTCTGGTGTGGACATGGTTCGTTGTATAAACACTCTTTTTGTGGAGCTAACTTATTTTCTGCTGCCTTTAGCCCCACCCCCCAGGAAGAAAACACTCCAAACCACAAGAGTTGTCCTTAACAACTGCATCATCAACACTAAGGATTTTGGGATGTAAAGGTAAATCAGCTGGAGTCCACATGCAAAAAGGCTGAGATAAGCCAGCTGAAATGTCTCATGCTGACATAGTTGAAACAGGAGGAGTGAGAATGGAGGAGAATGGCAGAAAGGAAGGGAACAAGAAGAAAGTACGCAACAGAGTATGAGAAAACAAAAAGGAGAGCATGTGCAAGGCAAAGGAACGTGCCTTGGTTAGGTATCCAGAGACACCTATCTATAAAACTTCAAATCATGCCCGATGGATGCTCTTTTGAGATTGCCCACAGAAAATTGCATGGCCCTTAAGCAGTCCCTCCTACTAACGTGCGTAGGGCTCGGTGAAAATACATCTGCAAGAGGTTCCTGGCAGCCTAAAAGCAGGACTGGAGAAACCACAAAATCCACAAGCATGTTACGTGATCAGCATCGCTGTCTTTGCATGGGATTCCCCAGTTATGTAAAGGAAACGTTAAGAATAGAAAAGGATTGCCAAAGCAGTAGTAAAACAAAACAAAAAAAAAAAAAACCACACAAAAAAAAAAGGAAAAAAGGGCATTTAGAGGAGAAATCAAGTAGAAGGCATAATAAACATTTTAAAAATAATGGCTTACAGAGAAACTACAAAACCTTTTTATTAAGGCAAAAATGGGGTGTGTTTCATGAAGTTGTAAGAACAAACTTTCAATGAAAAGGAAAAGAAGAATTTCATGGTGCATAATTAGCCCTTGAAAATTGTTCCCAGGTGTTATCGCTTCGCCCAAGACCTTTGCAAAACTTGAAAAGCCATTGGCCACATAATAACGTGAGTATCCAGCATTGCTTCACTTGATTATTTAAACTTAAAGTTAAAAACTGCAAAGTATGTAAATATTTATGGCAAGTGACTGAAAATATTGAGGAAGAACTCTTCCCATAGGCAAACTGTGATATAATTTTCCTTTTGGTGCTCTCACACCTTCTTCTGAGTCACCTGCAAATGGTTAGGTTATTCCAACAGCAGCATCAGTAGCCTGACACGTTATAGCAATATTACACTTGTATGTTCCTGACCCTGAACATCTGTGCTTCGTAACGGGAAGGTATTTGATTAAATTTTGAAACTGTACTCTTCTCCATCTGTCTTTAAGTCTCTAAAGGCCCATTTATACCACTGAAACACTATCTTAAAGGCACAAGGAATGACCCTGAACCTACTGCAATTATAAAGTGCAGATGCGACCAAAATAATTTCAGGCATTTCATAGAATGTTTGTTTGCAATTTTGATTCAAAATTTCTCCTTTCCACTCTAAACTCCCAATCAGTGATTGCATAATTAACTGCTTTCAGTAACTGAGTCAGTGTTTAAAAACAAACAAACCTGTAAGTCACATACCATTTTTCCCTGTGTTGTAATGCTATTGCACTTGTTAGACTGTCTCCTTGTGTTTCAAAGAGGCGAGCCTGATAAGGGACACCATCCAGAAGAATAGTTGATTCCCCAGGGAACCATAGCCAACTACTCCTACAAGTAGAGGTGATCCTCTGAGAATCAACAAACTTGCATTTAGATATTTCACTTTGACTCCTTTGTCTTTTGCAGAACAAATTACAAGGCATAATTTCATGCTGGTGTCCAAGTGAGTGTGGCAAGGAGGAATGTTTTGTGTAACTGGCCTCTCTTTGCACCTCTTGATCTAAAATGCCTCTCCTGACCTCATAAAAGATCCCATATCCTTTTATTCATGGCCCTTTTCTACTCTCTGTTTCCCTTGGATTAAACAGTACCCCTATTGTTAACCCATAGCACCTGCCACATAGGCCCCACAGCTTTTCATGCTAGCTGAGTTAATGAAAAGTCTGGGGTTATTCACTCAAAGGCTTTTAAATCTCATTAAAAAATCAGAGGAGAAAAAGCAGATAGCACTGTGGTGAGCAATACCACAAGTATCAATCATTTGTATTATTTGCGTAGGTCATTATTTCTGGCTGTCCAGTCCAAAAGGAAATCTCTTTCATCCAAGCTGTACGTCTAAGACACATTTGCTGTACAGATGTTTCCTAGAACAGCCTGAAATGAATGAATAAATGTCAGAAAATGTTTTAGACAGAGCAAATAAAAGACATTATTTGGGCAAAGGAAACCTGTCATGTAGTGGCAAAGACTGCATGTTGTACTGAGTATGAACAATGAATCTCTTTTCAAGCCTCTGCCGTTTTTCACTCGGAAGTCTATTTTCGTCTGGTTGATTGCTCTGTTCTCGATGATGCCTGTCCACTCTACATCTTTCACTTTCCTTTATCCATTGAAATTTAGAGACCTCCAACATTGCTTCCAGGTGTTATACACCTAGGTGTGTATGGTTTTAAGTAAGTTGAGGGGTGTACTATCATGACAAGCAGTTTGGCTTTTTTGGTACAGTCTGGTACATGCAGAAAGGTTAAGGTTGGTCTGCAAATGGTGCGGAATTTTATATAAGACATTTGTAGAAAGTTCAGAAATTCTCCATGGTATTGTTCACACCTCTTGGGCTAAGTATTTACACGTAGCATGTTTTGTGCCCTGAATGTACAGTAGCACATACTAAAGAGTAATGAAGAATAAAAACCTTTACCAAAACAACCTGCATACCACTGCAACAGAGTTCTTCACCCATGGACAGATAATGAGTGAACAAACACCACATGACAGATGTTAGTCATGCTGCTTAATGAATAACTGGTGATGAGTACATGTATGGAATGGCTGTAATTTGTTCAAGGAAAAATATGCATTTGGATCACCTGTTTTTCACTGAGATACCTACAGTGTACAAGAGAAGTGTCTTCATCAGGAAGTCCAGATATTTCAACATTTTTTCTGTGTGTATTTCCTTGACTGCCTTGTTCCTCAGCCATCCACAGCAATCACTGGATCTTCAGAACTAGATGATGAAACCTGGTTTCCTTCAAAATATTTTACAAAGAAAGGCTCTGGCCGCCTCTTCCTGTTTCACCATGGCCTCAGTCCTGCAGAGAAGCACTGACAGTACCAAACGCTTATGATAGTCCTTCATCCTAACATTCATGTCAGTAATCTAGACAGTTCAGCATACAGCTGTACAAAAAAACCCTAACTCAGACAATTTCAGTCCTGTACTGGGTTTACCATCATGATACCTGGAGCACATTACTATTCTAGATAGTATGCTCAAGGCTAGATGAGCACCATGGTAACAGAGCCAGTGAATAATGCAACAATCTGTTATTTTGTTATGTAAAACATAACTGTCGAGTCCTATTTTTGTGTCATTAAGAAGGAGTTAAATTCTATTGGTGAACAGTAATATGGATGAATGTCTGCACACTGCTCTGAGACTTGTTTCCCAAACCAGTTTAACTTTCATCAATCTCATGTCACACAGTGCAAAAGTCTTGTCCAGTGTTACGACAACTGCCTGAATGTGACAGGGGCATATTACAGGGGGGAATTCAAGGAACTGTTGGCCTCCCCTGTCTCCCAGTTGGGTTGCACAGCTGCATGTCTGTGTGCCAGGTTGTGCAACAGAGGGGCTTGTGTATGACCGCACAGTTCCTACATAGACATCAGTCTCCCTTCTGTGCCTGGCATGTAATGCTCACATTTTGTTAGTCAACATGCCTGAAGAGGTGTTCCCACCTACCTCTTCCCTTTATAGAAACAAAGTCACAACATTAATTTTGGCAGAGGAAAAGCAGAGGGAAGGTTGATGGCTTTTTTTTTTCCCACTTGGGTGAATAGAGTCTTGCGGATAACAAATGAGGACAGCTGTACACCCTAAAACCATTGAAAAGGATCATAGTGTTACCATCTATTCTCTTGCTCCAAATGCTGTAGCAATAGCCTGTAAGGTTACATTGGATTTTATCTGGAGGAAAAAGACAGAGTAAGCAATCAAGAGAATTGGGCTACATAGAGTTCACGGAGTATGAATATTTAGGAATTGTTTTCTATGGACACTAGTTGCTTTTGTGCTTGGTGTCCTGGAATGAAATAAGGGTCATGGCCCATGCTACCCCCATGCATGTGCCTCTTCCTTCTAGAATTAAAGGAGTTTTGTAAGAAGACAAGAGTTCCTGGCATAGTCTACCTCCACAGCCCCTTCATCTGTCACATGGTCCGTTGTGGTCCCTCCTCCATCTTGTGTGGTATTGGGAAAGAAGACAGCAAAGGCAGAGCCATAACACCCACAGCTGTGCTGCAAGTGAAGTGCTTGCAAGCCACCAGTGGCTTATAACTTATGGTTTGTACCCTCCTAGACCATTGTGAGGAGAGGGGTTAAGAGGGCTTGGATTGAACTGGGATATCAGTGTTTAGTGCCTTCCAGTGGTGCCTCCCACATGCCAAAACCTGGTGTAGAAGTAGCAAGCAAATCCAGGTCACTAGCAGATGTGACTCCAGGGAGGCAACTTGGCACAAAAATGACTGAGTTAGGACATCAGGAAAAAAAATCCACCTGGTCTGGTGCTTTGGTCAACAGCTAAGCTGTTGTCACTGCTGTAAGCGTTAAAGCTGCCTGCCAGTTATACCTTACACTGGTCCTGTTCTTGCGGTGAGCACCATGCTGGTGGCTCTCAATGGCTTTTCAGGGATGTCTGTGGAGAGCGTCACGGTCAATTGCAAGATAAGCCATGACTGAGGTGGTAAAGCAAGTCAGACGCTGGGGGTTTTCTTTGTATTGTGTAGCACCTCAGTGGTGCTCTGTTCTTCATTCTGTCCGATGGCCCGTTGGTCTCAGCATTGAAGCAAAGTCTGGGGAAACTGAGGAAACATGGAGTGAATGGAAGCAGATTCAAATTGCCCATGTTGCCGCTCTCCTTTGGGAGCTCCTGGAGAAGTCCTGGTAACTCAGTTCAGACTCACGATGGTGCCAGCAATGAGGTGTGGGAGAGTCCTGGCAGCAATCAGAGTTAAGGGAAGGCAGAGAACATAAGAATAGACAACGCCTAACTATACCTGGGGATCTGGTATACCTGCAAAAATCTGTGGAGCAGTTGGTGGGGAGAGGGAGAGAAAAGGGGCAGGGAAGGGAACACTGACCCCATGAAGATGAAGTGGTACTCTCTAAGGGCATCCAAACAGAGGTAACCATTCCTGGCTGCTCCTTTCACTCAAGAGGACCATCCTCAGCCAGCCAGAGATCCCCAGTGAATACTGAATTGTCAACATGGGTTATAGGAACTAATGGTTAGCAGGCTGTTAGAGGTTTCACAACTCATTTCCTTTGGATATTAGTAATTTCTTTTGCCAAAGAGAAAAGGAGAACAAGGGAGGAGGAGGAAATAAAAACTACATGGGGTAGTTAATTTATTTTAAAAGATTGAGTCAGTAAGGAGATGGATGAACTCTGCAGATGGCATTGCTTCAGTCAGGACAGCAAATTTAGTACTTGCATGTGTTTAAGGTTTCTTTGGAACAAGGAAGCCATATGCAAATAATGGGACCAATCTGCAAACTCCTGCTCTGGTCGGCAGCCTTTGCTCAAGAACTCTCACTGACTGGGGATACTTGTAACAGTAAAGATTCCCCAGGCCGGGGAGCCTGGCTTTTAGGTCTGCCTCATCTTCTGCCCTTGCTTCACTCCCTACTCTCACCCCTGATCTTTTGCAATTCAGTGACAATCAGAGTTAATAAAAGGTGTGTCTGTGATCCTATAAAGCAATTTGCATCATCATCTTTTGTGATGAAATTTTCACAGGGGAAGGAGGAGCAGAAGCATTTTGCCCAAGTTAAGGTTGCCCTGGCAATAAACCAAGAAGCCTGAAGCCCTTAATTTTCATAAGAGATCTGATTACCGCAGCCCATATTTGAGTGCAGAGATGTGTCCTGCAGAAACTGTACCCCATGACCCTTCCATCCCTCACTTCCAAGATAAGTCTAAAAGTAGTCTAGCATTCACAGTCTTGCATTACTGCCACTGTGTCACAAGCACATGGACAGGCTGGGGCTGCCTTCCTGAAGTTATTGTACTGCATCTACAACAGACCACACGACACCTGCCTCTGCCCTACCAAAAACATCATTTTCCTTATCTGGGTTGAAGAAACTACTGCTTTCGCTAAAGAGAAGTGTCCAGAACCTGCCAGCTGACGTTAACTGTGTTGTATGTTATTTCAATGTGTGTCTATTATAAACAAATTACAATGCAACTTTCATTTTGACTAAAGGAACTGGTAATTGACACACAGCTATTACAATATGACAAACAAGCAATGTCTAAGCCAGCTGAATAAAAGAACTGTCAGAAATGTCTTTCTTCTGTTGTGCTGTCTAGTGCAAATACAGCAGCCTTGCTTAATAAACAAGGCCTCATTTAGTTCTGGGCTTGTCTCAACACCAGTCTTTTACAAGCACTTAGGACAAGATCATTAAACCTGCATGTATCAGCTGAAGGCCTACCTCTCAAATTTCCTTCTAATGCCGGGAAAGGCCCTAGTTACACAATTATACATTAACTAACAAATAATTATTCTCAGCAGTGGGAAGTGAATTATTTTGCATCTCTATTGGTGTGTTTGGATACCTTGTATGAAATCTAGACAGATTAAATTCCTTTGCCTTTCTTTGTAGTTGGACTGCTTGTCGGGCATGCTGCAATGCTGGCATCTAAATCTGCTTGGAGAGCGATGTGGAAAGATTACAATTGGAATATCCATTATCATGACAATGTGTGGAAATCTGGCACCCGTTAACAGAGCAGTGTGGGAAGGACATTACTGAGGCTCATAGGTAAAGCGTAGAAGGGATTTTGATACTTAATGTCACTAGTACAGAAGAGCAGGAAAAGCTGGTGTGGTCCTTCACTGACAAGACACTGTGGGGAGGCTGCTACTGCAGTAAGTTGGGTGCTGTAAGAAAGGGTGGCACTGGAGCCTTCAGCAGTGGCCATTGGAAGCCTTCACTGAATGCCTTGTAGGCAACAGGGCCACACGATGAACAGATACTACAGCTATCATTTTTATTTTCCAGAAAAAGTTTGGCTTTTGTATCTGGAGTAACTAAGCTAAAATGTCTTTTGTCCATTTAACCCTTATGAAAACTCATATCTGTTTCTGAACAGAGATCCCAAGTTTTAACTTCCAGTTCAAATCTGAACCTTTTCTTTCTGTCTGGTCTCCACTTTGTGGAGAATGCCTTGGAGTCTGGCAGTTTTCCGTATCAGAAATGTAGTATTGTTACTTTGATCGTGGTTTAGACAGAAAGCCTGAGTTCAGTCCTGTGTGGATAGGAGGATTTAATACCTTCAAACAAAGTCAGAGAGAAAAAAAAGGAGAATAAAAATGCCTTGAATAATATAAAAGGTGCAATCTGGCACTGCTAAGGATGGTGGATCAAATAACCTCTCAGTCTTTTCCATGTGTGATTTTTGCAGTTCCACACAGACTTTTCACAACAGTTGAGTGCCCCACATCAGGACCAGGGTGCAGGGGTAAGGAAGGGCTCACACTAGCAGCTTGTCTGTTTGCCAATGCATACAGAAGCAGTACGCACCTTTCAGTTACTCACTACAGTGAATTATGTTTTTAGTTGTACCTTGCAGAGTGAATAGAAAATAACTTTAGACTGTAACACTGTCCAATCTGTTCCCCCATATGCACTCCTTTTCCAAAGAATACACCGTACTTTGCACTAATGAGGGCATTCAAATAACAATGGAAAGAATGACTCTGATATTCTCCTGAGCTAACTTCAAAGTTGCATATCCAGTTCTCTGCCTTTTTTGGTCAGTCTTTTTCCACCATTTATGCCTGGGTTTAAACAGACTGGGGAGAAGAAGAGATTTCAGCACACCCGATCCAACTTTTAAACTCAGCTCCACAGAAAGGCAGACATTAGTTGTACAGGGTAAAGTAGAACTGTACCTCTTCCTTCTAGAATTAAAGGAGTTTTGTAAGAAGACAAGAGTTCCTGGCATAGTCTACCTCCACAGCCCCTTCATCTGTCACATGGTCCGTTGTGGTCCCTCCTCCATCTTGTGTGGTATTGGGAAAGAAGACAGCAAAGGCAGAGCCATAACACCCACAGCTGTGCTGCAAGTGAAGTGCTTGCAAGCCACCAGTGGCTTATAACTTATGGTTTGTACCCTCCTAGACCATTGTGAGGAGAGGGGTTAAGAGGGCTTGGATTGAACTGGGATATCAGTGTTTAGTGCCTTCCAGTGGTGCCTCCCACATGCCAAAACCTGGTGTAGAAGTAGCAAGCAAATCCAGGTCACTAGCAGATGTGACTCCAGGGAGGCAACTTGGCACAAAAATGACTGAGTTAGGACACCAGGAAAAAAAATCCACCTGGTCTGGTGCTTTGGTCAACAGCTAAGCTGTTGTCACTGCTGTAAGCGTTAAAGGTGCCTGCCAGTTATACCTTACACTGGTCCTGTTCTTGCGGTGAGCACCATGCTGGTGGCTCTCAATGGCTTTTCAGGGATGTCTGTGGAGAGCGTCACGGTCAATTGCAAGATAAGCCATGACTGAGGTGGTAAAGCAAGTCAGACGCTGGGGGTTTTCTTTGTATTGTGTAGCACCTCAGTGGTGCTCTGTTCTTCATTCTGTCCGATGGCCCGTTGGTTTCAGCATTGAAGCAAAGTCTGGGGAAACTAAGGAAACATGGAGTGAATGGAAGCAGATTCAAATTGCCCATGTTGCCGCTCTCCTTTGGGAGCTCCTGGAGAAGTCCTGGTAACTCAGTTCAGACTCACGATGGTGCCAGCAATGAGGTGTGGGAGAGTCCTGGCAGCAATCAGAGTTGAGGGAAGGCAGAGAACATAAGAATAGACAACCCCTAACTATACCAGGACATATGTCTGGGGATCTGATATATGTCCAATCTGTTCTCCCATATGCACTCCTTTTCCAAAGAATACACCGTACTTTGCACTAATGAGGGCATCCAAATAACAATGGAAAGAATGACTGATACTCTCCTGAACTAACTATAAAGATATCCAGTTCTCTGCCTTTTTTGGTCAGTCTCTTTCCATCATTTATGCCTGGGTTTAAACAGACTGAGGAGAAGAAGAGATTTTAGCACACCTGATCCAACTTTTAAACTCAGCTCCACAGAAAGGTAGATATTACACATCTGTAAAGGAAAAAGTCAATGGAACATTCCCTGCTCCCTGGGAATTTATATTTCTTAAAAGTTTCCAAAT
Source organism: Falco naumanni (assembly GCF_017639655.2). Lineage (NCBI taxonomy): Eukaryota > Metazoa > Chordata > Aves > Falconiformes > Falconidae > Falco > Falco naumanni. The sequence goes on from NC_054065.1 coordinate 14,574,298, forward strand.
GATATGTTGGTAAAGTAGGTAAAAAAGCGAGTAGAAGGCTGCACATGAACTGGAATGCAGGACACAAGAAGTCATATCTTCCTCTTATTAAATATTATCTCACATATGGGAGGCCACTTCCAGGCAATATATATGAGAACTCACAAATCCTTTTTAGGCACCTGTGAAAAACCACTGAAACCGACAGAGGCCACCTGCTACATGGAAAGCCCTCAGCTGAAATAGTCACATTCACAAAGCTGAGCTGTAACATCCTCTATACTGAAAAGTCCTCCAAACTACAAAGATTTATTGTTCTTCTGAGGGGGGAGTTTTAGGCACACAACTTACTCCCATTGAGCTCCAACAGTTTCTCATATTCTGTTTCTTCTCACAGTATCTTCTCTGTAGCCAGTCCTGCAGCCAGCTCTTCTTCTAGCTGGATAAGCTGTGTCTGCTATAATATCAACACTTGTTGGCCCAACAGGGAAGACAGTGGAACTAGATATATACATAGTCTAAGAATGGTAATACTGGTATGTTCTTTCCTCCTTATATTGACTTTCTCACTGAAGCACTGTGTGCAGCACAGTACTGTGTGAATTTCAGCCCTGTGTGCAAGGCCAGGATACAGTTTATATAGCACCTGATTTCTATTTAATCTTCAAGTTGGCTGTAAGTGGGATATATAACTCTTGCGTTACACTTCTGAACATGGGAGAATTTTAATTAAAGAGAGCTAAAGATTACTTGGGAGGAGTGGGGTTCTTTATTTTTCTTCTTCCTCTCAATCTGGAAAGGAACACCGAAGCCCTTGTGTCTGCTGAACTATGGAGACAAAGAATAAGGGTTACAACTACTATGGCAGGGAAAGCTTTTACATTACACTCTGTCCCATTTGAGTGGTCCACCTCCATACATTGTTAATCCTTGGACAGTGCGGTTTCTATTCAGAAATGTTCCCGCTTGAGTGTCTGCTGCATGCAGTGATAGTTAACAAAACGTTGTGTCATATACAGTGCCCGGCAGGGAGCATTGGTCTGCCTTTCCAACCTGCTGCAAAAGGGCTCAGCTGAGTACAGTGGCTGTGATGACATGGGTCAAGGTTCCCAAGTGCACTTGCTGAAGGAAATGTGTTTCTCCAAAAATAGTGGCTCAGAATAGCTCAAACAAAAATGAACAAGCATCTCATTGAAAAACAAACAGCCCATTCTTTCAGATTTTTCTTCTCCTGTTGGTCCAGACAGGAACCTGTTTCATCTATCAAAAGAAAATTCTGTTTATGCAGGGGATGGATACAAGCCTTCCATACCTCTAAAACCCTCTAGGTCCTATAGACAGACAGGCCTTATTCTAACTGTCTTCCCAAATGTATTTTATCCTTAATACCAAATGAGTCTGGCTCAACCCTTTGCAGACCTCTGAACTGTCAAAAGTCTGGCACAGCAAGGCTCCTGGGTTAATTGCATCATGTGAGAGGGGAGGAGGTCGGAGGGAATCATCATTTGAGAATTCATGCCCACGTCTCAGCTCCTGTACATGATCTGACACTGGGCACGTCAGATCATGCATGGAGGAGATGCAGAGGGCCTGCCACTGCCAGCAGACGTGTGCTGTTTAACAAGGTTGCTTTCAATGTGGGCCCCTGCGGGGTCTCCTCCACCTGCTCCAGCTCCAGGCCTGAGCACCTCGTCTCTGCAGCTGCACTGCTGGCAACAGCTCTTGCCTTAGGAGGTGATGCCGGGAGGGATGGGTGCAGCAGAGGAGCGGCAGTGGGGTGAATTTCTCAAAATGCTGCAGGCTTAGCAGGGCTCCTATTGGCATCTACCAACAGATCATGTCACTGCCTTCCCAACTGCAGAAATAATGACCAAGGTTGACTTTTCCTTTTAAAAATGGAGAAATTTCATACAGTGAACTACATATTTCTGGGATGTTATTTAACTTGCCAAATGGCTGTAACCTGTCAGCCTTCAGTTTCTTTTTACCAGATCAGCCCAAGGCCTTCTCTAAGCTCCTAAAAGTGCTGTCTTGTATCTTATTGCTGAAGGATTAGTTTGTTCATGCTAGGCTAAAGAGGCTCTTTTCATGAGAATCTGTTACCACAGTTTACTAAGCTCCTTGTAGCTTCCTTACAAAACAAATATTGTTCCCTTTTCCCTAGAAAAACATTGAAACTGTCAAGGGATTAGCATATGTTAAAGAATTAAAAAAAAATTCTAGCAAGGAGGTCAGAAAATATACACGTTCTTTGGGTTCCTGTGTTTCAAAGCCAAAGTACTGAAAAGCACTTCTATTCCAACTCAGAAACTGCAGCTCTCTGTGCTCTCAGAAGTGTCAGCAATTGCAGAACTGTGGAAGAGGAGAGGAAATCTCATGGCGCCAGCTGAAGGAAGTGGAGGCAGTGAGATGAACAGTGCCCCTTCAACCAGCAAGAAAAAGAGGAACCACCAGCTCTGTTTCTGAACCACCAGCTTTATTTTCTGTGTTAGCAAAATGCTCCTCCCAGCCCCAGCTTCAATTTAAATTTGTATTTCAGAGAAGCAATTGCAAATGCCCCAGGTGACGACTAATTTGTATCACATAAAAAAAAAAGGAACCCCTGAAGTCAGGGAAAAAAGGACCTGAAAAAGGGCTGAGTTTCATTGCTCTGCACTTTCCTTTGAACTTGCTGAGATTCAGTTACATTTAGAACTGGAGTTTTGGGGCAGACTCATCTTTGTTGTCAACTCACTTAACTGTTGTCATGGATTCATTATTACAGAATAGTATCCACAAGATATCACTCAAGGTAAAAATGTAGAAAAATGAGTTGTAAGTGCAGTGACTGTAACAATTTGATTGTTTAAAATGCTTTAAGTAATATGCTTATGAAAGCTAGGGACAAGTAGGTGTTAATATACTGTTTAAAACAGTGAACTTTAACCATGTAGATCTGCACATTTTTACAGACAATCACATCATAAACTCAAGCACTTTTAGGTTGAAACAGGCTGGATTCATTAGGAACTCTTCATCTGTGGACAGAACGTATTTCATCAAGTTGGAAGTAGTACAAAATAATCATGGGCTGAAAGGGCTTTTACTGTGCTCTGAGTTGTAAACAGAGCAGGATTTGGCCCAAAAATATAGCACCAGAAATTCTTTGAATTAATGTAATAATAGATATGGTGGTCTTATACCTTTTATCTAATGTTCCCAAATCAACGTATAAACTTTATTTAGCATTAACTACAGCTTTGAGTTGTGGGAATGTGTTTTCACAGGCAATTCTGATAAGGTTGTGTGAATTACCCTAGGTCCCAAAACTGGGGGGGGGGGGGGGGGGGGGGGGGGGGGGGAAAGAACCATAAAACAAAAGCAGGTAGGTAAAGGGAAGCAAGAAAAGGACTGGAAGAACAGGGCCAGGGAATCAAGTGGGACTGGAACATGAGAATTTTGCCTCCTATTCCTGCTGGAAAATATTCTCTGTCACCACCATTCTCACTAATTTATCCAACCAACATAGCTCTATATAATGTTAGTTTTAAGATTTTTTTTTTATTTATCTTCTTTTTGAATGCTTACCAGGTTCACTCAGGGAGGGATACTAATGTCTCCCCTCAGAGAAGCCTAAACTGTGTTATCATACTTTAGGAATAGTTTCTGAACTCAGTTCCTCCTTAGATATAGAATAAGCTGTATTTGTCAAGCCATCTGTTTTATCCTTCCCAAGCATTGGATGTGTGTGCAGTGCTTTACATGCATACAATTACAGTGACACAATTGAAATAGTCTTTAAAAGTCTTTTTATAATAAGCCTTTGGGTTATTACTCAAGAGAGGTTACTTCCGTTTCTGGCTTGTCACAAGAACCAGCCATATAGAAAATGTATGGGTCTTTTTCAAATGGGAGAAAAATTAATACTGGGAACTTTGTAACTAAGAAGATGTGGAGAAATGTGCATCCATTAAAGACTCTGACTAACAAATCAGGGAAATGACAGCAGACCACTGGTTGCTGTGAGAAAGATGCTCTTACAGTTACCGCACCCAGTAAAGGCTGGGTCCAAATGTTTGTTGTCAGTTACTAGAGAGCCTGTAACTTGACGTAACCAGGCACTGATGTCAGGGCTTCATGGCTAATACTGAGCTAAGATCTTGCCAGCATTTACAGTTAACCACTTTGTACCACAGATTGATAGCATGAAGCAAGCTTAAGTCAATGTTTACTGTTTAAAAGCAAGGAGAAAGTGAGAGAACAGTTGGTGGCTTCAAGACAGCTTGATAGCCAAAGACTAGTGTCCTTGTAAAGCTGATAAATAACAGACAGTCCAAATTTTTGTAAGAGCTCCAAGGTTTCCTGTGGGATTCCTTTAGATAAGAATTTGAAGGGCGCTGGTCACTTCTGAAGGTACATTCCCCTCTCAAGGTCCAGCATATGAGGAGAAACAACTCTTTTATTAAAAAAAGCCCAACAGCTATTTGTCCCTTCTTTGCATAGAGATGATCTGTACACTGTCTTAGAAGCATGCAGTCAGTGGATGTGTAAAGCAAGAGGAACAATTAGACATGATAGTGGTGATTAGAAACATACAAAGCAATGGAACTGAAAGACAAACAAACCCTGCCATATGTAACCTCCTGAGCCAGGGTCATGCCCTAAATACACCTCACTGTCTGAAAGTAGTACATGTAGTATTTAAACATACACTTGTAAAATATTTCCCAGATTCAGCATAATAGCCTTTTACTTGTACAACATGTTCCTTTAATAAGGAAGAGATGCCAATCCTGAACCAGTAGTCAGAGGTGCTTGTCTTAGAGAAGGTTCCTGGAACCATCTCGGCTCAGGTTCAAAGGCTACTCAAATGTTTAGGCTCAAACTAATCAAGTTAAGTGTGTTCTTGACAGATTATTTTCTCCCTTTCCTAGGTCTCCCCTGAGGGTTATTAGTCATAAACTCAGCAGAACACCTACACTGCATCCACACAATTTGAGGTAGATTTTAAAACAATCCCCCACCTGAGCACACAAGTCTGGTAACTCTTCAATCAGTTATGCGATTTGCATGTGTAAATGAATTGTGCATTCACAGATGGATTCATATGTGTACTAAGGATAGTTAAGAGGGGAATCTGAAAACTGTTCTGTAGCATTCATTTCCCATAATGGAATTTTATCACATTGAATTATACCCCTGTATTTCTATATATATGTAGAGAGAGAGAGATAAAGATGCACAGAACATATCTGGCTGTGTCCCCTTTACTTCTGAAGCTGTAACAGTGCTTAAACAATTGAGAATGGGACAGTGAAGCTCTGCACAAGATAGTCTTTGCTTGTCTCTTTTTCAGAATGTGAGTGGGACAGCAAGACTGGTGATTTTTTCAAACTGTAGTGGCCTATGAGAATGGCTGGTTTGGTACTCTGGGTGTTTGGATTTCAGATTGCACATCACTGCAACTTATCTGTTTTTTGGGACGCAAATATTCAGGTTATGCAATGCACTATTCAAATTCTGTATTGTCAGTGCTCAGAAAAGAAGTGTGTCACCAGTCCCACTGGCCACTTATTGGCACCACGTTGTTAGCAAAGGATTGCCTGTGCTGGGTTTCTGGAACTGATCTTTTGAAATACTTTTTTCTTTAGAGAACAGACAAACACACAGTTCTAAGCTTCGCAGATGAGTGTAGGAAAATAGAGTGGCTTAAGGTTTGAGTCTGTCAACTCTACGATAGTTTCTATAGTATAATAAAAAGTGAAAGTATTTTTGCATGATCAGTCCAGGATAAAATTGGATGGTTGCAATGAGTGATACTTCACCTAACCTTAGAGAATTCAACTCTCAGCGATTTCTCATGGAAACAGAAATATCTTCCAGATATCATAAATCAAAAATATAACAACTCTCACTCATATGTATATAAAACAGTTTCCCTATATGATTTTCAGTTTCTATATGGTTGAGAACTCCAATAAAGGCCATTTTAGAAGTCATCCTACGTTTCATGTTTAGTGATCAGATTAAAATTTGGGAAGCAGTAATGGCACTACTAGGCTTTTCAAATTCCTCTTAGGAACCACAGAGTTACTATTAGGAGCCATGAATGTGGCTTTGCCTATATGCCTATAGGCATAGGTTTATATTATGGGCTTATAGTTTTATATATTTGAATATACCCTGTCAAATAAAAGAACATTAATCAATGTAAGATGTTAGGAATTGATCAAACCACTTGACTAATTCTCCAGGGGCATCTCCCTCATACTGAGCTGTTTTTGGATTAAATGAAATGTATTTACCTCAAATTCTGTTACCACATGGCCTTTAAAATCTTAATCTCAAAGATTCCCAGCATATTTTCTTCTTCAGTCATAAAAACCCCTCTTTTCTTCAGTCATAAAAAAAATAATATTTCAGTACTTTTTCCTTTTAGAAAAAAGAGCAAAATGATACCTCTGAATTCATATATTCTCTACCTTCTTGGTTTATTTTTTAGGAAAAAATAATAATAGCTATTTTAAGAATGATAAAATTTAGAAAAAGTATTATACCAGTGAGCAGACACTGATACAAGGCATTAGCCAACTAGAAAAATTAATGCTAATTAAATAAGGTGATGTAGACTCTTTTCTGCATGCTTAAAACTTAGTTTCTAGTTTGCAAATTTCCAATTCTAATGCCCTAAAAAGAGTTAGAAGGCAAAATGTCTTTGCTAAAAACTTTATGTTTCCTTCCTTCCTATTCTCTCACATTATTTAATCAGAGACTGATGCCAGTAATGCAAATAAACAAAAGCAAAGGGTTCACTGTAAAACATCCAAGATCCCCAGAAAGTCCTGTAGCTAAACCAGTCCTAAAAAACCAGCACTGACAATTCATCTCAGTTCCAGAACTCACAAGAACTAGAAAAACTATTATTTTCCCTTTGTAAATCACTTTAAGGTCAGGGTATGTTAGTCTACTTGAAAATTTCAACCCTTAAAAAAGAAAGTGTCAAAAAGAATATTAATCCTGTCCACTGATTATTGCAGAAGACGTGCTGTTATGGGTACTCTCTGTCCTTTGCTGGTTTTTGGCTGCTGCTAGCTGCCCTTGTTTTTACCTACTGCTGGAATATAGCTTTATCATATGAGGTTGCTGTGTTATAGTGCTGCTTCCTACTGGTGTGCTCCTGCTTCATTTCTTCAGTTACTGTCTAATGTTTATGTCATCTACAATATATGAATGGAAACAGAAACCAGGGATGAAAGACATTGACAATATAGATAAAGCTATTACTCTGTATCTTCTTTTAGTCCCCTACTTCAGTCTTTACTATCCTCATATTTATTTTATTTTGTTACAGTGATAGACCGCATTTGTATTTACCCAGAAAAAGGCCAATAGTTTGGGAAGCCTTTGGTTAACTAAGAAGTAGGAACATTTTTTTCAGGCACAACAAGTGTTTTTCCATCCAGCTCTATCTTCACAACCTCATGATGTTTTTGACAGATGAGGTTATCTGTTTCTCTGTCATTTCCAGTATGGACTATTTAGTATTAGTATAATATTTTAGTCTGAGGCATGACTTCTGCCAGCACAACTAAATAGCTGAAACCTATAGGAAAAATGCAGCTGAAAAAAACAGGTAGAATTTTCTGCTTTTCATATGGTAGTGAACTGCTCTGATATAAACACTTCACTGTTGATATATCTTCATCCACACTTTAGAAGGTGCTTGGAGCAGTACAATTTCTGGGTGGAAACACGGCCCAAATGACTTTCATTCCTTTTAAACCCAGTTGGCTATCATGGTCAATGTGGAATTGTAATTTGGTTTGGTTAAAGATGTATTTACTTTAAGTGTTTTCTTGAAAATAAATGTATTTTAAACCTTGAGTTAATCTAAGATTAAGTGCTTTGCTGCACAGGAATTTAGGTAAGTGCTTAAGAGTTCAGCTGAATCAGAACCCAGTGGGTAAATGAATATCTACATGCTTTTTTAAAGTTCTTTTAGGTTTTAGATTACACATTCACAGGCTCAGGAACTACTGATGATTCAGCGCAATAATTATTATAGTTGTTTTTTACCAGGAAAGATGTTAAATGATACCATACACATAAAACAGCACCTGTTTTAAACCATTTATTATATTAATGATATTTTATGCTGTTAATATAGTATCCCTCACAATATGCTAGATGGACAGAATTCAGAAAAAGAGTATGCTTGTTCTGGGAAGGCAATGGTGTAAAGACAGATAGAAAACTTAATTAGAATTTTGGGGAGGGAAATAGTATATATGGATTAACCTTAAAATCTTTGGGAGGTGATGTGATGCTGAAGAAAAGAGTGTCATTAACATATATAAGATAATTTTATCTACTCAGACCTCAAAGGCAGAAAAAGATGAAAATCTTTGTGAAGGCTATCTTTATTTTTCTATTGTCCTTCTTCCTTGAAAATGAATTTTTGGGTGATCTACAAGCACTAGCAGAGCCAAATGAATATGTTGGGACAGACTGTGTGGGTATGACAAAAGGTGATTGTGAAAATTTAACTGTTGAGAGTAGTGAGGAATTTGCCGTGTAAAAGGATTTTATTAGAAAATATGTACTTATAAACCCCAAAATATTTTGCAGAAGTATTTTCAGTGAATTTCTGATGAAATACAGGCTGCATCCACTGACAACATACAGCTTGCTCAGAGCCCAGCCAATAGGTCTGGAAAGTAACCAAGAACTTGAGCTTCCAGGTCCATAGCTCTGTCAGTGCCACGATGCTGATTTGGTGGCTCAGATTTAGCCTCCAAGGCTCCCAGCTCCCCTGCTATCAGCCCTGCCTGGCCATATAGGTTGCTTCAAAACCAGTGGTCTAAGTTTCCTTGCTTCCTGTCTTCCAGGTCAAGCACTGTAAGTATTGACAGCCAGCTCTGCTCAAGGGCTGTCTCTGAGTGCCCGTGCTGGGAATGCAGGAGTCTGTGTAAAATGGGGTCTCTCTCAGCTGGAAAGAACTTCAGGACTCCCAGAGGTGGTGGGTGATCATATGCCACATCAGTATTCTCATTCTAAATGTATGCAATACCAAGGAGTTATTGAATTTAGGGTGCAGTGTGGCATTTCAGCAATGATGATCTAGGGCCTGATGTCACCAAAAGAGGTGTTCACGTTTCTCAGAGCAGTTCCTTATGTAAAGTTACACTCACACTGCTATAAAGGTGGTGTTAGGCAAGTAAGTCTTATATTTGTACAGAAACTGATATTAACTGATGTAATCTGAGTGGACACAGCATTCTCTGTGTTGATTTAGCTTCAGTTAATTGCCTACTGGCTTAAGCTAAATCCTTAAAGCCACTCATAACTTCCTATATATCAAGGTGTATTCTGTCTAATCGTTATAGTTTTCTTTCCTGTAAAAAGGTTAAGTCTTCAAATGCACTTCAGTGATTTAAAAGCCTAAGACTCCTTTTAGAAATTACTTGCATGTCTAGGAGCCTCAGTCTTTTTGCAAGACACTAAAACTTAAGCTTATCTTGAAAATAATATTGGCGGTCTTAAAATGGCAAGAGCCTGCACTGTGTTGTGCAGCATAAAGCCCTAGATTAGAAAACAAGTCCAGAGTAAATATTTAATTGAGGATAAACAACTAACAGTTCAGAGAGATCAAAGAGAGAACTCACGATTCTGACTAGGAATGTTTAAACTTGCCTGGCTGCAGGTTAGGAGCAGTGACCACTTCGAGGTCACCTTCACAGTCAGAAGCGACAGGAGCTTCAACATTTAAGCAATCTCAGATCTCCAGGCACAAGATCTGTAAAGACTCCTGAACTCCAAGCTAACTACACATTTTCCATACCTGGGGATTTCTCACGTCTCATTTAATAACCATCTCCAACCATGAAAGCCAGTGGTGATCACAAGTTCTTAAACTGTCAGTTATCTGGTATTTGCATCTCGTGTTGAGGGGAAAGAGCAGGGCGTGGAAGCGGGAAGCATGGCATGCAAAGTGAAACTGAAGTCAAAGAGAGATCTGCAAACACGCAGGCTGAAAAGCCAGCTGCTAAGCTATCCTATAATAGGGAGACTCAGGAAAAGTTAGGAATGGGGCATGTCTTCTGGCAGTGTCAATATACTAAGAAAGCAAAATGTTAGCATGGCTCAAGACAGCTTCATTAAATTAATTTTTCTTCCCTGCCTTATACTTTAATTTGATTAATTTAATATAACCAACTTTCATCTTCTGCCTCCTTTGGACATGGTGGTATCAATTCAAAATCTGAGACAAAAAGGTACGTCATCTTCATATATTCTTGACTAAACTTAAAGACCTCACCTTGTAATGTGAGTAACAACAATTTTAACATTAATCTTAGCTTTCTGAAGGCAAGTATTTTCCATCAGGAGGAAAGGTGATTTAAACAGAAAAATATCAAAATACCTACATAAGAGACTCATAGGATATCCTTTTTCTGTGTCTTGCTGGTGGAACATGGCCAAATGACAGACCTGGTGGCCTGACCATGCCAGCCTTTTATATTTGCACCATGAAGTTTCAGGATTCTGTTTGAGGCTCTGGGACAGCTGAGCAATGCTGTTCCAGTCAATGTTCCCCTCCAGTGCACTGCCTTGAAAATATTAATAGCAACAAGATACTTCCCTGTCAATTGAAAGGGCTATAATACAATAAAATGACCGAGATGAAGGTACAGAAGGGTCTTAATGTAGTTGAAAACAAAGACTAATCTGAGTGTGAATCAGTGTGAAAAGTACATAACTGATGGGTTTTTTCAGTTCAGAATGAAAAAGTCAGGCCTCTAAAATGATGATGAAAAAAAATTCTGTTTCTTGTGAACACTGTACAGCCTTTACCCCCAATCTCATTTGCCCAGCACGTGTGCCAGCATGAATGAGATGACATGGTAGACAGTTTCCAGGTGTCCTTATGATTACAAAATCCTACTGTATTGACACTCTACTCCATAGCCAGCATCTCTCCCCCGTCCCACTGCAACTGTTCCCTCAAGGTTAAAAAAAAAAAAAAAAAAAGAAAAAAAAAGATAGAAAAAGAAGCATTTAGCACTGAAGACAAGCCCTAAGGAGATACTGACAAGCAATCTGTCTTGGGGGGGTAATTTCCAGATGGATCCAGTGCAGAAACCACATTCCTGAAACTAGTAGATGAAAGCATGGCAGCTGATACAGCTTAAATTTGTGACTCGGGCAAATCTGTGTTTACCCAGGTAGGATTAATGCTGATACCAGCCAGAACTGCAGTCACTTAGTGCCAGCAGTAAGGGTTCTGGGGCTGTCCATCTAAAATGACTACTTGCTCTACTGGCTGCCATGAATACACCACTGATTTCTTCATTTATTTAAAAAATGACAAAACAAACACTCCCAATACAATCCGGGCTTTCATTTGCAGGAGAGCTGAGCTGGTTCAGGCAGGTTATGGTAATTTGTCTGTTGACATTCTTCTGATGGACAAAATGCCTATTATAAATAGGCTAGTTGCTTCTCTGGCTCTTAGTGGCCTCTAGCCAAAAGTATGGTCTGAATCTGGCTTTAAGAGTTTGCTCTGCAGATACAGTGCTCGCGTATGCAGTGCAGATCCAAATATTAACAGAAAATTAATTAGACATACCACTAGGTAAAGAGGGAATTTTAGAAGGTTAAATCTTCCCACCTGAGTGGAAGACATGGATGACGTGTCCTTCTGTGGCTGGTGAATTCAAAGCCTACAAAGCTTTTACATCCCACTTACCGTTGGAAAAAAGATGTAAATGGTCTATAGGCCTGCAAATCGCCTTGGCAATTTCCAAAAAAATAACATAAAAAAGTTTTTCTTTAAACCAGATCATCTCACAAACCAGATCACATTGCAGACATGCGAATATTAGTTCTAGCACAAGGAAGAAGGAAGGAATATGAAGCTGGAAAGGAAAGAATGGAGAAGTTAAGACTAAGGCTACCCAAACTTAAATCAGCTCAGGGTGCCTGGAACCCTGCTCAGAGTTTCAGCATATGCTTTTCAAGGTCTCACATGCATTTGCTTTGAGACCAATACAAAATGAACTGAAATTGTATGTGCTTATTAAGCTGATCTATCTGCAATTTTAATAGTTATATCAGAGAAGTCAAACCTCATTTATTTCCCAGGGTCCCAGTACCCTTCAAATTACATCTATCGCTAATGCACACTTTACTCAAAATCCCTTATGGTTTTCAGGATCAAAGCTTGCAGCAGTAAGATGACACATGGTGATAGAAAGGTGCAGGGAAATTCCATCCCTCTCCCTGACCCCTCTGCTTACCAGTGGGAATCAAAAGTGGAGTGGCACCCTGCTGTGCCAGGCACCAGGCAGGATGCCCAGGGACTGCCATAGGGCCATGGCAAGCCACGTTGCAAAGGCTGCTGTGAATCCAGAATGGAGAATGGGAAAGTATGATAAACGATCAAAACCTCTCACAGGAAGAGAGACTGATATTTTCATAGAACGGAGGCAAGTAAGAGCTACATGAGAAAAGTATATAGTATGACAAGTGGTCTGGAAAAGGGAGACTGAGAACAGGAGAGTATCTTTGATCTTATAGCTCAGTACTTAAACCACTCTGGAGCCGATGGATTTCCATCTGCCTGTTGCAGGCTTCTTCTGCCTGCCTTGTAAACCTTTGGTCTAACCAGTCTCAGGTGGGTTTGGACTAGCTGGATATTCAGATTTCTCATGGAAATTCCTGTATTCTAATTGAACAAGACTTTTCATTCAACGTTCAAATATGATTGCAGCAGTTATACTGAAACATATGTTTAAATGCCTTGTTAAACCAGAGTTTATGTTGGTACCTGTTTTGGGAACTGCAGAAGTTGCACCACAGAGGAACAGACTTCTGGCCACTCTGGATGAGAAAAGATACTCAGACTATTAGCTCTGCTGGGTGGATGTTTATTTAAAACCATCTGCTCAGGTAATCTGTATAACTATCTGAAACAACTCCTGAGGTCAGGTCTTTTAAACAAAGGCATTGGACAGATGGTCAGCATTGCAATGCAGGTGGAGCACTACAGGCTTAAGGAAGCAGATATAATTCCAATATAAGCTTGAATTACCCACTTTTCTTGCAGTTATTGGATCGTTAAAGCTCTTGCATCAGTTCCCAGGCATTGCTTCTGGTAACATAAACCATATTACTTCATGCTGCTAGTAAGGTCTAGCATCCGGGACCAAACATTAGCATATATGCATTTATACAGTAGTTTCATTGCTCAGTTTCCAACTATCACCCCACAACTAGCACTGGGGTAGCCCATACAGCTGAAAAAGCACAACTATTTGAATGTGAACAGCATCAGACCCCTTCTAGAGGACTTGTCTTCTTAGTTTGCACTGCTATGACAGTTACTATGGCTGTGATCGGTTACTGTATCTTAGCTGAAGTGGGATGAAACTATCCTCTGAGTGCTAACTCCTTACATTTACCAAAGATATGAGAACATCTGACTCTACACACTTATTACTTCTGCAGGCTCTGCCTGAGTAGAGTCAAGCGACAATCTACCTACCTATGTCACATTTTCTGTGTTTAAACAAGAAAGTGATAACACGTATCTGGCTCCTCAGTGGTGCATGCAACATAATGAGAAAATACACATGTATTTCAAAAACATCCATGGAAAAACAGATGTTCTCCAGGTCTTGTGAGGGTACCACATTGAGCATGGAAAACCCAGCAGAAAAGGACAAGCTATGTTTGGATATTTTGGTTGTCCTTGAGACTTTACAGAAATGTGGGAACCAAAAGAAAGGTAAATAGCTAAAAATATTTGTTTTTCAATAAGGTTTTCTATTTACATAAACACAGAAAAAGTGTGAAATTTCAGTAAAATTTTTTCTGAGCAACTTCATCAGACACATCTACCAGATGGTCCAAATAATTGATTTTGTGGCTTGACAGTCAAATACAAATTTGGGGGAAAATTCAGAATTTGAATCTCCTTGCCAAACAAAAAATAGAAATTGAATTAATTTGACATGTCATGTTCTAGCTAACATGAAATATTTCATTTGAAGAATTTTCACAGAAGCAGAAATATAAATATATAGAGGGAGTAGTTCTCAGAACGGCTGCTGGGGAGATAGTTGCACCTTTATTTGGTATCTCAGGGGCCGTAGCACTTACACAGGACACGAGCTATCCAATTCAACTCCATCCTCTGTCGCCATTGCTCACCTCCCAGAAAACTGGCATAATCATCACATGTGGTTAAAGACCTGTTCTTCAGTTATCTGCTGATACATTTTCACTTTGGATAAGCATTTGCAGCTCCAGCCTATCAGGGAGTTTATCACACATCAGGTGGAGGCTCATTTCCGGACACTTTTCTGTGGTCTTTCTTTTGTAATATTTAAACATTTTATGCAAAGTGGACTTGTGGTGCCCAGGTTTCTCACAGCCCAGGTAAGCACTCCCAGGCTGTCAGATAAATCCAGTATCTGTCACATCCTCCTTTATCTTTGCAGTAAAAGAGGAGGAGGACCAGGTTCTAGTCAAAGATATCTAAGGAATTCAAACTGAATTTGTAAATAACATTAGGATAAATAATCCAAATACACTTTGCTGAAAGTTTGCCTAGCTCCAGTAATTTCTTTGCAAGCTCTTGAGGAAGGAGTGCATGTTATATATATTGTTTGACATGGGAAAGGTCAGAGGATCAAAGGAGGTGGATTGTGGTCAAAAAAGTTTTAGTTGCAATTACACTGAATGTGTGCAGTATGTAATAGTCTGCATGAATATATGAGTTACATTAATTAGATATAAAATACGTTCCTGGGCTGGGCAAGAAAATTGAATGCAAAATGTGTATTAAACTGATTGCCATTAAACAGTTTTACACTTCAGATGTACAGGGTCATGCCTCCTGAAAAAAATATTTTACACACAAATTCATTGGAAGTATAGTGATCCTAGCCTCTAAAATATGACATCTGTACTCCTTATCAAAATGGTTGTCAGTTAGTGACATTTAAGTTCAAGAAACTGTGTACAGAAGACAAATAGAAGACATATTTAAGGGGTCACCTGAAAAAGATCTAAGAAGGCATGCTGTCTCATGTGTTGCTTCTGGTGTACAAAAAAAAACCACCAACGCCTGGAAGAAGCTAAGACAGTGTCAAGAATGCTGGCATAAGTAGATGAATGACCAATGCCTTTGGGGCACTGATGTTTCATTAGACAGACAAAAATAGACGAGATCATCACATGCATTCACATGTAGCGGGAATGAGGAAAAATTCTACTATTTTCTTAATGTCAAGAATCTAAGCCAGGAGACTTTTTGAAATACATTGATAGATCACAAGATGAGGAGGCAAAAGCATGGCACAGAGTGGCTTTCATCTTCTTTTTTACTTCTGTAAAAATCAATCTGTTGATGAAAATAAATCATATTTTAGACCACACCAGAAATGACTGCAGTCTACTGCCACCATCCTTAGACAAAGGTCACAAACCTTGGCCAAAAGTCATACCAAGATGTTTGTACTTGGATGCAACAGCTTATAAATGGGGCATAGCTCAGTGTTGTGTATTCCTAGTGACTAGTGGTGGCAGAAAGAACAATCCCAACCAAACCAGCTTCTGCTTTGTGTTAAACTCCAGGCTGCTAACATTGTACTTAGGACAAAACACCAGTGGTCAATATTCCAGCAAATGGGAACAACTCAGTCCACCAGCCAGCCAAAATACCTGCTCAGCTACAAGCAAGCAAGTTGGCTGGTTCCCTAAGAAGCTAGCCAGATTGTGAGCCCATCAAGCAGTCACACCTTTAGCCAAGCAGCCAACTTGCCTGGCTTCTGCCAAAAGCTTTCAAAGTGCCATTGTGTCTCCAGAAAACAAAACAAAACAAAAAAAGTAATAAAAAAAAGTTAAGAAGTTACCAGTGAAAAAGAGTTATTTTCTGGAAAACGTGTTTTGGTGGAAAAATTGTGACCAGGTCAAGAAGCAATTCTGTCTGTGGTGCTTAAACAGTCTCTGTTGCCTGAGGCCTGGAATCATTACAAAATATTGCTGCCAAATGGGAGGTACACACTAGAAATACGGTCTGTGATGTTGAAGGGCTAACTGGTGAGGTAGAGGGTGGTAGGACTCAAAGGCTAGACATGGACAATGTACAGAAACCTACCCTGCTAATGATACTCCACTGAATAAGGAGTTACTGTTCTTCATATTCTCATTACTAGCTGTTTACATGTTTTCTCATGGGACAAAAACACTTGAGAAATTTTGCCTCTAAATTTGCATTCTTGCAAATACAGGGGAAAAAAAAACATTTGCTAATATTTGCAAACTTCATAAAGGTTATGTTTAATATGTAACAAGAGTACACCAAGAATCACATATGTTTGAGGTATAGCTGACTCCAGCCACAGCCCAAAAATCTTATTTTTATAAAACAACCCCTTTATTATTAGTCATACTTGGCTTGCGCACTTGTGTATCCTAGGTTGACCCTCACTTGAGGTGGGTATTGAACAGAAATCTCATTTGCCTCACACCTCTCTTCTTAAATGTTCCTTTTATGATGCTTCCATAATGTGTCATAAAAACTTAATGGTTGTCACTAGAACTTTATGGGACTTGAATAGTCAGAAGTAAAAGGGGCCATTGAACTGTGATGGATCACTTGAGTACCTTGGTGTACTTTCCACTGACAGAAGCCAGCAGCAATATCTAGCAGAGATGAGGCACATTCTCTGCATCACACAACCATAACAAGCTGGACAGTAAAGTGCTCTGTGTAACTGAGAAACAGCAACTTTACTTTTAAAGAAAATCTTCACTAGCGCTAAATATTATTCCTGCCCTCATCAGATTTCATAAATCCTGCCACATACCCAAAGACCAGCTAGTTTTCAGTTCTTAAAGGGACTGCAGTTGGTACTGGAGCCTTTGATTTAGCCAAGGCAGACCTTGACAGTGTCCCCCTTTTGTATTTATATTATAGAACCACTTTGCATTCCTCTAACACCTTTTATCAGAGGATTGATCTCCTTTACAGACGGTAATGAATTAATGCTCTCAATGCCAATGTAAATTGGGATTTGTTTTCCTTGTTCTGCAGATGGGAAAGAATGAAGCACAAAGATGATGCAACTCGTTTAAAGAAGGCTTGGCAGAGCCAGGCACAGAATCCAGATCTCCTGATACCTGAGCCAGTGCCTTCACCTCGCTATCGCCACCCTTTCACCTGCACACTATGCAACAGGCATTCAAGCTGGACACAATTATAAAGAAAAGCTTCACCTGCTTTTAAAAATGGATGCCTAAACTCATAGTTAGACACCAAGTAAGTTAAATGTCCAGGACATCTTCAGGTATGAGATTTCACTAGTTCCAAGAAGCAGAACTTAGTGACTAAATAAGGATTAAGAACCCTAGTTGCATTCATACATTTTTTTTTAATCATTCCCTTTTTCTAATAAGCACTTCTAAGTGGCTATGCTGATTATGACAGTATCACAGAACAGAAAAAGGTATTGTGAAAAGAAAAAGAAACTGCTTTTGCTTCACTAGTGTCTATATGTCTATCTGAGGTGTCATTATAACCAAGGCTGATTTTATTTGTAAACATTTGGCAAAGTTTCCAGGAAACATGTGTATGGATTGGCCTCAAAGTATGTGGTCTTGAATATAGATGCCCAAGTTTTTTCACAGGCTGACTACCAACAGAGCATCCTGTGCCATGTGTTCACTTTTTTATCCTGCCCAATGGCATTCTCATTTCACACTTACACCAACTCATATTCACATCACGTCTATGCCAGCCAGACAAATTACTAATATTTGAAAAGAGATAGGAAATCATAATTGACATCCTGTGACACTCAAATTCTATGTGCACCAAAAACTTTGTCATTTACTGTGACTTGGGTATATTCCTTGATGCAAGGAACACCTGCAAAGCAATATTCCAGTGGAAATAAACAAAAGCGGGTATAACCTCAAATGCATCCCCATGCCTACCCGTCCAATAATTCTGTGGTCCTGAGCACTCTCTTTAATTTCATAACATGTTTGAGAGTGTTTCTGTTGCAGTCTGCCTGTTCTTGTTCCTCCTTGCACACAGGGAGGCATTGCCTACGTGAATCCACTGATTTAAGGGATACAGCTTCAAACCCAGCCTGTAATGTGAACTACTTCTGGGCCAAAAGTTTTTGCTTTTCAGCTCCTGTTGTTTCACAAAATCATGCTTAGAGAAGAGTTCTTGAGACTTCCACTGGTTTCAACCAGGGCCACAACTGTCTACAGGTTTGTTTGTTTGTTTTTTAAAAAAAAGACAAGGATTTAAAACTTTCTAGTTTAATAAAAAAGATAACTGGGAATAATAGACCCTTTTACAACACAGAGAGCTTGTTTTTGCTCTTGTAGACATCATTTGAGAGGTCAGCATGGGTTTCCCCATGACAGTGCTAAAGAAAAAGTTTGAATGCCACCATTTAGCCAGTGGGTTAGGGTTTTTGTTTTGTTATGTTTGGTTTTTGGTTTTTTTTTTAAACTGTGTTTGCTTCATCTTTGTTATAGCTACTGCTCTGCTCTGCCATAACTTCAAGTCATGTACAGAATGAGTCCATCCTTGTCAGCTATAGCTGTTTACTGAGATCTGAGAGAGAAAAAAAAGTCCTATCAGTAGTGAAATACACTATGAAGGCAATTCACTCTAGCTTGAAGTTCTTGTCCTTATTCTATAGAATCTGCTTTTTTATTAACAATTCCTTTACTTTCCTGTCTGAAGGGTTTTTATGACGTGAATATTACACTGTATTGTAAAAATCCAAGCGTCAGTTTTTCTGATGTTATCTCTGGCAGAAAAATCATTGTCAGTAAATACACCAATAGATTACTGTCCGTCCCTAACGTAACTCTACTGTGAGATTCAGGTGTTGGGGTTGGTGGGGTGCACCACTGTGCTGTACATGCATACAGTCCAGTCTAAGAGCTGTTCAGGCATCCAGGCCAAATTCAGAAATTCAGAGCTTCCAACACCAAGAAAGCAAGTTGTCTGCAGTTAGGTGTTTGATGCACAAATACTTGATTTGTATCTGTACTACTGTTTATTAGCTGCACTGAGTAGGCATCAAATTATATACGGCCATTGATTCCTTGTGGTTTTTTTTTAAATCACTGATTCTAACATGTGCTCTGATCCTGGCTCTTCCTGCCTTGTTCTTTATGCTTTCGGTAATAGGAACAGTATTGCACCATATATTTGTACAAAACTGACCACCAGTCACTAATTTTTAGAGTCTGTTTCCAAGTCAGATTTCTGCTTTAGCCTAGCCTGGACCCCTCAGTTCATTCTGTGCAAAGGATCTGAGATTTTCAAGCTATAACCATTTCTCAGGCCACAGACATCCCCTACTACCCTCAGTTTTGTCCTTCATCCGTTTCCACAGATATTCTTGCCACTTGTTTCTCCATTCCTCTCCTCTCTCTCTCATAAGAGCAGTCAATTAACCTTTGCAACAACCAGCCCTGAAACCACCCCTGGGGACAAGGCAGACTGAAAGCCTCATAGCAAGCCTCTGGAGGGAGGCAATAACCAGCAATCATGATGCAATTTTTCCATGGAGCCAGACTCAGGCTGGCTACCACATTAGACTGCATGAAGAACCTCTGTTATAAGAGGAATTTAGACTAGGTGGCTCAAATCCCTTCCTTCAAGCAGAGATGCTTTTCCAGACTTTTGATTTTCCTAACCTGCCGCTGATCCTGTTTTCCTCCTATTCACACTATCACCACCTCTCAAGCAGACCTAAATTTAGACAAGACCTGGACTAAACCCAAGTCCAATTCAGTGGCTTTAGTTTACACAGAGCCGAGGATGCTTCAGCTACTCTTTGCCATGGGGAGCTTTCAGGAAGGCAAGCCTCCTGCAGAAATGTCTCTCTGGTGAGCACCTGTATGCATAGCAGTGTTCAAGCAGCAAATACAGCCTATCTCTGGGATAGTGAAGTTAGGAAGGCAGGTCAAGGTTAGCTTGTTTAACCTAGGGCAGGGACAGAGGCATCTCTTTTTGGCTTACAGAGCACCACACACACTAATGATGCAGTCCCTGGGCAGAAGAAAGCAACAGGAAAAAAACCAAGCAGTTATTTTAATTTGGATGCTGGACTTCACGGAGTAATTTAGTTCAGAATTTGGTTTTCTGTCTTTCCTTTTTTCTGTTTTTTCTTACAGGTCTCACTTTTTAGCTTTGAGGAAAATATTTCCTAAATAGTTACTATTCAGGTCATTCTTATTAATCTGTAGTTTCAGGTGCTTCTGATTTTAAACCCTGAAGTATCTCCCCTAATAGCATGTTTAAGGTTCACAGCCATAACATAGAAATATTTCCAGACACCGATTGTGATGATATATATACCTGATTTTAACCCTGTTACAGTGCAGCCATTTTCCTTCCTTGCTAACAGTCTGAAATGCAGTTCCCTTTAAATGCCCAGAAAAATATAAGTGCATTTTGGAAGATGAACTCCAGGACAGGACAGGACAGTGCAGCTGGGTGATGAGGATGAGTAATTAGTTAATGCAATTCCAGCCTCACCATCCCTAATGTCCAAAGGGGCTAGTAGAAATTTATCATCCCGTTAGTTAACTGTGTTAGCTAGTCATGATCCTGGGTTATGTATATAGCAAAGGTATTTTCTTACCTCATATAGGGTTTGAGGTTTGACTTCTTTTTGTGTAAAGCCACTGACACATTAATTCAATGTGCTGGCTAAAGATCCCTAGCCATTGAAAATGAATGAGTGGAGGGTGGTAGTGACAAAATATATTGTTTCTGTCTTGCAAGGCAAGGTTGTAGGGCTTCTCAGGGACTTAAGCAGTATAGACAGTACTGGTTGAAATTAACATGCAATTAGGACCCACAACTGTAATCAATCTTTATACAAATCTGGAACTGTGCAGAATACCTCCAGATTTTCCACTCCCGATTTTTGCATTTCTCAGTGAAGCGCAATTCATAAAAACTGCATTTCTTCTGGCCAAAATATATGGTAATACTGAGCAAAGACATTCTTAAACAGATAACTGTAAATATGCTTGTGTCATCAGAATGACTGTGTTTGGGCTTTTGGTTCTGCAAGACATATTTTAATTTCATTTATCCTAGAGCATGTATACACTAAAAAATGGAAATCAGTGCAGGGATTCCTAATTTAGCATCTCCAGGTGGCTTTGTGTGGATGATAAATGCTCAAGACGCTTGCTGAGGTCCAGAAGCAACACGTATGATATGCAGGCTGATAAGCCTGGCCACTCCACAAGGCTTATTATGACCTTTTGGGACAGCCTGGATTTTAATAACCCTGTCTAAAGAGCATCAAAAATTCCTTCTGAACAATGATACGTTTGTAAATAACATCCCTGGGAGCTGGGAACCTGGGATACAGGAAGATGCTACCAATCAGCTGTCCCACGCATCTGCAGGAGCAAGGCAGTGGCAGAGCTGGGCTGGGAGGTCTGGGCTGGGGGGCTGAAGGTGGGAAGGTGGAGGAGCTGGAGCCTGGCTGTGGGAGTGGAGTAACCATAGACATATCAGATAACAGGCAGTGACATGGTAGAAAAGGTTGCTGGGGACTCAGACTGAGGTCTGAGGAAAACACGGTGTAAGGAGGGGTAGATAACTCCCTGTGTGTCTGTGTGTGTCCAGACTTTCAGCAGCTGCAAGTGCCTGTCTTGGCTGAATGCCCTCCAGTAACAGCCCTGAGCAACAAGAGCTCCAGCTCCTTTCACAGCTCTCTGCCCTGTGCCACAGACACCATACCAGGATAACTGCACTAAAGCCAGTGATCTTAACTGCAGATACCTGAGCTAAAATGTAATCCTGTGATTTTAACTCACAGCATATGTTTTTCATTTGTCCGCAGCCCTTCTGCACTCAGAAGGTTATGTCCTGGGTACATGGTGTTTACCTACAAGAAATCTGAAGCATTTAGTGGCATGCCATCATCAGGGTAGTTACTGCCATGGTGGAGCTGCCCCTGGCTCTGATGTGATATCCCCTCTGAACAGTTGCCAGTGCTCTGGTCTTCACATCCTCTTAATCCATCAGAATTCATAATATTCATTTGAGGGTGAGCTGAGGCCATGTAATTTTGTGTCTGTTTAAAAAGTGCATCCTATGCACTATGAGATTCCCCTAGTTTCATCCACCAAATAGTAATGGGTTTTATGTGATGGCATAAGGATGGCCTGAAAAAGTCACTCTAATATAACTTGAGAAGTGAATTTGTATCAGTATGGGGAAACTGATACGGACACTGCCATCACAGATTTGACAGATGAGCACCAACAAAACTCACTGCTGTGGTACAAGGCTACTGCTCCAGCTATTCCCTTTGCTTTTGATTGTGTTGTTCAATAGGAAGAAAAACACGATGAGGATTTATTTTTATACCCACCTCTGCCATGAAGAAGGACATAATTCCCATTCACACAGTTACTTTGATGTATAATTTCTTCTTTCAAGTTTAGCTTTGGATGCTTTGAATAATTCAACACTGTAAACTGAAGAGACACTTTCCTTCTATAAAATAGGGTGCATAGGCAGTACATATTCTAGTTTAGGGAGGGCTCTGTTTTTCCTTTGTGGAAGGAAGTTCCCTAACAGAATACCTTTGTGTCATGAAGTGCATGAGCATTCAATACAGTAAGGCTCACAGGACTAACTGCACAAAATCTGTAGATTTGATCTGTACAAAACTGCTAGAGGTTTCTTTAGGTTTTTTTCCTTGTTGGACAGTCCAGGCAGAGCCATACCACTGTAGTAACTGGGCTACTGGGCATCTGGACACAATCTCTGGGCAGAAGAGAGGACACACCCAGAAAGACACGGAAGTATGAAACTCCTAAAACATAGATACTAAGTTAGGCACATACAACGAGTTGTTAGGAAGCCTCCAGAGCATAATTGAGTGTGCCGATATTACTTCCCTGCATCAATTGCATAATTGCCTACCTCTGTACTCTGGGTGCCTACATGAGGAAACTGTACCATGTTTGTCATTAGCTAATTATATGAAGATAATGAGAAAAATATATACCACGTAGGCAAACACTTAGGCAAATCTCTATCTACACTTAAATTAGCCACTAATATTCTGAAAATAGAAGTATCTATATAACCTTTTACATTGTTTAAAATATCTTCAAGTTAATTCAGAGTAGCTTTCCCTTACAGAGAAACCATGAGTTTCACATTGCACTGCAGATGAGTTGCTTCACAGAGTCTTTTATTGTCACTGATTTGACATTTTTGCCTTTTCCAGGCCCTGAAAACTGCTTTTATTTCCTGATCTAGATTTTAAGCTGTTTGGGGCAGAAATCATGTTTGTGTGTTTGTACACCAGAAGCGGGTCTTGCTGTATGATTGTGGTTTGTAAACATTACCACAATATAAATACTACATTAATCATTAATTATATTGTTGGTACATTGCTATTTCTTAAGCGGTGGCAGGCACTGTCTATGACTCTTTGGCTCCTCACAGAGATAAGGTCAAGACATTTCCATAAGCAAAACATTTGTCTGAAGTCATGGTTGCCCCAGATCTTCCTGGAACAGATTCAGAAACAGAGGCAGCATCCATATCACAGATTGGCATGTTTTGTGAAACTTCAGAAGATTAAAAATTATTTAATTATAAAAATTAAAAAAGGTATATACATTGTCATGTGCATCTATACAAAATTTGATGCATGTGAGAGTTTCAGGCTGCTTTGCAAACATTATTTGGCTTCCTATAATGTACAAAACTGCTATAATCTGAATGTAACTCCAGGATAAACTAGTGTGTTTGGTCAGCACATTCACAAAATGTAAGAAAGTGGGTAAACTTGTCCACTTGATGAGTGTAAGAAACGGGTAAATGCTGGACTCCATAAATTAAGTGCAGATATGTTCCAATTTCTTGTGATAGCCAATGCCCAAAACATTGTGTTCACTGTTATTTGACCTGAATTGATTTGATTGCCAAGGTCATGCTGGAAATCTGTGGCAAAGCAACAGAAAAGAAACTAGATCTCCTAAGGCTCACTAAATTAGTTTCTGAATTACAGCAGCTGATGTTTTGATCCATTATAGCATTTAACCACACAAAGAGCAATTTAAGAAAATTTCCCAACTACTTGAGGCAGATAACTCTCAAATCTCATCTAAACTGCCTGCCTAGGGACACATAGCTTGGACTTGAGAAGCAGAGTTTCTGTCTGTAGAATAGATAAAACACCACAAATTGCCTAACCAACTGTGGCCTAGGAGACGCAGGTTCTCCCCTCCTTCCTGAGTCCCCAGAGACTGTGGTGGCATACTGTGAGTCCCTCTTGTCCTGTTGTTCCTTGCCACCTGACTTTTGTAGTCCTGGTCCTTCCAAAAGGAGAGTAGGAGGTGTCCCCCAGGAACGGCCAGTGCCTGGCGACAACAGGCTGTCCTGCAGACAGGGAGCCCTGAGTTCAATACCCCTGAGGCTGAGGAGAGCCAGAAAGTAACTGTGCAAGAAGGAACCACTGGAATGGGCTGTTCTTCCACCTCATTTGCCTGCATTCAATTGCATGACTGAGATGCTGAAGGTCAAGTGTTGGTTTTGGGTTCCGCCTCACAAAAGTACCTAACTCCGTAACTTCAAACTATTAAACAGAGGCAAAAGGGAGAACTTCAGACACATCCCTTTCTCCAGCATTTCCAGCTGCCTGGCTCAGTGCTCTGAACACTGGGATGCCTGTTGTCAACCTCAGCTTTGAACATCTGCCCCTGTTTGTTGTGTGTGGTGCCTCACTTAGCACCAGGGGTTCCCTTCCTGGAGGTGGGCACACACAATTTAGGTACTGAATATCACAGCTCTCTAAACTTTTTAGAGAGGTCTTCTGAGATACCTCAGTAACTAGGCACTGTATTTCAGGTGCCCACAATCCTGCCTTGATATAGGCCATCTGGGAAGGTCTTCAATACACAGAGAAGATGCAGCACTTGCTTCTGCTAAGGATTCTTAGGGGAAGCAGGAAGCTGCTGCAGAATAAATGGCTGGACTAGCAAAGAGGGACTTTGAAAACCTTGATTCATTTATTACTTCTTGCACAGTAAAGCTATGTGCAAATGATGTCTCAGTTCCTTCTTTTCAAAAGGAAAGAGAGTACTGGTGTGTCCTACATGAGTGCTGTGAGGATAAACTCAAGTGTGGAGACAGGATGGGAACAAAAGTCAAAGGCAGAAGTGATAGTCTCAGTGATTATGTAAAGTTAAAAGAACTACTCAGACGCATAGGGAGAAGTTACTGTGAGCAAGCCCCACCTTTGATGAGGCTTTTTAATTTGTCCAGTCATTGTCAAGTTGCAGCAGTTTATCTGCTTCTGGGGACACACTGGTGAAATCATGAGTAAATTCTTTGAGCTTTACAGGGAATAAGAATCCCCACTCTCGAGCTGTGCCTGCCTGAGCCTTTCCTTTCTGAACATCAGGATCATTTGCTACTATTTGAGTGCCAGTAATCCTGCATGTCTTCATATGTAAACTATAGCTCTGACCTACATCACCAGCAGGTTGCCTCCATGTCAGGTGTCTTTAAGGCAGAGAGGACCAGGCTTTGAGAGGTATAGCCATTTCACGGGTGATATCAAAATATTGATCAGCAAAACATTAGGATCTGCACGAGTGCTTATTTTCTTTTCCATCCTTATCAGGCACATCTTTCTAAATCTCTTGAAATCAAGGCATAAAAGCAGTATATTATTGTTCATTATTAGAAATAACACTCATCCTTCAGTAGATTTATTGGTATTTCTCAGAAGAGACCAAGTGCAGCCATGTGTCTGGAAGGATATGCCTAAAGGTTACGCTTCAGGCAACCAGTGAAAGCAACAAAGTAAAGGGAGGGAGGGGAAGGGTAGGACAATGGTCACATTTTTCAGCTGGACAGGTAAAGTGAATACCCAAGTACTTTTCTACCCCTTAAAAAGCTGGTATTTGGTAGATAATGTTACAGAAACAAAGTTCTGGGAGAAGTCAGGAAGGAGAGACAACAGTCTTAGTAAGCAAAGAGAAGGGGAGGTGTTTCATAGCAGAAAAGAAAACAGAAATGTGAGATCAGCATAGAGTTTTCACCAGAGAGACTTCATTCACAGCTTGCAGGCTACGGGCCTGCCCTTGCCGTTCATTTAGAGGAAATCACCAAACTTTTCTTTAGTAGCAGTCATGCGTTTTATAGGGGTGTCTTAAATCTACACGCTTATCATATTCTACAAATATATTAGAAGATAATTAACCAGCTGTAATGAACCTTGGCACAGTCAAGTATTCTCTTTCAATATTCAGGTGAATAAAGGTCACCAGTTCAGAAAAATTAACTTCTTGATCTAATAAAGCCCTGCACCACCTATCATTTTCAAGTTGAACTTAAGACATCCTCAGATATATTTTACCTGTCATTTACATAAGATCAACTCTATCTTGTTGTTTCTAGTACCTTACTTCAGTTAAACTCTTCTGCAGCATCATTTCTACACAGTGTTCACCTTATTCCTCCCAATAAGTCTTAAAAATATTCTCTCTTTCTGCCACCATAAAATCAGAACATTTAGCATTGAAGTCCTGGGGGAATAGGGTGCTCATTCTTGCCATTGTTGGAAATCACATTGACATTACAGTAATAGTAGAGAAGCAGCAGTGTGCTGGGTACCCAAGAGAGAATTCCTACCGCTATGGAGACTGGAATACAACCCAAAGCAATGTGCTGTACTGTGCAATCCAATTTCACTTGCAGTCTAGTTCTAGCCCATAGAGAGGGATAGGATCAAATGGGAAAAGTCTATGGGTTTAGGGCACTTGAATGAAAGAGAGGATTTAAGCATAGTTGGAAGGAAGGGGATGAAGCATGTAATTAGTACATTATATGGGAAGGAACTGGAAGAGCAGAATAGTACAGGTACAAAAGTAGTACGTGAAGAGCGAGAATTGTAGGATTAGGTATATGGGAATATCACGTGCTAGGCTGTTTTAAAGGTGTTCAGACTTGAATTCTTCATCTGAGCTACTAGTGGACAGTCCAGGGTTGTTTGATACATACCCAGACTGAAACCTTGTTTAGTTCTACTCGTCCCTGACAGGAGCCCTGAAACCCAGACAAACCCAAAAAAATCTGGGATGCCCACAATCACTGGTGTAATCCTGTTTGAACCAGGGATACACTTGCATGGGCTGTTGCACGGTGTAGCTCAAAATTTTCAAGTCACACGATAGTTATAACAGCTAGTGCATATTACTGTCTCTTTGAGGGAATCAAGATCAACCACCCCAAATATTTCAGTACCCACTCCTATAAATAACAGAAGAATCACTTGGAGTTCACATAGCTTCCTTTATATTTAGTTAGTTGCCATAGCATCTCTACTGTAAAACTGTGATAGCTATGGCTACCTA
Source organism: Falco naumanni (assembly GCF_017639655.2). Lineage (NCBI taxonomy): Eukaryota > Metazoa > Chordata > Aves > Falconiformes > Falconidae > Falco > Falco naumanni. The sequence goes on from NC_054065.1 coordinate 14,601,709, forward strand.
AAGGATGTCTAACCTTTGTCAGGAAAGGAAATGAAGCTCCAAATAATTTTAGTGAAGCATAGCTAAGACTATCTGACGAGGTCCTATGCCTTTTTAGAAAGTATCAAGTCAGAAAAATTCAAGATTTTTTTGAACACCAGGAATGAAGAATTGAAGTACATGTTCAGGCAACCTTTACCCTGCCTCGCTTGTGCAGCCCCTGCTCTGGGAATAGCTCCCATACCGGAGCGGAGCGTGTCTTTGAACTGTGCAGGGCGGGTGGCTACACTTGCCCTGCAGCCAAATTCCTGGCACACCTCACCCCCAGAACACCAGATCTCTCACATTTGATAAGCCCTTTGCTTCTTTTTTATACATCTCTTTGCCTTTATGCACTTGATGCAATCTAACCCTACACTCACCTGCCATTAAACTTGTCATGCACAGACAGCTACAGGCCAACTGCTGACAACCTTATTTATAGGACCAATTCAATGCAGTGCTTAACTGAGGTGTGTAGGAGCTCTTGAAGATACACAAAGCCCTCCTTTAGGAATTTGCTCCCCCATTCACAGATGGGAATGGTCCATCCAGATCACCTTCTAACGTGAATCACAGGTCTGTTGAACTGCTGTGACTAATGCTTTTGGTTAATCACACCTCACACAGGCAAGGCAGCTGGATGATCTGCACATAATTCCAGTGTATTGACAGGGAAGGGCAAGTGTCAAGGTTTTGCAGGCATGTCCTTTAATCCTTTATTTTCCATTTTTTCAGGTGTGGGAGTTAGACCTGAAGCCTGCTTGAAGGGCACAAAATACCAGTGGACAGCTCTAACTCTACTGATGATGCTTTCTCCCACTGAATATAATCTGTCAACGAATTTATGAACTTCCCCAATGAGGGAGCTGGCCAAGGATCGTGTCTCCCACTATAGAAATACAAAAATGAAGCAGAAAGCTGAGCTGAGAGATGCTAAATCATCAACGCTTTATCCATGTGACGCAAGGATTAGAAGACCAGGGAAATCAGAACGCCCTTTGAACCAGATGTATACAGGAATCCAAATTTACGTGGTCTGAGGTCAGATTCCTTTTCTGCTATTATTTCTTTTCATGAAAAGACCTAATCCCCAGTAAGTCTATGGCAAAACATTTCTCAGCACTATTGCCTGAAAAGGAGTGTTTAATCATTTGTCTTTTAAAACTATACATCAGTTTTTATATAAAAAAGGATCTTTGTATGGGTTTCATGATTTCAAAGAGGATGAAATACAAAAGAGGATGAAATGTGCCTCTGTATGACAATCCTTCACTATTTTAGAGTTCTCCCTGCTCTAGAAGAAATTGCTTTTAAACCATACAAATGGTAGTTTGGGTTTCCTCTGTAGTACATCACTGAGCACTTTGGAAGCTCTGTGAGCTGAAGAAATAAGCAAAAACAACTGTTCAGAACAATAAAAATAGCCTCTTGCTCTGCTGTGTTTCCATCACCTGGCTGCCTTGCTGTAGGCCTCTTCCTCATGAGTCACTGTAAGCACTTCAGTTTGTTCAGCTGAATTATCTACCAGAGCTCAGGCTGTGTTGTGAGCACTGTGTGTTATAAATGAAGTTATAGGCAATGTGATGCAACCAAATATTTGCATACCACTGAGGTATGTGCTCTATAAATACATAAAAGCAAACAGACACGATGTTTTCCCTGTGGTCACATTGGTTATTTACTATAGCAGGTGTCAGCCTCTTGAACAATTAAGACACCAACTAAGTTTAGAACTGGTTTGTATTTATTTATGTCTGTTGGGCATGCGGGTAATATTCAGAAGTACCTACCATTAAAGGGCATTAGCCAGCACTGTCTTTTCCAAGCCAAGTCTGCCATATGACAGCAATACCTGTCCTGAGCTGCTCTGGTATTTCAGTTTCATTAGCACATAAGAGAACATTCGGGTGCTGTTATTGGCATGTAACAAAAAGTGGGATGAAAACTAAGATTATCATGTGGAAATTGCTAATGAAGTAACGTAAACACCTTTTTGGTAAATATGTAAGTTTGAAGTTAGAGTAAAAAAACAAAAGCTAAGCCTCCTGGGCTTTGTTCTCTGGTCTGCTGCTAATGCTGAGCATCCTTGGCCAAACCCCTTGCCAGGCTCCTAGGGCCGGCTCCTGAAAGCACAGTCCTGCATTTACCTCTTCTCTTCTGCCACCAAGGGTGCATCTCAGAGACATGAAATAGATTAGTCCTGGTATATGAGATCATCTAAAGAAAAGGACTGAACAAATGCATTGTATTGTTAGAAAGGAAATGTGTGTATGCTCACGCTTTTGCTTCTTCGCCCACTCTCGCTCCAACACATTAAAGATATGACCAACACAACAGAACACTGCAGACACCAAAGACTCATCCGAGGCAACTCTGAACACACTACAGGGTTATCAGCACTCACAATTTCTTTCCTATTTATCACATTTCTGAAGCAGAATCACATTTTAAAGCACTGCAATGTGTTGGTCAGCAGCTGAAGTAGTTCAAATGATTAAATTCTAATTGCTTGTTAACTATCTAAAACACATATTAATATCATAAAGACAGATCATGGACTTCATTTTAAGGACTCTCCATTGTCTCCATGGTAAGTGGAGGACAGTAAGAGTCTGTTTTGACTGCCGTAAACTTTTCACTGAGATTTTGGGGTGTATCTGGATGCTAGGCAATCCAAATCTTTTTTTTCAAAGCTGGTGACACTGAAGGGGGAAAAAAAAAAAAAAAAGGAAGAAATTGGTAGTGGGGAGAAAGGGAGAACATGGCAGGGGAAATACAAAGTGGAAACAAAAAGGGAGAAAGTGGGAAAAAAATCAGTCTGTTTGGCTGTTTTAAATTATAATACCTGTTTTCCTCTTTGCTCCCCAGCTAAGCTGTAGAGGTAATGACCTTCAAAAGTAATTAATTACCTGACTGGATCTGCCCTGGGCAAGATTTAAACTTCTCTTTTCTGAAGGATGTGTGCCAGCATCTTGTAGCACTACAGTATAGAAAGAGGCTTAAGCAGGAGATAAATTGGTTGCACTAAGATGAAATTCTTCAGTTGGATTTTACAGAATTTGAACAAGGGAATTGCTACAATTTCTTCTGTCATCATTATCGATTAATTTATAAACATGGATTCCTCAAAACATTCTAACACTTTCCAGCAGCAAACATTTAAATCCAAGGAAAGATGAAGCCTTTTGTGAGAAATGTGGACAAGAAGAGATTCAAACAGCAAAAGGCCCACAGGAATAACTTTCCAACCCCCTAGCTGGAGCAAAAAACCCTCATGAGTGAGTCAAAAGGGAATAAATGTGGTCTTTCTAACATCTCACTATGGCATCCCTTCACAAGCTCTGTTGTAGCTGACATCTGTCCCTTGTCCTTCACATTTCCATCTGTGCTACTTCATTAGGCCATACACTGATTTGCAAGCCATGATCTACCACTCATGGCACTTTGATCAACACTTGGATTGTTGGATGTAACTTCAATGATATATAAATCAATCATATCTGTTTTTTCTGTTCAATAAAGGGGCATATCTAAAACAAGAAAGACCATCAGTACCCTTTCCATTAATAGCACGTTTGATCAAAGATCACAAAGCCTACAGGACAGAGTAAGTTTGATCTCTATTCATTCCCAGTGAGCTGAAGTTCAAAGCAGTCCGCCAAAAGCAATAAAGCTTGCAGGGCTGCTTTGGGTTCTGCAGTCAGTGGCTTCATCTCTGTGGCTTCACTTGCAAACAAATTTTAACTTTTCTAACAAAGCACAGTGGTTTCCTAACTGCAGCGTAAACTGCATGTGGCAGTTTTAAAAAGCTTCATGGAGTAGCTTTCACTTTTAGATATCTTTCAGATCCTCCTTCTCTTCCAAAACAGAGAAAAGAGGGCAATTATCTTCTTCCAGTAGAAGCAAGATAGAGCCTGCGATTAAACTAGACAAGGTCTGGAACATGGAAAGAGTTAGCAAAGCCAGTCCTCGTTTCCTATCAAGGCTAACTTAATACCTGAAGTGATGGTGGTACAGGAAAGGGGACTGCTGAGAACTCCACAGTGGTGGAGGTAGTGTTGGTGATGCAGGAGTCTGGGAACACAGGAGAAACTTTGGATTTTTGGATACTATACATGTGCGGTTTCCAGATGTGAAGGCCATCCATATCTAAGGCATATATTACCTGCATTTCTGTTTCAAAATACTTCGAGGTTTTTTCCTCCTGTTTCAAAAATACCTATAAAACCTCCCCCAGCTCCTCTCTATGCTGGGCTGGAGCAATATGCTCCTATCCCCACTGTCCAGAGCTGTGGCTCTGACCAAAATAGGGCTGGAGCTGCCAGACCTACTTCAGAGCTCCAGGATCAGGAGCCAGCAGAGAAGTGTCTGGCAGTGACAGCACAGCATTCAGCTGTGCAACACTCTTATCCTCCTAATGCATTTCACACTCAGCAGATTGAATTGCTTTGGTCTTCTCATTTATTTTTCTTCCAGCAAACAAAACAACATTTTCCCTCCTTTTCCTTGACAAAGAGCTTTGCCATATGCTCCAAATCAATTTCAACCTTTTTGATGCTTTGTTACCGCCCACATCTTGGGCTGCATTCAAAATAAAAATAATAAAAAAAAATATGGCAGCTTAAGCATTTCTGTTTCTGCTCCAACCAAACTAAAATTGAAACATTCTGTTCCTTAATTCAAGGGTTAATGTGTCTTATCACTCCTCTCTTACTCTGTATACGAGAAACTTCTTAACTAGAACTGAACAAATTCCTTGCTGTAACTAACATATCTACCATCTGACACATTTTTGTCTTTCTGCATGGGTAGTTGTCATGAATAGAAAGGAATTTGCTCACATTCATTGACAGATCAACATTATTTATTTACTTAAGATATACTTCCCCAGTTATCTTAATTTAATTTAATGCTGTACTTCATGCAGTTCTGTCTCCTTATGTGCTGTCACTAGTCCTTGTGTACACACAAAGTCAACTGGATGAGAGGACTGATCTAGGAAGATACAAAACCTTTTGATTGGTAAAACTCATTTTGAGCAGGGGCAGTTCCCATGTGAGCATTCCCTAATGAGCATCACCACGGTCCAAAGGATGGGCAGAGATAGGGGTGCCCTCAGCTTTTAGCAGCAGCTGGGTCTTAGATGAACTTCAGCTTCTGCCCAATTCTGGAAAATAGCTTTTGGGCTGTTTTATTCTAGGCGTCGCTTAGGGCATAAGGCATCCATATACTCTACTAACACCTAGTGAGGAGATATTTGTAGCAGTAGAATGGTCTTACATTCAGGTATGGTGAACTACCTGTAAACTAACTGCACTGACAAAAGCACTTTGCAGAATGATTGTGTCAGCCCTAGAGTATCTGCTGGCACAGCACGTACTGGTGAGGAAGCATGCCCCTTTCCTCCCCCCAGCTGATAAAAGTCAACCCACAGAAATCTATGGGGTACTTCAGGATTTATTTAGAGCGATAGGAATAAGAAGGGAAATATTCAGAGGATGAAAACTTCATTGCTTAGGTTTGACCCAAGATTTCTGTCTCCAATACCCCACTTCATTCCTTCACACTCTTCCTCCAAGGGTACAGGCCACTGGGGAGGTCACTCTGTACCCAGGGATGGCAAGAAGTGATGCTAGTGCAGTCCCTCAAGCTGTGTGTCCAGCCTTGGTGTACTATGAGTATTGCTTTGTATTCCCCAGCTGAAATGTGTTTTACAGGTACCTGGCTACTACTTTTCAAACGGGTTTCACTGAAACTTTCCAGTTATTTGATATGTTTGGGTTTTACCAGTTCCTGTGTGCAGTCGTTTCAGGAATGGAGAGTTGCATTTTCAAGTTCTATATTCATTTTTTATTTATCTGATATTTGTTGCAAATTGACTTAGTTTCTATTAAACTACTTGAATTTGCTGGTGAGAATTTTTATTGAAAGCAAAAGAAAAGGGATGTAAGCCAAGAATAAAGAATGAAAGATAAAATCATACCTCTAACTGACATAGATGCAGTTAAAACAGAGTAAGAAAAAGCAGGGGAGAAAAAAAGAAAATTAATCTTTTTATTCATCTAGTTTATTAAATTCAGCTCATTGTTTACACCCATAAAGTATGTCTCTGTTAGGAAGACTGTTAGTACAGCTATCCTGGTATAATTATATTCATGGACAGAATCAATTTAAAAGTTGAAATGAAAAGCCAAAGCACATTTTTCCTCTACTGCTCCAGGTCTGCTTTTGCATTATGAGAGCATATGCAGCCAAAGTAACCTAACGTAGTTCAATTTACATCATGTGATAGAAAAGTGTTTCTGTCACCTTTTAAATCATAGAAGCTTTTTAATAGCCTTAGTACTTGCCTAAGGTAAAATACATTAAATACTTTCCTGATGTTAGTCCTCAAAGACAGCACAGGAATGTTATATGACTGCAAACAGAAAAAAACCAGTTCTTCTGAAAGGAAGGAAAAACTGAACCATTCACTGGAAAATTTGAGAACAGCTGAATATGATAGATAACATTTCAGGAAGAGATGTGAATTCTCCCCAGATCAACACTCATCTTAGCCTAGTTGATCCTGTGGAGCTAAAGCCTACAAAACAGACGGATTATCTTTCCTGTGCTATCTGGAGTGTTAGGAGTTAAGTTACTGATGTTTGTATAGTACCTTGGCTTCTGGAGATGCAGGCCCCATAGATGTATTGCCACTTCAAATAGGTCAGCACCTCAAACCCAGGATGAGCTGAAATGACATGAGGCAGTGGGGTGAATCTGCACTCTCTCAGATTCACTTCAGATTATTATATTTATAAAGCACAACGCCCTGAGTAGCCATACTTATTCATTTCAGTTCGGTGTTTACTTCCAATGGCTGTTTCCATAAATTTGAAATTTATGAAGGTAAAGACTAAACATTCAATCCCATTACATGGCTTGAGGTTTAACTTGGTTCTGGAGCTCAGTGTCCTAAGGGCTTTGTTCCACAAATGTCTGGAGAATTCACTGTCCTTAAGGCAAATTACACACTGTAATTACAGAGGCACTGCACAAGTGTAAAGAGGGAGCTACACCAGTGCTGATCTTGCTTGCAGTTTTCTAGATTCAAAATTGAAAATTTTGATCTACCTTAGACAGGTTATAAGTATGTTGATTGGAGGTGCCCTATCTTGTGTTTTGTCAGAAAAATGTTTTCGTCATTAGAAGCTCTAGATAAAGTTCCCTGAGACTAATATAAACTCTTTTGCTTCTCAAATGAAAACTAACTGTGCAGCACTTTCAGTTGATATCTTTATATTTGTGATTAAGTGTGGGGAGAGGTTGCTTGCTTTGACTATGCAAATACAGTAAAAGCTGCAAAACCTCCTAGCACTAAGAAGCCTTTGCTCATTGAACCTCCTTTCCCTCAATGCAATGCTTGTTATTCTGGTGAGATTTTTTTTTTCTTCAGTGTAGATAAGGTTTTATCATCCTCCTATTGAGTGCCAAACGGAGGGGCAATTACATTTAACTCTTTGCTGGCTGAAGGCAGCTGCAGGATGTGTCCCTGCAATTTCCAATTTTTCATAAGCATCAAAGCTGGAGAAGGAAATGGGTCTCTTTGCCTGCTCTGTAAGCAATAACAAACATGGCAGAGGAATGCTGTTTATTTGGTACAGCTGGAAAGAATGAAGATGATCTTTTTCTTTCATCCCTTTCAAGAATTCAGACCGCTGTTAGGTAACAAGAAAACTATGCTAATAATTTTCCACCTAAGTAAGCAAGCATTTCACCACTGATGCTGTAACTGGCTTCTCTACTGCTGCCAAATTGCACAGGTAATCGGTGAAGCTCATATAGTGATCCCCGAGAAACTCTTCTGCCTAGCTGCACTATAGAGATTAAAGCATTTAAAGATGCTGAGTAGAGGAATATTCAATTATCCTTTTGGTTTTTTAACAGGGCTAACATAATTTCAGTGTCTAGCTTTAGGACAAGATCCATTGCTAGACTACATTCCTTTTTACACCATTAGATGTAAAACCTGGGGTTCTCTTCAAAACGAGATTCTCAGAAGTAATGTTTTTAGGTTCTTTATTCAACTCTCTGGTTGCATTGGACTTGGGAACCTAGGGCTGGGAGTTGCTCTCAGTGTCAGGACAGCTGGGCATTAGAGTCTACTGCATGAAGTAGCATTGTGCTTTGTAGGTTTGGCCCTTGTCTGCTAGCAGTGATGAGGATGTCTCTAGACAGATGGGTGCAGGTGGTCCCAGGGCTACTCTGCTTGCTCCCCAAGCTGCCTGGACATGAGCCAGTTCTGATACAGAAGTAATGACTTTAGCGTGGTACTTACAACCAAGCCCAGATCCTCTGCCTCTCAGCAAGGCTTATGTGCTCAGGGGCAGGACCATGCTAACACAACTGCATCATTTCTGGTTTGGATCTGGCAGCCAGCAGAGACTGTGGGGATAGCAGATGTGTGGACGTTTGCACTGGAATGAAACAGTGCTTCAGTTTCATCACTAATACTAAAGGATTCAGTTTCAGAGAGACATGAGAAGACTGACAGAGATATTTTGATTTAGGGCTGATACTGAGCGTTTTTTCTCTAAACCACATTGTGAAGACCATGACTATGGAAAAGCAGTGGTGCAGTGTAATTTACTCAGTAGACCAACACATGAGCTAGTCATGTGGGCACCACTATCAGAAGACTGAGGCATGGAAGGAAGGGAGAGTCTTAACAGTGAGTTATGTGAGTGCCAGTGGAATTTCCCAAGGGATTTTGATGGAGGTCCTGAAGAAAAGGATCATTGTAGGCAGGAAACAATGCTAACCATGAAAGATTCTTTGTCACTCCAGAAGATAAAACAGCAACACAGTTTGAGGAACCTGAGATAATCCTTACAGCTAAGACTAAGGAGGGAAGAGAGAAACTGCAAGGGGAAATGTTGAGGAACTCTGTCATTCCCTTTAACATGCAAAAAAAGCCTGGTTCTTGGCTAACAGCCTTAGTCCAGTACTTCTGCTGTTGCAGGCAAACCTGTAAGATACCTCTCCTCCGAGACTCCACATGCCATCTACTCCATGCCCTACCACAGACCACAGATGTCTACTACAGCAAATTTCTGTGGGGAAGACAACACAAGCTGTGCCATAGGAAGACATCAGGGTATCAAAGGGCATTACTAGTTCCCTGCATTATTTCCCTATAAAGGGTATATTAGATAAACAATATGCAGAAAATTTAGGAGTGGGGACCTACATTACAGAAGAAAACTAGATAGATGGATGGATGGATAGATAAATAGAACAATTCCTGGCAGGTTGAAGTGAGGGAAAGTTTCTTCCAGACCCCATGTTTGATAATTGATAGACCTTACTCAGATACTGGTGTCATTTAGGTTTTCCAGTGCCAGTATCACTTGGAGTAACAGGGCAATGTCAGTGGCTATCTGGCCAAACTGGGGGTTGCCAATAGATGCAGAGACCTACCCCAGCCAAGGGATAGAAACGTGGAAAATTCTGAAATGGGAAAACAGCTATTATGTTTCATCCTTCAGGAGATGGCTTACCTCTCTGACATATGGGGAGAATTAAGGCCAAACACAGTATTTTCCATCATATCCTGCTGATTTTTGAGGCATTTGAAACAAGGCCTGTCTTATCCCTGTGTATAGCTGTTTGGCAAAATGACATTCTGCTGCTAGTGCTACTGTAACACAACTCTGTATCACGGTGCAGCCTTTAAAACAAAAGCCATATTTTCTCATCAAGACCTTTGCCTGATAGTTGGTCTCACTATCACAGGAATAGCTCACATCTTTTCCTTATCTCTCCTGAGTCAGCATGGCCAGCCAGTAATTCAGCACTGACCTGCCAGACTTCACCTTCACCTGGGACTGGGTGTTGGTTTACTGGCACCATCTACCCAAGTTGCACTGACATGATACGGAGATTTCAGCAATGAACCCATCTGGGGAGCTCCTGCCTCCATCCCACCCATCTCCAGCTGCAAGTTCATACCAGCCCTTCCACTGTGTCAACACAACCATTCATGGAGCTGTGCTGGGAACGACAGCACCAAAATTAACCTCAGTAAAAACAGCTCTTTGAGGGGAGAGATGCACCTATTTGCAACTCATCTGTGTTCAGTGGGCTAGGTCATAGCATGGCCCCACAAATAGTTATGTCAGCACAAGTGAGGGACTAGTTTGCAGAGGTGTGGGGATGGTGCTCCCCCAGCCACAACAGGGCAGGGCTACCTTCACCTGGTGCTGTTGCCAGAGCGTTTACACTGCTGTATGATGGCCTCTGTGCTTCCATTTCTTCCAAATAGAAGAGGAAGAGGAAGGAAATTGCTAATGGTCATCTTGTCAGCATGTTCAGATTCATAAGAAAGAGGCAAAGACTTATCAAGAAACTCTTACGTACTGTTAATTACTTATTTTTGACTGACTATAAATAGCCTACACTCCCATTACTAGGTTGAAAATAATCTTGCATTTTGTAATAAAAGGAATGATTTTGTTCATAGTTTTATGTGGAGGGTTTCATTAAACATGGGCTAAAGTAGAACACAAGAAAAACTAAATAAGCATATCTGGGTATGAGAGTGGGAAGGGAATAGCAAGCTTTAAACAGGAAGGTGTATTAGTTAAATGGTATGATGCTGCACAGATTTAGTTAAACAGTGTGATTCTGCATAAGGACATTCTGACATTGGCTTATGTCTTGTTTTCACTGGATGTACGCCACAGAAGACAGATATAAACTAAAACTACATGTGCCAGTACTGAGAGTTGGAATGATCTAAGACACAACAACATTATAACTTCAATTTGAATACAGCAAAACCTTTGAAAGATACATGTTTTAATTCCCATGTATATCATGAAACTGTATCTTCTTGTGGGATCTGACTAGTTCTTGATAAGGTCAGGATATAGCTTGATCTTGCATTAAATACTTCTGTGTAGTATGTTTTAAGCAGGTGCTTGTATCTTAGTGCAGCTATTGTATAGCCTACATCCATAGAATAACTTAACTAAAATCTGCCATCTGATTTGTGCTATAACCATGTTTGGTGCAGTGTGTGTGAACTGAATTGCATGCCTGCCAACTGAAAAATGCCAAAAAATAGACCTACAGTATGGTAGATTTCTTAGTCTGTAAGTCACAGGGAGAATGAGTAAAAAAAAGACAGAAAGTCACAGCATGCTATTCAGTGGTCAATTAACATGCAAAATCATTTTGCTTGGTTGATGGCTGCTGACAACCGTGTGGTTGCAATAGCTGGGTGGTCCTTTTTCAGCTTATAAACACTGCAAATTCTGATACGGCTTGAGCAGAGTATCTGTGAGTATAAATACCATCCTCACAAAAGAAAATACAGGATGCTTGCTTTGATGGCAGACCTTTCTCAGGCTGGGCTTCTCTGAGAGAGTAATTCCATTCCCAGGGTACATAGTCATGGATCAAAACTATTGCAGTCTCAGGATGCGAGGTGCTGAACTAATGCTTACCCTCTTTGCTGGCTCAAAGATGTTCAAAACAGTTTGAAGGAGTAGCTCAGCAGGTAGGATCTGCTCTCCCGCAACTAATCTGCCCAAGATGGCATCCTGACATCATGACTTATCCATATCAAATGTGCACTGCCACATGATCCCACAGAAGACAGAAACTGCTATCGATGGACAAGGAACTGCAGCCTCCTTGTTCCAGATCAGTGAGAAGATAGTACAGTCCAGGATTTTCGGTCTTTTTTAGCCCAGACTCCATTTGAATTAATGAAGGAGCATTTTGCAGCACTATTCAGGGCGGAGTGGGAGCTGGGTAAGCAACGTCAGAGGTGAAATACAGCTCACAGACTAAGGAAGGCTTACCCAGAGGAAGAAAAAAAAGAAGTCAAGGCAGACTCTCAAAGACTGTCAGTAGTAGGTAGGGATGGGGATAGGCCCCTATGTTAAACACTGTATAATTTCCAAAAATAAAAACAACCTGGAGATGAGGACTACCAGGGCTGGTAGTTGTAGCGAGGATTCCAATTCCTGTTTGTTGGCTGATCAGATCTACAAAATAGTTTTACACTCAGGAGCATGGTTCTGCTATTTTGGCAGGCTCTTGGCACAAGAATGAAAGTTATTTCCTTAATATGAAGGCAGCATGAGAAAAAATGCCTGAGATGGTGGAGGTTTGGCTTCACTGCTTGCTTTGTGAGTATTTGTATCATCTCATGTTAAGCACTTAATGTCTGGGGTCCCTCTGTAATCAATGAAGGGAGATAAGGACTCCTGCTCTCCATCACTGGAAAGAGCTTATCTCTCACTAGTGACTGTAGAGAAAGCTCAAGAAGATGAGCTAACTGACTTTGGCTGTAGTTTTACATTACAAAGAGTTTCACAGCTATTCTTGTTTAAAGCATCATTTCCCTCCTCTCCTTACAGACCCCTCCCCAGAGATGCCTTCTCTCATTTACACCCTGTCCAGTGGCACGCTATCTCTCAGTAGTGCAGCTGTGCTGTAAACAGCCTTGTGCAACCACTTCAGTGAGAAAATTATTACAAAAGGAAATTATTTTTTGGATGGAGTATTCCAATCTGGTTCACACAGTGACCACACAAGCAGCTCTACCAGCACAACTGGTGCACCCTTGTCAGAGGCAGAATAAAGTAGTGAAAGGAAGAAGCAACAGTACTGGCTAGGCTAGTCACAATGTCCTACAGCACCTTAATCTGCCTCTGTGCTTCTGGAAAACACACTCATATTCCTGAGGCTGGGACATCTCCCAGTTATGTCCAAGGCCCTTAACAAGGTAAAGCTTGAGCATGCACCAGGCTCTCTCCTCTGTCTTTTTCTTCCCATTGTGCCTGTATTCATGGGAAAAGAACCCAGGAAGCATGGGTGAGACCAGAGCAGGGGCATGCTCCTGTGCAATGGTGTGGAAGTAATATCCTCCAGCACCTGTTGTTGAATCTACAGGTATCCACTGTAAGCCAAGTCAAGCACCTAAAAATTAAGTTGAGCAGTTTCAGTCACTGCACTGATGTGTCACCTTGGGTAGGCATTTGCTCAAGAACCTCCTTTACCCATGTCAAACTGGAACAATAATACTTTCCCACCTTTCCAACTCATAGCAAGAGCTGCTACAAGGACAGAGGCACCACATCAGTGTGGTTCAGGCAAGCTCATAAAATCTACAAGATGACTGTAGTTCCTTTGATGCCAGATTTGTTGATAAGAGAATTCAGTGTAAGTGGGAGCCAAATTCTGCTGGCTGCCTATTATAGTCAGCCTCCTGACAGAGCTCTCATGTGATGTGGCTTTACTCTGTAACTGCTGATCATCAGCCTCTATTGTAACACCATTCTGCAATAAGGCATCCATTCCTTGGGGGCAAAAGAAAATGGATGCTTTGTCCAGCAATGAAAGTGCCATTGATTTTGTTGAGACTTGTTATAAAAAGGTCCCTTCAGACTTGTACACTGACACACGAGGCAGTGAAAAATCAAAATCACCCTCTTAACTGCAAACAAGCACTGTGCTGGAAAGGGGAGCAGAGTAGGGGGAATCAACTAAAACAATTATGCAATCATATTCTGAGATATTGCCAGAAGCAAAGTTTACAGGGGTTTTCAGAAAAAAGAAAAGGGGAGTGATAGCCTGAGTTTGATAGTAAGCCCAAAATGTATCAGAAAAAAAGCACCAACTTATACCAAAATTTTTAACTCCCTAAATTTTGGAAAAGTAGCACAAACAGTATTCAGAGGCAAAGTTCCAGCCACCACCACCAAAGTCCCTTACTTTCAAATCAGTCTGCAATTCAACAGCCAGCACATATAGGTGTAGAGTTCTATTATGGGAGGAACAATCTGGCAACAGATCTTCAGAAAGGATGCAGTGATGTGCACCTTCTCTGCTGCACAGGATAAACAGAATCATAAAATCATTTAGGTTGGAAAACGCCTTTAACATTGAGTCCAACCATTAAGCCAGGACTGCCAAGTTCACCACCAAACTAAGTCTCTAAGCACCCCATAATAGGCATGTATCAGGTACCAGTTCTCACCTCACAACAGCTTATGAAGACATAGTAAAACACACATGGAGAGCAGGGGAAAAGAGTCTGTGAGCTGCAGTTACCTTTGTGGGTCTGTGTCACTTGGCCCAGGTACTTGTACACCAGACTGGACTATGCTTATGGAGAGAGTACACACTTGTACCCTGCTACAGTTGAACAGCTTCTCTCCACCAGCAGACATAAAAAAGCAAACCTCTTAAAGTGGTCTCCATTCAATAGCTAGATTTCTGTTTTCTCAGGCTGAATGGTGAGCTAGCACAAACACATCAGGCATCACTGGCATTACAAACAAACTGGTAGAGAGTACCTCCTCTGTGAATATTGGTTTAGATTCAGAAGAAGCCACTCACAATTTGTAGGAATCCTTGATGCAGCCACGCCAAATTGTCCCACAGCACTGATTGGCCTGTTTTTTTAATGTATGAAAAGGCAGTCATGGAAGCATCAGCATTTAAACAACCATCACTGATTGCCTCTTTTTATTTAGTTATGAAACACACCCAGATTTACCCCAGGGAGACAAGCCATTGCCACCTGGAAGTGACCACCTGAGTACAGAGGACTGGAAAAGTTATTGCATCCCTGCTGACTTTTTTTTTTCCCCTACTGAACTTCTGCTTGTGATCTCTAGCTGCTACTTTAACCTTATTTAATCTTAAGTAATATATTGGATCTTTTGCTTTAATTTCTTATGATACCATTTTCTCATATAGACCTGTAATCTGGACACCACATTCAGTGTGGTTTATTTCCTTAGTCAGGTTGAGACTATATCTTGCAGCTTCTAAGAAATATCTCCACTTACACAGCTGAAGTTCTTTACTAGGCTATTGTCATTTCACACCTTGATGACTATCATATCCTCTTTTCCTTCCTGCTTTACTGTAAAAGCAATTTTTATTGAGCCCTGCTTAATTCTATGCTCTCTTACTAGCACTCCAATCTGGAGAGATGAGTTTTGAATGTTATGTTTGCATCAACCCAGGCCTGTGGACTCTGCCTGGCTAGGGGGCTTGCTGCCAGAGTGTAGAATCAGGGCTTGAGAAGAGACTCAGAAAGAGTATCCACAGCGGTATCAAGGAATTAATTGAAAACACCAATATGAAAATAGGGGAGAGTTTAGAAGGATGACATGTAAGATCTGATGCTTTTGCTTCTTTCAATATACAAAAGCTCACTTAAGTTCAAGTGCCCACAGGTTTATGTGAGGAATACAAGCATACACATCCAGCACAGCTCCCTTTGCTTACAGCCTTGTTGCAGCACAAGATTATCCACACAGAACACTAGCAAAGTTACTGCAGTTGCGTATGTATGTTGACAAGCAAATAGCAGTATATTTTTGCATAGACAACTCCTACAGTAATCAAATAACAAATGTTCAGTCTGGAAAGAACCCCAGAGTATAAATGCCACTGATCACAATAAATTGCTGCATATATTGTTGCTTCTGTTTTCTGAAACATACAATGTTTGGCCTATATATTGCTTTCTACACCTGGATCCTCGACTACATAAGCTGCTATCATATTTTTTTATTAAAATGTACAGTATTGCAGAAGAGAGAATCAGTTAGTTCTTTAGTTGAGAAAGAAGTGCAAGGCTGGAGAGCCTGTCCCTGTGCAATGCACAGCAGGCTGTCAGCTGAAATTCCAATGCACACTAACAGGGGTGGGACTTGTACTCCTACAAGTAATTAAGCTGTTATCTAGTTACACACAGGCTTATGAGGGTTCAATATTGATAAATACCAAGAAATACTGTAAAGGTATGTGAGGGAGGAGGAGGAGTAAGACAACAGACATGAATATTTTCTATAAATCAGAAGCCAATAAAAAAAAAATCTTAAAAAACTGGGAACTTTGAAGCTACAAAACATGTAGTATTAAGGCGACCATCAGAGATGCCGAGGTCATTTTAAGTCAACTGATAGTTAATTACAGCAGGTAGCCTCTGCCCTAGAACTGATGAAACTGCCCTGTTGGCAGACATACCTGTATGCAAGTATCCCTCCTGAACAGCTTTCTTTTCAGGGCTGCAGAGCATCCCCAGATTAGGTGCATGGCAACAATGTTGCTAAAACTTTCATGACCCAATCAAAGCCAAAGCAGAGATCTCACTGCCATGTGGGAACTTGCAGGTTCAAGGGTCTGTGTAATCAAAGCTGTGCTGCAGCCAGGAGGGGAGGAAACTGGGCTCCACTCTAGCATTGCACTGCCAGCCAGCTAAGGACAAAGTCCTAAGCAGCTGCTCTTGTGTGAGACGTCTGGGTTTTGGCAGCTTTATATGCAAAAAATGTTTGTAGCTTTCTGGGCCAAGAGATAAGATGAACAAGAAAAAATGGAATTAACCTTTTATTAGAGAAATGAATCATTACTAGTGCATGAGGCTACTAAAGGGGCTTTTCTGGACTCAAAGTATGGGTATTAATATAAGGTAGAGCACACCACATCGTATTGTCAGGCACACTAGCTAAACAGGATGAATTGAAGCACGAGTTAGCATGCGTGTAAGGCCGTCAAGGGAGGTGCATGGGAGTGGTTCTCTACATGACAGAAAAGAATGACAACATTTTGGGAGCAAATTTTTTTTCATGGGGAAGATATGGGAGCTGAGGCTAGTCAGTGAGGACTGAATTTAGATTTGGCCAAGAGGAGGAAGTATGGA
This sequence comes from Falco naumanni, assembly GCF_017639655.2. Classification (NCBI taxonomy): domain Eukaryota; kingdom Metazoa; phylum Chordata; class Aves; order Falconiformes; family Falconidae; genus Falco; species Falco naumanni. The sequence continues at coordinate 14,618,444 of NC_054065.1, forward strand.
GTTTGGAAAAATCAGCCTTGCAAGCAGGACAGTGTTCAGACACCACTGAGGAACTGAGGTGAGCTGGCTGCTGCAAGGACTCTGTATGGCACTGCTCCACAGAAGGTGCAGAAGACAGACCTGGCCTGGGATATCACACAGATCTGCCCTGTCATAAGAGACTGTCCTAAGGCCATTGTTGTGCTTTGCAGGGTGCTAGCTGAGAGTGACACAGGACATTCAAAACCCTTGGGAATATGCCTGTTGCACATTCAGTTTGCCATTTCCTCCAAGTCTGGAAGATGAGCTAAAACACAGGCAACATTCATCATAACACATGAAGGAGTCTGGTGTCATTTCACATGCAGAAGAAAAAGTTAGCTATACCCTCAGATACTCAGGATGTTTCTAGAGAGATAATTTCTCACTTTTGCACTAGCGTTTGTGTAAATGTCAGCTGAGGGAATACCTGTGTGGCAACACCTGTGCTGCCACCGTGTTAACTAGGCTGGTCACCTCAGCTAGAAAACCTGCAGCTGTAAATATCAGACCGAACAGCATATGAATAACAACCATTAATGGACTATTTTACACTGTGCATGTGTATGCATGTGTTCATGTGGGTGGTGAATGCATACAAGATGTTCCTACAGATTCTTGTAGAACAGAAATTTGAAAGTAGAATTGAAAGTGGTGAAATTACTGTGTGTTGCATGAAAGTAATAGAAGTATCGTGCAACCAGATGGTTTTTCTGTAAGTCTTTGCTATAGACTGGTATTGGCCTCACTATGTTAGTAAGATCATGCTGGCTGGTAAATGTCCATACCAAACTGATGATGCATTAAGGAGTGGTGTTTTTAATCAATAAGTGTTTGTCTGTCTATTATGCTGATTTTTATTCTAACCAGCATATTCACTTTCATAGTGGAAAGATCCAAAAATGAATGAACTCCAGCATCAAAAGAAGATGTCAGGCCAATCTTTAGAGGCTAGCATCTTTTATGTGGATTTGAAGGTTTTAGTCACTTGTTAAATTTAGGAGTTAAAAGAGAACAGCTTTGACTGATGATGCAATGCAATGCTGGGATTGCAGGAAAAGAAGATCTTAGCAGAAGGCCAGCACACAGATGTGTCAGATGATACTGCATTCCATACACTAGAAGTCACGATCTCCTCACTGAGCCATCAGCAGCCTTGCTTCAGACTTCCTTACATTTGAAAGCATTCAGACACACTGGAAAATATTCCAGTCATTGCAAATACATTTAGCCTACTCTAAAAAGCCAGAAGGTTTTGCCTTGCAAAATGCTCTCGTTTTTACAGTACATGATAAGTAAACCCATGTTCTTCACCTGGAATCATGACCTACCAGACAGCAGTAAGCTAAGAACAGAATAGTCTGGTCCATTTAAGTGTTTTACTTTCCTTGATGGTTCTAATGGGGTAAGGGAATTATTTTGTGACTTAACAGTTACATACACTTTCGACTACCTTGTGCTCTTTTACTCTTTGGGAATACACATAGGAAAGGCAGCTCATGAAAGACTCCCCAGCCCCAACACTTAGAAGGCACAGAACCACAGGCTAATTCAGGCCAGAAAGCAACCCTGAGGCCATCTGACCAGACTACCTGCTTATAGCAGGGCTGGCTTCAACACAAGGTGAAGTTGCTCAAGGCCTTGACCAGCCAAGTTCTGAAATCTCCCAGGTCTGAGACTCCACAGCCTCTCCAGGCACCTGTTCCAGTGCACAGTCACTTTCAGGATGAAATTTTCTTTCATTATATTCAGTCAGAGTCTGCCTTACTGCAAACTGCATACACTGCCTCTTGTATCTCTCCTGGTGCATCTCTGAGAAGAATCTGGCTCCGTTTCCTCTGTAGCATACACCTCACCCCCTGCCCCTACCCAGGTAGTGGAAGACAGCAGTTAGCTTTCCTCTTCCCCTTCTCCTTTTGAGGCTAAACAAACCTTGTTGTCTCAGTGTCTCCTCATGTGTCATGTACTCCAGTCATCCTGGTGGTCCTCTGCTGGACTCCCTCCTGTAAGCTAGACACAGTTCTCCAAATGCAGCCTCATGAATGCCAAATTGAAGTAATTGTCTGCTGGCAAAGTTCTTGCTAAGAAAGATACTCCTTCCCTTTCTTGGAGGTGGGTGTGACATTTGCCTTTCTTCTTGACATTGGGGACTTCATACAATTACCATAATGTTTAAATATGATAGAGCATGGCCTTGCAATGACACCAGCCAGCTCCCTCATAACCCTTGGATTTACGCCATCCCATCCCAAGGACTTGTACACGTTCTCATGCTTGTGCTGATGCATTTGTTTACGCAGTCTCTAACTTAATCTTCCCCTGCCATTAGCAATATTCGTCTCTTTGTCTCCTTCAAATTCTGCCACAAGGCACACAGCTCTGGGAGGCTGAAGTCAGACTTTGACAGTCTAGACAGAAGGACTAAGGAAAAGAGATCTTCAGCTTTTTCCGCATCCCCCATTACCACATCTCCTGCCCTATCAGGGATTGTTCTGAGCTGGCAATTGTTTCTCCAGGGGAGGGTGTCCAAGTTCTGCAATACATTTTCACTTTTGAAAATCTGGACTGTTTTGGCATAATTTTAATAAAATGGTTTTGAGAGAGAAAAGAAAGCAGGAGGCTGTGAAAGTGAATTTTTGCAGAAAAAGAGAGTTATGGACCCAAACTGACAGTCTCTTGCTAGGCTGTTACCCATCAGATTATTCCTCACATAATGGCAAATATTTCCAATTTTAAAAATTCAGTTCATTTTTAAAAAAATCATTTTACAGGGAAAAAACCCACAAACCCAACAACTCTTAATTTATTCCCCAGACTGTAGCTCAACACAAAAAGAAAACACAGATGTTTCATAACACAGCTGTAGAGTGAGCTTTTCCAGGTTTGTGAATTTGGCACCCTCCTGCCTCTTTGGGACCCAAATTAATGGCTTAGGGCAGATGGCCCCACTCTAGATGTAGCCCTGACTGTGCTGCTGCACTAAGGATCAGGAAGTAAGCACAAGCTCCACCAGCACAAGCTTTTAGGATTCAATGGAAACTGAACCTGAGATAAATTGTGTCACTGGTTTAAATGTTCAGGTTATCCCACAAAATCATAAATCACTTGCAACTACACAAGCAACGGATACTGACTTCACAGCCCTATGCAGGCTATCCAGATTAGAAATGTGACACAAGGGGATTTGTAGGGCTTGTCACCAGTTTAGGCCATTTGTAGAATATATATTGTAGAGAACAGGTGTAGCTTTTGCTCAATCCTTTGTGCATTAGCTGGAGTTGTAATCCAGTTGCCCGAGGGCTGCAGTGATTGCCGTTGGTATAGCTGTAAATTATGACTTGCTTCAAATGAAGAGAGGGCAGTAAGGTTACTATTCATAGAATCATACACTGGTTTAGGTTGGAAGGGACCTTAAAGATCATCTAGTTCCATCCCCCCTGACATGGGCAGGGACACTTTCCACTGACGAGATTCTCCAAGCTCCATCCAACCTGGTCTTGAACATTTCCAGGGATGCCACAGTTTCTCTGGGCAACCCGTGCCAGCACCTTGCCACCCTCACAGTAAAAATTTCATCCTAATATCTCATCTAAATCTAGCCTCTTTCAGTTTAAAACAGTTACCCCTTGTCAAATCACTATATGTCCTTGTAAAAAGCCCCTGTCCAGCAGTCTTGTTTCTGTTGTACAAAAAGACTGCTCTGGAGGCAAACTGCCTTGATTGTTCCTGTTACCAGTGATGAGAACAGTGCTGTTAACATATATTCCTCGCTGGAGGCAGGCATACCTAGTCACAGTGTGGCTGCCCAACGTAGGGTTGCTTCCTACATGCATTCAGCAACTAGACTGGGAATCTGACTGCTTTACAAAGCATTACTTTTAATCTCTGCCACTCCACAACTGCATCATGCAACTGCCTTCATTTCTCTCTTCCTGCAGCCAATTACTTCTGGATGCAAAGCCTGCAGTCCCTCTTCCCACCTCTCCCAAACCACATACAGAATCAAACACCTCACTTCGAATCCACCTGCATTTAAACACACTTTTTCATTGCTAAAAAGATTATAAATCTATGTCTAATAACAAAACAAAAACAAGACTTGTAGCTGAGGGGACAAATTATAATTGTTGGAATGAATTCTCTGCAGTGTGATCCTGCAAAGCAAGCAGGACAATCAGTTCCTGCCCCCCATGCAAAAGTCAAGGAACATCAGTGTTTCATGGGTTCAGCTATACTACATGCCAGAACCACAGTACCAACAGGATTACTTGTTGGACTCCTGAACAAAGATTTCCTACATGAATAATTAAAATGAGTAAGATTAATGCCTTGTAGAAAGGAAGAAACTCTGGGTACCAGGCAGACCCCCTGTTCAGTAGTCACTACAGTTTATGCAAGGAAGCACAGCAATGCACTAAGCTTCTCCCTTTGGGACCATGGAAATGGATCAGTCTTATCTTTATGTGCTTTATCCAGATTTGTTTGGCACACCAGCAAGCGGACACTTACTGATTTCTTCTGAGTTCACAGTTCCACCATAATAGGGTCAGATTTTTCACAAGGGATTACTTAGCCTCAAGGGATAGGAGGGGACAGGAAAACAACATGACATTTTTAAGAATTAGATATTGCTTTTCTGCTAATAGAGTGCACAATGAAAGCATGTTTGATTTGCTTCTAGAAAACAGATGAAGAAAAGGATTTGGATCCGGCAAGCAGAAAAGAATGGGATTTGCTGGTAGCAGTGAGCATTTTTCACCTCTTGAAATACCTAGCATGCTATTTGAAGCAGATATGATAATTATGAGTACTATGTCAGTGCCCAGAAAGATAGAAGAAAGGAGTCATACTGTCTCTTACTGGATAATTAACCTTCCCTTACCATCCAAGAGGGTGGGATGAGATAAGCTGTGTATGTGGCAGGTGGGAGGAGCAGAGCAGAGCAAAGAGGATCAGAGATGTGTGAATACAAGAAGCTAACCAGTATGCAACAATGAGAAATACGGGTCCAGTAAAAATAAATGCTTCAGCTCACTGCCTCCTCTTTTCCCTATGGCAAGAGGCACAACATCAGCAACTAGGATGTTCTCACCTCCCTCATCTTTACTTCACTTTAGCAGTGCTCATGCTCCAGACCTCCTTATTTCCTAGCAAAATCTTGTCATCGTCCCCAAGCAAATGGGCAGTTATGATAGCTTTCATTTTACTTATAGGGTACCAGAGGTTAAAGACTTAAATGTATTCAACTATGGAAATCTTCTTTCTAGGATTTTTTTTCAAAGCATTAAGTCACCCAACAGTTGCTTGATTTAATGGAAGTTAGATATGAAAGCATTTCTGAAATATCCACTCATCATTTACCTACCTATTTAGGCACATATATACATTTTAAAATGAGACACAAATTACTAATTTCTAAAAGTGATATAGAAGCTTAAGGATATGCCTTATGGGAAGCCTCCATGGAGAAAGGTCATAGGAGTTAGGCTTTAAGCATCCTTACAAACCCTTTGTGGGTCCTGACTTTCAGCTTACCTGGTAGGTCAAGCTAGTTGCTCAGCAAGAAACCTGAGCTTGACTGTTCATAGGTGTAAAGGAAAAATATGTCTGGCTAGTATAAAGATGACTGCATAACATCCTCAACTCAGGGCCCCTGGTTTGCCTAAAGAACAGCTATGCCACCTCTGATACGGAGTGCACTACCTTCTCAAACTCTTTAAAGGTTTATTAAGTGGAGGACCAAGTACCATTACAAGGCGCAGTTTATAAATAGGAGATGCTACATGCAGGAAGGCTGATTCATTTTGTCTGGCTAACTCTCCAGACCAAGAAGGGAGGCCTTTCACAAGAACTCACTTGGCTTGGCCTTGTGTCTTCAATTTCCCGGGTCTGCTTCATAACAATAAATTCAGGGTCTATAAAATAACTCTGGTATGTTCCATATATTAATCTTGTTGAAAGCACAGATGTCCATTTCTTCAATGGAATAATAATAATAATAGCTTGTCTTCCTTAGAGACTGGAGTGGTGTGAATAAAAGCTCTGCTAGACAGCAAAGTATGCCAAATGGGCATATTTTACTAGATGAGAAAAACAGCTTGTCACTTCTAATTGTTCAAATTATGTGTGATTCAGTTCTTCCTGCAGTTATTTTTAAAATGTTGTTAAGAGGGTATAATGTGCAGCTAAGAATAAAAAGGGTGTGAAATTGTTAGCCCCCCTGGTAGGTAGGTGGTGATAATGAACATTTCATAAAGTTCTTGTTAACAGAGAAATCTATGTAGTGCTCAGGAAGTCTCTCATGGCGTTAACAGTCTCTCACTAAAGTAATGGTTCTTAAGGAATACACATGGATTTTGATCTGCTGACTTTTTTTTTTTTTTTCCCCCCTTAATCATGACTTACAGAAATGAGCTAGAATCACACTGAGAAGTCAGAACTCTGGGATACCAAGTGCTATGTTGGTGTCCCAAGAAGGCATCCAAACCTGCTGATTGGGACCCCAGTGCATGGTCTGCAGCTGGCTCACAGGTCACTGTGTGCCCAGCACTGTGCCAGGCTCTCCCCATGAGAGCAGCTGCAGTAGACACTTCCCTGCTGGTGTGGCAGACCTTGTAACTGGTCTCACTTTCACAGCATGTCCCACAACCCCGGCATTTGGGAACTACTGGCTTAGACCTTTTCTGGCTTGTTAACTACTACTCTTACCCTCATGTGAGTATATAAAAGGCCTGCCAAAGTAGCTAGATTTGTCTAGAATATGAGAGGAACTCAGCTGACATTGATAATAAAGACATCAGGCAAGATTATTTAGGTTCCTGAACCACTACAGTTAACGCCAGATCTCAGCCTTACAATATCTGCAAACCTATGGGCAGCAACCTCCGCACACACTTGAGCTGTAGTCACCGAAACGCGTGTAGCAGTGCTTGAACTAACTTCACACTCATTAACGTGGATGCAGGCAGATGTTAGCTTAAATGCTGGCAGTGTAGCTGTGGCATGAAGGAGCTCAGCACGAGCTAGCTGCACTAGCAGCTACCCAGCCTCACAACAAGTGTTACAGCCATTGCTGCCTGCAGGGTTATAGCAACTACAAATCGGGGTTTTCTCTTCTCCAGAGAGAAAGGCTAGGAGCTCTCTTTTAGATGAGATATTTGCTACTCATCTGTTCCTTCTGGGACACGGAAATCACTTTATGGGGCAGAGATTGAAATGTGGGATATGGAGGGGACAGAGGGATGGAAATGGCAGTCTGGAGCACAAGAATCAATGGAAACCTCATATCACATTCAGGCTGTCCCAGCGCCCTTAGAGTAAGACTAACTCATAGTGTAGAGAGGGAGCAACAACTGTCTCTGCTACAGGGAACATCACATCCTCTCATACACACAAGTGCCCACAGGGCTTTCCTGCCTGCACCTCTGACATAGAGGCATTTACAGGCTGGGTGTATCGGTCTCGTAAACATGCCCTAGTCTGACTAAAGAGCTTTGTTTGCTAGGCTCCTGCATGATCTCATCCTGCTGACCTTCGTTCTTGTTCAATTAACCAACTTGGTGGATAACCAGAGCCCCTTCAGCCTATGCCATGCTTTGCTTTTCTGGCAGGTATCTTGCAAATCTTGTTATTGGCATTTTAAGTGCAAGCTTCCTGCAGGCACCAGAGCTTCTGACTGTGGGTCTTGCAAATGGTGACTTCTCCAGCATCCTGCAAATATAATTCCTTTCCTGACTGTGGGCTCTGGCGCTACAGAGTTCGCTTCACAGGGTGACCTCCACGTTTGTACTCACCTTTTGTGTGGGATCTCATCCTCAAGGGGAGCTTATCTCATCAACTCTAGATGTTTATGATGTGAATCTGAGGTAGTCATGCTAAGCTAATGGAAATAGATACTTTTATAGTGAGATTTATCTGCTGTCTTTTCATCAGCAACTTGGGGATTAAATGAATCATGCCCTAGCTGTTATCTTTTTTTCTCTCCATTAACAGGGGCACCTAGTATCTTGTTCAGAAGCGGGTGTCTACATTGCATGAACCTCACCCCATGTGACTCCCTCTGCCAGGTGCTTCTAACAACATCTGATTGTAATTTAGTTTTCATTGCTATAATCATAACTAAAAATCTCATTGGTTAGGTCTAGTTTGAGGTTAATGAGGGATTTTCTTCCCATGAAGAACTTGTCTGGGTATTGGAATTGTTCTGACCCGCATAGCAGAATGAAGAGGGTTCTCAAGGCATGGGAGTAGGCTAATGTTTTTAAAAATATTGCCATGATGTCTCTTTAAAGAAATCTGGATCACACATGTTTGAAAATCACATTGCTGAGTAAACAGTATTTTAAGACTGGAATAACTGTCATAGAGACAGGACTTCCGAGTCTTACTCCTACCTGTAGCATTGACTTTGTGGCCTTCAGGTCACTTTCAGCCAGACAGTCTCTCAGGAAATAATGTATACTTGCAGCACAAACAATAAAGAAATAAAATGAATTCTCAGCATCCTGAAAATTAGTTTAACAAGAGTCTCAGACTCAGCGCATAACTGAGTAATGAAAAAAAAAAATAATCATAGAACTGATCTGAACTTGATTATCACAGCCATAAAGGGCTCTGTTGACCTAAAAAAAAAAAAAAAAAAAAAAAAAAAAAAAAAAAGAGAGACAAGAAATAGCAACCTCAGTTCTAATCTCACTGATGTCAGCAGAGTTCCTGGTAGCATGATCTGAGTCTCCAGACTTATTTTAACGGTTAGTTATATTCCAAGCACCCACAAAATGCAAGGCACCTGATGGACAGTTCAATAGGTACATTTCTTTCTTGGAAGAACTTATCAGCCCAACGCATGTGCAACTTGCCATGCTCTGAGAATGCACCATTCAGAAGCCAGTTATCTCTAAGGTAAAGGATTTTAACTCTCCACTCTTTTCTGCAGAAACAGTCCTTCTTGGATTCTGTAATTTTTAATGGTGTTAGTAGTGCCACACAAACTCTGGTTTGGAGAGGGGCTTATGAATACACAAGCTGAACAAAAGCTACAATATCAATTTTCTGCATAAGCACTTGAGAGGAATGAGGAAACAACACTTACTTTCGTTAACCGTCTGGTCATTATTCAGGTTCCTGGTTCACACTCCAGATAAGGGTTAAATTATAATCCAATGTGCAAATTACTTTGAAAAGATTGATTAATTTACTATGGTGAATAACAGCCATTTGTTTCATGGACAAAACACATCACTGGTCACATTTGTATCTTGAATTATAGAGGCCCATACTTAATGGTGTCAGGAAACAGCAATGTTTTGTGAAAAGGTAAAGGTATTCAGGTGGGTCTTCCTACATCTCAACAGCAAAACAGTCATCAACAATCACAGCTTTGGAGTAGGCAGAGTAACCTCATACACTAGCTGAGAAATCAGGGACAGCAAAAAATGTTAGTTTTCAGACATGAAATACTTGATATTTGCCAGCAATCATTCCTGAAAAAACCTGCATAGTAGTGAGTGATGAATCTTTCTCTCTTAAATTATTGGAGTGTTAAGAAATTTATGGAAGAACTGCAACTCCTGTCCTGCCTTGCCAAGAAAAGAGGCTCAAACCAGCACCAGTCATAGATTAGACAGGGTGTGAAAAGCTTGACTTTTGCAACACTCATGTATCCCCAAATTTGAGAGATAAAAGGCTTTTACATTGAACCAGTAAATTTCTTTGCCAATGGTTGAAGCAATATCATATTAGAAAACACACATGGGCTACAAATTCGGAAAAAAACTCACTGTGAAGTGGGTCCCAGTCTGATGGGAGGGTTTTGGTAGGGCTCTGCAGGTTTCCTGCCCTAGTGCAGCACCTCCACTGTTCCTGTGAGTGGGAAAGGGCAGAAGAAAAGGAGACAGCTTGGAAATCTCCAGAGCCAGTCACACAGGGGCATTTTGCTTTGGTACACGAGTGAGGCACGCTAGGCAATAACTGGATGACGGAAGTTGTATGGCTTGCAGAGAAATAGGAGCTTGTCTTATACCTTACAAATAATTTTGGTGCCTGCTTTGCTTACCTGGCTCCTCCTTGGATGCAACACAGCAGCTACTGACCCGCTAGCCAGGGGTGTGGGGGGGAGGTGTGGGCAGGGTGCCTCTGGGATACAAGCAATTTTAGTCAACAGTTCTTGTCAAGCCAAGAATACATAACAAAAGGCATTCTCAGGAATCCACTGATTAGCAGCTGGGAATAGCTTGAGCTTTATCACTTAATCCAAGCCACACAAGCAAGACTTTTGTGCACAATAGTGGGTTTAGGCAAATGCACAGGCAGGAGCACAGCTTAATACTGCAATGCAGGCATACCCTGACACCCCGATTCCCTTCACTTGACTACTTACACCCAGCACAGACTGTGAATGAAACCCATCAATCGGAACCGACAGGATGAATAGAGAGGTCCCAGGGTCAAGCAACAGGTCAAAATGAAAACAGAGGACAGAATCCAGGCCTCTAAACTACCAGCTAACCAGCCCGTTCACTGGCTTGCACTCACCTTTCTACAACCCACCTCCGAGGTTAACAGATGTGTTCTGCCTCAGTTAACACAGGCAAAGAAAACGCTGAGATTTAGCGTATGAAAGCAGACTTGTTTGGTGTAGATTTACATATAGGCATGCATGCTTTTATAACAAAAAGTATGATCCAAATTGATAATTGGCTTGTCTGTGAGAGTATGCATGAGTGACACAGGAATAATAAAGTAACCCATGCATAATTTGGTGTTCACAAACAACAGTTCCATACAAAACGTCATACAGGCCAGTTCTGGTGGGCAGCTCTGCAACAATGAAAGGGCAGGCGTAGCCCAGCATTCACAAATCACCATAAGGTAATAAAACCAAATATCTAGTACATATGACTTCCCCAACAACACCAAGACAGTTTGTACAGCTCCTGACTCTCCTTTCTCACCCCAGAGTACCAAGAAATTCCCACCACAGACAGGGAAAAGCCTGGATCAGGTAACCTTTATGCTGCAAGGCTGCAAAAGATAAAGAGATGGGAAAGACAGTGATATTGAAGGTAATGGAAAATGCCTTCACAGATGCCTGCTCCAACGAACAAGGTGTGTTGTCCTTGTTTCAGAGCTGCTGAGACCAGTAACAATAAGCAGTGGGATAACAGCAGGGAAAGAGAGGCATGTTTATGGCTGTTGTATGGAAGCCACTCAAAGGAAAATGCAGCATTTTACAGCCTGGACAACCTACAGCAGGGGTCCTCAAAATACAGCCTGCAGGCCAGATACGGCCCCCCAGGGTCCTCAATCCAGCCCCCGGTATTTACAGATCCCCCCTGCCCCCACCGGGGGCTGGGGGGGAAACCAAGCAGCCGCAGATGACTGCCTGCCACTTTATCCATGCGCCGGCCCCCTGGTTAAAAAGTTCGAGGACCCCTGACCTACACTGAAAGCTGGACAATGCTGCCACTCATCCTCACTTTATAACACTTTTAAACTCTGCAAGAAGATAGAGTGAATTAGATTTCATCACTGCCTCATCAACTTCACTGCATTTTGCCACCGGTGTTCCTTTGCCTCACCACCGACTAGCTGCTCTGCCATTACAAGACTCCCCTTACACAGAGCATCCCCAGCACTGCCTTCAGGACATCAGCTGCTGTAATGTCTGGGCTGCCTGAGGGAGAGGTCTTCCCACACGCAGCAAAGCATGTGAGGGACCTCCCAGCACTTCCCATAGCTGCAATCTCAGGAGCAGGACAGGGACTCACCTCAGGCCCCAGGAACATCTCTTATCTTTTAGTAGGCTGATGAAGAGAAGACAGATGGATCTAAAACCACCACTGCCCGTTGTAGTTTAACTGTCATCCCTGCATTCAGCAGCTCCCCCCTTTTGTGCTCTCTTCTGTTCAGGTAACTGTGACTTCTGCACTCTGCTCACATCTCACCTGCTAACCTGCTTACTCAACAATCTGTCTGCTTCCTAATCTATCCATCTTACAAATCACTTAAGCTCACACAAAAGCATCCACTCAGACACTGATGTTAATTTCAATGAATCAATCTGGATCATCCCCTTGGGTCTGACTCTCATTTATATTTAAAATCACATTTCACAGATGCAGGAAATGGAAAATTAGATCTTTCCAATTAAATTGGCATTTTCCATTAATGCCAGAAGTCTGCTGTTTAGCGTAGTGGCAATCAAACAAGCCCAATGTTGATTTCTTCATTCTCTAACACTGTGAAGAAAGTTGTCTTTAAAGAAAAAGACTGGAAACATTTTAGCTGAAGAAATAGAAGAAGTTAAAGCATTTAATGCATCTGTTAAAAAAAAAAGTCTCTGAAGTCATGTTATCTGCTTTTGGTGTCTGATGGCATTATCTTTCAGCTGACTCTCTCATCTGCTTTCTTCATCTCTAGTGCCACTAAAATTGCTGTCTCTTTCTTATCCATAGTAGAAGTCCATGCTCAAAAGATACAGGGCAGTAAAACCTTTCAAGCGTCCCTAGATGGAAAGAAAACTAAAAAAGAATCAGAACAGGTATATTCCTGTTAACTTGTATCTCTGCTCTCAAGAGACACTGGAGAAACCATCGTTACAAGACAGGTTTGTCCAGCTTGTTAACAGCTGGGTACTAAATTACGTGGTCAGATAAATACATCATTTAAACCCATTTGATCAAAAAAAGAAAAACTGCTCAGGGTACAGATGGACTCATTGATGGGTTGTAAGTGGCTCCTGGGCTGCCTACAAGCATCCCTTAAGTTTAGTTTATGCTGTGCAAATGAGAATGCATACATCCCACACAAAACATTCCCTGAAGAACAACAACATAGACCAACCAAACTGTTTCAGACAGGTAGGTGGTCTTGTCCAGATTCAGTGCCTGTTTTGCGTCACAGGGAGCCTCGTTTGCTTCAAGGGATGTAGCAGCTGCTGTGTCCACAAAGGAGAAGGAAGAGTGGGAGTGAAAAACAGAGGCGTCGCTCCTGCGCCAGCAACACACAAGATACCAGTATTCTTGACTTGGGGCTTAAGCGGAATGAGCCCAAAGCTCCTACTACCTGGCCTCCAGTACTAGAAAGACTAGACAACCCTGACTGACCTGCTGTCTAAATCTCTTACATTTATGAGTTAACTTTCAATTCCAGCTGAAAATGTGACTGTGGGCCTACATCCTTGGCCGAGATAAGTTTGTACAAATCTCCATTGTCTGAAGATGTTATCCACTGCCTTTAATCACGATATGCTCATTTATCCCATCAATTATCTGGTGTATATTTAATGTTCTTCTACTATCTTGATCTGTAGACTTACGAGGGGCAGGAAGCATGCAGATTGGATCTGCCGTTTGACTGAGAACTTCTCAACGGGAAAATGGCTGAAGCGAGACTTGGCTTTTATAAACAATTTACAGTGTTGGCTTTAAATACTCCTTGTGATTCCTCTTTGGAGGCCCCTAAGAACTTATTAAGGCTCCTAAGAATAGCACTCTCTGTTGCGTGGCAATGAAGGGGGGCGTGACAGCAGTGTGAAGTGATGGCTGCTGGCATGTCTACATCACACAGCAAAGCATGGGTGCAGAGACATCTGATCCAGCAGCATTGCAGCCAGCAGCACAAGCACAAGGGCCAAAGTGTAGTACAGTGCCTGGGAGGGAGGGTCTTTCCAAAGAAGCCTGCTGCCTTTAAATCAAAGCTGGTTTCTCCAAAGACAGCTGCTGTGCATCATATGTACCAGCTTAGGTAGGAATAGGTCAGCAGTAGTCCATGTGCCTGTGCTCCATGGGGTCACTGTGTCCATACCTTTTCCAGCTCCCAGAGTAACTAGGCTGTTAAAGAAGAGGTTTTTTTAAACTTCCAACTTCCATAAAAACCAATCCCAGAACCACACAAAAATCCTGGTTGAAGTGTGGAAAGAGGAAACCTTTAAACAAATGAAGGGTATAGGGATAAGCAGTTTGAGCCTGGAGCTTATGCTTTGAGATAGAAAACCAGAAAAATGTTTTACGAAGTGCAAGAGCAAAGAATGTTTGAGTTTTTATCTCTTTGTAAAGAAAATAATTGGCTTGGATTGAGACTTTCCCTGGGAGTGTTTGCAAACCAAACATTACACAGCTGCCAAATGCCTGAAAACCAAAATGTGAAACTGACCTAAAATAAAAGCAAAAGTGATTGCTTCATTTCCATCAACACAGAACACTAATCAGAGGCCTAGATGCAGGGCGAATAAAGACCTCTAGGATATGATTCATCTGACATCTTAATGTGCACAATACCAAGGCCTCCTATACAAGTAAATGAAAGACATACACAAATGCTCAGGTGAAATTCATCTTCCTCTAAAAGCGGCTCAGACAACTCATACCCTTGAAGTCCTTTGGTTTATTTATATATAGATGCCTAATATTGGGTGAGATTAATTCTTTGCCTAGTCTTTAACAAATCGATCTGCAACATTACACTGTCCTTTTCAGTCAAATTAAACATTTTAAAGAACAGTAGAAGGAGAAACAAGAACAAAAATTTAGAGATGGGTGAGGTAAGGGGAGGCTGGAGCTGCCCTTCAGTATTTGTGCAGTGACAGCGATTCCCTGGGTTTCTTGTACATCAAAAGACTTTTCCAAAGTTACCACCTTTCACTTGTCATTCAGGACTGCATGCCCGCAGCCACAGGCACTAGCTAGAGCTTAGCATGATGTACCTCTTGAAGTTTAAGGTGTGCCTAGACACCTTTTTCCTGCACAGAAATGCACTAGATGGGAATGAGATCACCTCTGAGAAACTGGCAGCCACGCAGACCACATGGCATTTTTCTCAACAGCTGCATGGGTGCTGTCACCAGCTAGAGACAACAGCTAGTCTAAGGGATCACATGAGTGCTCACACCATGCTATCAGTACTCCACCACATTAAAGGAGTGCATTAGAGAGCTTATTTCCAAGATTATTTTACAAATCTTTAGTGACTTTGCTCTGTATTTCTGGGAGCTACAGAATAAGAAACATTAATTCCATTTTATGATTGAAAAAGTTGAATTACAGAGAAGTGCCTGAAGAGAGATCTTACTCCTCCTTCCAAGATTTGCCAGCCTAACTGTGTTGCTCCAGAATACAACAGTTATTCTAACAAGATAAGCATTTATTTCCTTGGGGAAAGAAATATGAGCTTTGTACTTGTTAGGAGGGTTTCCTTGTATAGCAATACCAATTGAAGTTAACTAGCAAATACTTCCTTGTGCAGATAAGGTTTGAATTACTCCAGGAACACATGCTCTTACAACACAGTCCTATATTCCCCCCACTATACTTCACTATTTCTCATTTGCATAACCTACCACATTCAAAACCCCACTCCTACCATACCAGGTACCGCTGCGTGTGTCTGTGCATGTGCAGAGTTTCAGTATTCCTCATGTCTCAGGCTAGAAGTGCTCTGACCCACAGCAGCTTGCCAAACTATCCAGCAAGTTAACAGGCATTTAAACAAAGACCTAAAGTAACCCTCCTGTACCCATCTGAGTGAAGGCACCTGTGTTTGTTAATCAACAGATTGCTCTGCAGGTCTCAAGCCAGATGTAAGGTTAATCACACTAGACCCTGCTTAATCAGCTGGCTTTGCTTAGAAATATGATAAGGGAGGGCAAGCCTGGGAGATGCAGCTCCTATTGGCAGTCTCTGACAGCTCCCTTTTACTGCAAAGCAAATGGTGTGGAAGCTTATAGGTGAGAGATTTGCTCACCCACCTACAGTTTGACTTTCTTTCTGCACGTCATTTATTTGTGTAATGGCATTGCACAGTTGTTCCAGCTGTAGGCACAGCTACATCCTTTGAAAAAGATCATTCAGGTCTGATGTAACTTAACTGAACTCATCAGAGCTTAACCAGTTCTGCATCACAGCTGGCATCCCAAGGGCTCTTCAGTAGTGATTGCTCTGTAGGTGCCTCAGCCCCACTATTTAGGGGCTAGTGACCTTCTAGTGACCTTCTCAAAATTGCTATGAGCTACTCAACAGGTGCTCACTTAGGATTTGGAGCCAGAATTTGAAGTCTCTTGCACCATCTGAACTGGAGCTGCTTGGTACCCTGAGTCAAGTTTTTTTCAGTCTCCGCAGGTATGCTGGTCTCACTTGGTGTAACTATTTAACACTTGTGGCAGTGGATCCTAAATGCCACATTTTCACATCCCCCGTATGTTCACAAGAGAGCTATACAGTGAACTGCTTCCTTTCTCCATTCCTGCAAAAATATTGAGCTTAGGAGGCTGAGAAAGACTAACTTCTGTTTAGCCTGGGGCCTTTGTGGTGATACTGATTTAAACCCCGTGATTTTAATCACACAGAAATATAAACCTGCGTCACTCTGACCTAAATGACTTCCCTAACCATTCGGCTGCCCACAGTTTTGAGGTGTCTCTGTTGGGTTTCCACAAACGGAAAAGTCATGTATAGGTGTCTGTGTCTGCTAAAGGAATTGTGACCAAGTGCTGTGTGGAAACAGGTGCTAAGTCAGTCAGACATTTCTGCATCTGCCTTTTGCTCTTTTCATTTCTGGTTATTTTTGCAAACTCACATGGGCAATTCTTTGCTAAAGAACAAAGGAGGTGTCCCAGTTACGTATCTAAGCATTCTCATGCGTTATATGGAGAACATGCTTACCTTTCTCAAGGCCAAGGGCTCTGTTATAGGACAAGTCCCTCTAATTACCAAAATGTTACAGTGTCTGAGAACCAACAAGCATCTAGACCCATGAGAACTCACTTGATGCCATCTGTGCCAGCAATCCTTCGCACCACTGGCTACTGCTGTCCAAACACTGGACTATTCCTTCCCTTCCTATTGCAGTCGTTCCCTAAGGGCTAAATCCATACAAA
Organism: Falco naumanni; assembly: GCF_017639655.2. Classification (NCBI taxonomy): domain Eukaryota; kingdom Metazoa; phylum Chordata; class Aves; order Falconiformes; family Falconidae; genus Falco; species Falco naumanni. The sequence goes on from NC_054065.1 coordinate 14,635,335, forward strand.
GATTTACACAAGTAAGTGATTCATCAAGCCTGAGAGAGGGAAGGCAATAGCTCCCTACCTCACAGGCAAAGTAATAATTTATGAGCTGTGAAACAGCTTCAAGAGTGGCTGAGATGGCCTGCCCTAGCTAGGTGTGAACTTTAGGTAAGGTGGCATTCATGTCATACTGCTGGCTGCCCTACCCGAGTCGAGTTGGAGTGGAGACTTGAAAATGGGTCCCTCCTTCCCAGACATGAGTCCCAAGAACTTTATTTTTTTTCATGACAAAGCACTGGCTTTACGTCTAACATCCAGGCATAGCCCAGACAAAAGCACTTCATTATGCCTGAGTTAAGAATGCGGTCCCGTCTACCTGTTTGGCATTTTTTTTTTTTTTTTTTTTTTTTTTTTTTTTTTTTTTTCTTTTTTACTGGCTTGGTTAGTTCCTTTCACTATTTTCTGGATTCAGTGAATCTCACTGTTAGTTACTCCATACACAGCAGAGAATATTGTACTGTTACACTGAGAATTAGAGGTTATATAGGGGTAATGCAGACAGAGTGGTACACATCCTTGTTTGTGAAATCATGCAGAATTTCTGACAGGTCCTAAACTTTCCAGAGTTTTAGTCCAGTATCATAACAAGAACACTTTATACTCTTTTGTGGTTACTGGTTGTCATTATTGTATTTTATGTCACATCAAAAGATATCTGCATATTCACTCCTTGTGCCTTTAACTCATTGCTCAGCTGAAACATTCTGTTCTGAGCTCAAAAGCTGACAGTATCATGGAACAAATAGCAATAACATCCAGAGCTGCTGGATCTCAAGAGAGATCCCTGGGGAAGACTATTCCCTGCTCAGTTCCCTGGGTCACTCATTGCTGCACGATACTTCCTGGATTACTGCAGCTAATGCTGTCTCAAAAGGAAGGCAAACTTGTGTGAAGCCATCACCACCTTCCTTCAGGCTTTTCCTGCAGATCTTAAGTGTTGCCAATTCCTTCAAATTCTCCACAAGCCAAATAAGTTTGGAGCATGATGGCTGCTGCTGACAACAAAAGTTTCAGCTTTCCAGTGAATTAAAACCAACCTGAAAGCAAGTCATCTGAGACTGTCTGGACGCCCTCACTCCCCTCATGGAGACTAGCAGATCAGAACTGGTGCAGTTCTGCACCAGTTAATCAGGGAAACCTCAGCCATCTCCAGAGTTGGGCTCCTGAAGTTAACATCACTAAGAGAAGAGAGTGGGAGCAGGAAAAATAGTCCCTGCAAATCCTCTGCTTCTCCCCTTTCTCTTTGCTTTTTCTACAGTGCTGGCCCCAGCACAGCGAAGGAGGACTCGGCTGTACACACCTTCTCCTGGCACAGCAGAAGGGTTTCAGCACACAGAGGAAACATGAAGAGCAGAGCAGGTTTTGGCCCAGGAGTGGTGAGGCACTCATGCAGGAGCAAGTCTGATTAGGCAAAAGCAAGACCAGAAGAAAGGATGAGAAAGAAACACTTTATGAAGAAGGAATAATGAAAGATTGTTTTATTTGCTGGGAAAGGGGTTGGATCTGTGTGGGCAATGTGCTGTAGGAATTAATGTGACCTTAAAATACTTGGGAACACCGGTAGCACCATTTCTTTCTCTCTTTCACACAAACATGCAGAGATGCAATGTTGTGCACTGCAGTAAGAGTTTAAAAGTCAAAGGGCAGACATTGATAAGTATGACTCAGGATTTTTCAATCTCTGGGCTTGAAAGTGCTGTAAGACTTCAAAAGTCCTCTCAACCAAATGGTGATGCCGCTTCAATTTCCTTAGTAAGATCTGAGACGAGGCATTATTTTGGGTGCACCCAAAGTGGTCATGTTCCATTAAAGTCTTGACTTACATTCATTGGCTACTAAGGAGCAATTCTCCCTTATTTTGAAGCCCCTAACTAATGGCCTTTGTTGACAGCAAAAGCATGTGAAATCAAGCTGCCAGATAGTTCCAGTACATCAAGCAATCATCCGCCCCATTTGCCTTCTAGGATTATATTTTTCTGTGTTGTATCTCATAAAATTAGCATTTTTACATTCGAACCCAAAGCTTATTGATTTAAACTTGTATTTGGAAGATGCCTTGTTCATCTATTTGATGTGTAGTGGATCTTTATTACTAGGATAATGTTCTAATTGGCTGGATCCAAAAGAGTACTGGGAAAACAGATTAACAACAGCATTAATCTGAAGGAGAACTGAAATGCTTTAAAAACACTGTCTTGCAACTCTAACCTGTAAAAAAATTATGTAGAGAGTAATACCAATTATGGTACAATCATGAGTTTTTGATCAGTAGTTATCCGAATTAGGTTAATCCTAATTCTTAATTATATTGAAAGTTCCCTCGATTACCCATTCCTCATATATCATAGCCAGCTAGGCAAATGCTGCCTCAATGGATTTCTGCTTGCCTCAACTCATCCTTACTTTTTGACCCTATCCTTACTGTGTGCCTCCTTGTTCAGTTTCCACATCTGGGTCTTCATCTTCTTCAGTGTTGCCTCTGGTGGCAGATTTGTACAACCCTGACTTTATGCATTGAGCCTTCCTATTCGGTCAGGCACATGGCTGTCTGAAGCCTTTCTGTGATCACTGACTCAATACAGACCAATTCATTTATTTGAGAGATGTTTTCTGAAGGTATTTCAGAAAAGAAATGTATGAACCTAATCAAGTTTGATAAGCAGGCTCCTTAGGAATGAGTAACAAACTCCACAAGCTTCTCTCCTTCTCCACCTCTTCTTTCCTATTATTTCCGCTCCCCTCCCCCCCCCCCCCTTTCTGTTTTCATTTGTTACAGCTTGATTTGGTAAGCATGCTCTTGTTTTAATTTAGAGATTTTGGAAACTTGTGTTACTCAAGAACTAAATGTTATGTTCCAGTGAGTTTAAGTCAGTAGCAGGGAAGAAACAGGTTACGTATTACCACAAAATTTAAAACCGTTTCAAAGCCTCTCTAACTTACACTGCATTGCTTCTGCCCGAAAGGTTAGCTCCAGCATCTAGACTCTAGCACTATATAGATCCATCAAATTTTTACTGGGAAAGTCTTCTGGTACAACTTCCCTTAAAAATAAAGGATCCTCAGCTCAAAACTTGAAAAGGAATAAAAAATTTCAGAGACCCTATCTGCACATATATTAACATCAACAGCTTTAGAATACAATAATCCTTTGAAAACACCATTGAAGATCTTAAAACAGTTTCCGTATGTTTTCTTAAGGTTCATTTGTTCTATTCCAGTATGCACATTTCTGAATGCCACGTTGCTGCTGTCTCCTCCAACAGCAGCGGCAGCATTTCAGTGGCTCTTGCTGCAACACGCATTGACCTCAAAGGTATCAGAGATCATCTCTACCTGCTTATTGCTAGCCTAAAACGTGTATCAGTTTATCTCAGAAAAAAACTAAGGCCAAATCAGCTGTTTGAATCTCAGTCCTAAGAGATGAGAATTTTTAAGGGCATAGATACTGTTCCATCTTTCTGGGAAGCTTTTGAATCTTTGCCCAGAACCACACAGTGTAACAGATAGTTGCCTAGACGTTCAGACTCAACTCCGTTTTGCCTGTAAGTTTCCACTACTTATATGAGATAGATAGATATACATTAAAGAAAAAAAAAAAAAAACAAAACCCAAAAACGTAAAAGAAGAAATCTCCTAAAAAAAAAGTACTCAAGAGCAATTACAAAAATTATCTGCCTGATGCTACCTCACACACAGCCAGGACTACTAGAAGGGGAGACACTATCAAGCACATGGTTCCCTAAGGCATGGCGTAACAGTACTGAAAACCACCATTTTTTATTGTATCCCTCTCTTCCATCAGCCAGAATATTTATTTACAGAGATGGCAGGCTCATATTATATTCCTAATTACATTACAATGTTACCCGGATTCAATTGGTAAGTAGCCACCTGTACCGATTTTAGTCTCTAATTCAGAAAGGGTAAACAAAAATGAGGTTTGCCTTACCTGAAGTGTGTCAGAGATGAAGCACTGAATCCTTTTTCTGGAACTTGCAGGCAGATATGACGGGAGGCTACACCAAGCTGAAAAGCTGAACGTTACTGAACATTTTTGGAATGACACAATGCTCTCTAAACATCTGGAGGACCCCCCCAAAAAAAACTCCACACCTGTATCTGCTCTGTACCACCCTTTGTATAAAGCTGTTCCCTGATTGTGAGATAAAAATAGGGTCTATGAATTGCCCAACACAATGGAACCTAAATCTTGGTTGATACCTGCATAGATAAAGCAAAATTCTACAAGTTTTTATGAAAAATGTACATAGATAACCCCACTGAGCTCACTCAGACTGGGAAGACCCATTTTTTCTCTGGGAAGAATCAAGTCTACCAGGCCTGCTGAGAGTCCCAGGTGAATGTTAATGGAGATACTTTGGAGAGAGTGGCAGGCTGTGGACTATGGACTATGAGGAGGGAGATGGCTTGACTTTGAACCACAGAATCACAAAATGGTTTTGAGGTTGGAAGGGATCTCTGAAGGTCATCTGGTCAAACCCCCCTGCTAAAGCAGGGCCACCTACAGACAGTTTTCCAGGACTGCCTTGAGGTGGCTTCTGAGTATCTCCAAGGATGAAGACTCCACCACCTCTCTGAGCAACCTGTGCCAGTGCTCAGTCATCCTCATAGTGAGAAAGTCTTTTGTGGTGTTCAGGAGGAAGATGCTGTGTTTCAGTTTACGTCCATTTCCTGGTCCTGTCACAGGGCACCACTGAATAGAGCCTGGCTCCCTCCTCTTTACACCTTCCCTGCAGGTGTTGATATACATTGATGAGATCCCCTTAAGCCTTCTCTCCTCTAGGCTAAAGAGTCCCAGCTCTAAACTGAGCTGCGATATCAGTTGTACAGTAGGGTATCAGTTGTAAGATAAGATCTCATCAGCCAATGACTGTGAGAAAAACTTCATCCTGGATTTTTTTGACTCAGAGACCATCATAGAAAAAGGGCTTTTTTGTTCTAGTCTAGGGATCTTAAAATACTGTAGTCAACTGGACTATTAAAAACTGCGCAGTTCTGAGCAGTCTGCACTATGTTGCTGTAACATCTTACTACGTATTTATGGACATATCTTTCCCCAAGGGGTAAACATGTCTTTTGGACTAGCTGAAAGAGCCAGCAGGACAAACACTGAGGCTGAAGCCAGAACTTGTCCTCGGAGTAGAGGAGGTAGAGAGAGGCCTATTTGCTTTAAGGGATTGATTTCCTGGGAAACTGTATAAGGTCAGAAGCACATTATGCTCTATGTGATTGTGAAAAAGCCTCTGGACACTGATGTTACATAAATATTTACAACTACCGTTACTAACCAAACCTGTTTCCAGCCCCTGCTCCTCCCAAGGAAGAAAACAGGATAAAAGGAAAGAACTGACTTGTGAAGAGTAATAGCAGTGAAAGTCCAACCTGAAATCATTAGTGGAAACTGCACATTTACCCAAACAGGAAAAAACATTTGTCCTGGTTTTGGCTGGGATGGAGTTAATTTTCTTCTAAGTAGCTGGTGCCATGCTGTGTTTTGGATTTCATACGAGAATAATGTTGATAACACACTGATGTTTCAGTCGTTGCTAAGTAATGCTTACTCTAAATCAATGAGTTTTCAGTTTCCCATGCTCTGCCAGTGAGCAGGTGCACAAGGGGCTGGGAGGGAGCAGAGCCAGGACAGCTGACCCCAACTAGCCAAAGGGATATTCCATACTATAGGATACCATGTTTAGTATATAAACTGGGGCAGGGGGGAGGGCATTGGCCAGGAGCTGCTTGGAGACTGGCTGGACATTGATCAGCAGGTGATGAGCAATTGCACTGTGCATCACTCATTTTTCTTGGGTTTTATTCTCCCCTGTTTCTTCATTACAATTGTTGTTATTATTATTATTGCATTTTATTTGATTTCAATTGCTAAATTGTTCTTATATCAACTCATGAGTTTTACTGTTCTCCGATTCTCCTCCCCATCCCACTACAGAGGGGATTAAGTGAGCAGCTGAGTGGCACTTAGTTGCCAGCTGGGGTTAAACCACAACACATTACAAAAAAAAATAAATAATCAAGGAGCATCTGTAATTTTCCAATGCAGATTACAGCAGACTGCAAGTCAGCTGTGACAAGAATGATAACAGCACCATGCTTTTGTTTTCTTTATTTTACCCTTGAGCAGATAACCTTTCATATTTTGGTAGAGCAGACACATTGGTGATGATGTTTTTGTGATGTTGCAAAACTCCCCTTTCTTCTCATCCCTCTGGGAACAAATTATTCCATGTCATTTAACCACAACACAGCTTTATAAAGAACAGAAAGACTAGGGCCACAGCAGTTTGCGGGGATTCAGATACAATAATATCTATTGTCTGTATCAAAAGCTGCCTGAGGAACTGTCAATAAAAGGATATTCGTAAGTGAAAACATGGTAATTTGGCATCAGAGAACCCAGGCAGAGATGGTATTTGACCCACTTATTTCATATTTTTTCAGGTGATCCAGGACTCAAGCAGGCAACTGCAGCTCTGGAGGTACATGTGCCTTGCAAGCAGGCACCACTGCGCTGATGGTGAGCTGCTAGGTAAGACAACAGCACAGCTGAAGAAAGAAGTGAATCAGCAAGGATTGCTGGGGCAGATATTGAGTCACCTTGAGACCCAACCACATGCTTAGGTTTGTGGCTGAACCCTGACATACAGTGGAAGCACTGAGATCTGTGAAGAATTACTGCTTTTTCCTTTTTTTCAGGACCACTCCTGGAGTTCCTTTTAGCTCTCAAAGGTGTGTATTAGCTGTCCTAAGGCATGCAACTCTGCACTTCAGTGGGGCTAGGGAGCCCAAACTTCTAGGGCACTTTTGAAAACCTCATCCATGAACTACAAATGCATGGGAATATGAATCAGATGTGATTAATATAACAGACACTTGAACTGGAAAGAAGAAACTCTTGTCATTGAAGATCAGAGGTGGTAAAAATCCCCAGAGCCCGTGACATTTCAAGTTAAAGTTGAAACAGATTTAGCATAGTCATTCCCATGCTTTGCCAGTAGAAACTCTAACTGCCTTCTGGGCATCCAGATTTATGATACAGTTATATTTACTAAGTTTTGTACCTGAAAGAAGGTGCAAAGGATATGCATAGAAGGGTATCCCATTTTATGCTGTGGAACTGAGATTCATCTAAGTTTAAAGAAATACACCTTGGTCTTGTTGTAGGCCAGCCCATTATGAACATTAGTAAAACCTATTTTGTGTATCCATCAGTGAAATAAACAAGACAAAACACAGGAGAAATAGAAAAATTTATGTGAAAAGGTGTTAAAGAAATTATCCAATGTTCAAAAAAAAATTGAAATGTATTTATTTTGCATATTTCCCAACTCTGACCTGAGATTTCCACTACGTCCCTTTCTTATCTCTGCTGCCCACTAAAACAGTATTTGACAAAATATTTATTAGTAATGGAGTCGGAAAAAGGCCAATGACAAAAAGGCTGAAAAAAGGTTGACAAGACTAAATTTCATCCAACAGATTCCTTTCCTGCATGTTCTGTTGCAATCAGTTCCACCACATATCAACACTCAGACTGGCCTACTCTGGAAACGTTTTTTTCACGACACATGTTCTAGAAGGTAAGGCTGAAGACCGTGAACTTTTCACTCACTGCATTTCTGTGAATCCAGCTATGGATTTCTAATTCCCAAGTCCTGTATTTCAACAGACTGTATTTTCAGTCTTTTCTTCACTGTCCATGAAGTGGACACATCTCCAATCTTGGTCCAATGCAGAACCTGAAGACCTACCCAAATGCTTCGTTCTGGTTTATTGCTACAGTCAAGTTTTCAAAGTTAATCCTCTAGGATGCAAGTGGCACAACAGGAATAAGAAAATGAGAAGATTAGATATGTGTATATAAATGACATCAGGAGTTAGTGTCTATTGGGCCTTTTGTAAATGGCATAATTTATCAAAAGATTTCTGAGAATTTAATGGAATTAAAAAAAAAGAAACAAAATCAGCTCTGTTTCATGATTGCCACAAAGGCCAAATAAGCATGTCTGGCATTCCACAGATGTAGAAATAAGTTGTGCCTATATAAAAGATGTTAGCTAGAAAGATTCATATATGACATGAGAAGCTCGTCAGAATAGCATCTCTTGATTCAGTCTGTTTCTAGATTAAAGTAGCCCTTTGTTAACATTAGCCATGGGATAATGTTGGCACTAACATTTAAAATTGCCTCTAGTCCTCCTTTTCTGGCTTCCAAGACAGGGCAAAATAAAAAATTATCTAAAAGAATTGTCACATTTAGCTGATGACATTTGGTCTACAAAATACTTTACAAAGGATGAGCCTACATTAGTTCTGCAATAAGGAAGCCTAACTACCTAACTTCTATTTAATATTCGTGGACCTCTGATGTAGAAATTTCTATTAAAAACCTGAATTATCTGTTTCTATTAGGCACCCCTAACAAGCTCTGCCTCATTGTCATCCACGTACTAATGATCAGAGAGCAAAAGCATGTTATCAGCTTTGGCAAGCACAAGCACACAGGCGATGGAGCACATTTGCAGTGACTGCCAAGTGGCTTTAAATACTGCTTTTCATTAAGTTTTTTAGCAACATGCAGTTTGTTTCCTGCATTAAATGGCACTTGATCTTCTACTTTGCAAATTCTTCTGCATTTGCAAAATGCCATACTGCAAGAACTTTGCATTCAAAGAAAAGGACAACAGCTTAGTGTTGCATACAGATGTCAAAGCGTACCTCATACACTGAGGGGGACTGGTAGGTAATATCTCTGTAAATCTACTTTTGGCTAAGAGTCCATTGGTAATTATTGGTGGTGCTTCAAGTGAAACTTTTTTTTGTCATTTTTTTCTCAATTCAGAATAGGGGAATTTCAAGCCCAACAAACAAGCCTTCACCCTGTGTGAACATCAGGGCAGTTCCATTTGTGCATTTCTAAGTGGTGCATCTCTGGTGCACTAAAACCTATGAGTTACCAAGGGTATATTTCTTCCCTAGAGTGCTTCTGTAGGAGCTGTGTAGGTGTGAGATTCATCTGGTCTTTTTGTTTTTGTGTCTTTGTCATTGCAGATCTCCACATCATGAAGTCCTGTCATACTATTTTTGTTGCCATCCATTAAGTCTTCTGTCATCTCTGTGCTCTTCTTCTTGCACTGACAGAAGTCACTGGAGGTTTCTAGAAAGTTGATGCAAAATTTGATAACCAGTGCTAGCCAGGCCATCCCAAACAGGATCCACAGAGAGATTACATTCTTGTACCAGTCTGGATAGGTGCGGTCTGGGTTCATTCCTACAAAAGAATCACCCAAAACATTTCTAGATTGCATCGAGTGCCTCAAAGAAGACATTACATGTAAAGCAAAGACAGTGGAAATATGACCTAATATGAGTGATTTCTATATAAAACATAAAGATGCCATCTACTGAGCATGTGAACAGATGTTGTAAGCAAGTATGTTTCATAATATGTCAGCAACAGCCTAGAACTCCATGGAAATTGTAAAGATTACAGATAAGAAAGAAAAATAAGAAAGATAAATCCCAAATTACATCTGTGTCAAAGTGAAATGATTCACATTTAAGCGCACGGTTTCATTTCTCTGCTTACCACCCAGCATCACATTATTGTATTGATATGTAACAGGGTTCCCCAGCAGGCAGAGAGGTAAGTGGGGTTTATGTACTGGTGTATGCATCTTGTTAAGCTAGATATAAGCAAGTGAGTGAGTCTCTAAGAGCGGGAGGGAAGGGGCCTGAGCAGCCCTAGAACCTCTAAGAACAACCAAGCCTTGGAAGACAGCTTGAAATTATGATACCTCTGTCTGGTTGCTCAGCTAGGTACTTTGCAATCCCTCTGGAGCAAAGCCATAGTTTTGGTTGTGTTTCCACAGCGTTTAGTACAAGGAGGTTTCTACAAGCTAAGTGAGTGTCAGTAGTAATATTAATAATAATACAGGCAAAGCAAAGCAATAAGCTCAACCCCAGGAAGTGCGTGGGCTACGTCTGTAAAGCAGGCTGGGGTACCCTTACAAACACAGGTAAGGTACAGGACATAAATCAGTGGCAGCAAAGTCTTCGCATGAACTTTTTCCTGACTGCTTCTCAGGTCCCTTACTTAGCTTCCTTACCTTAGGAAGGTTTGGTTTAGGTATTTATAATCTGTGACTGGCTGTAGGCGGGAATACTGTCCGGTCATGACCTGTACAGACTAGCAGTTCCCAAATCCTGGTCCATGAACTGTTACTGTCCACAAGATTGTGTTAACTAGGAACTGGTCAGTGGAGCCATACTAAACAGCCAATCCTTTACATCCATTTACTGGGTGTTATTATGTGTTTTATAATAAATGTTATACGTGTTTTCAATATAATGGGACCACAAGACATTTTGAGGTTGTCACTAAGCCACTGATAAATGTTTGGGAGCTAACAACTACTTCTATGGCAACTACTCTTTGGGCTGGCTTTCTACATCAAGGTGAACTTCAGTGAGGAAGAGTATTACATTAATCCTTCAAACAAGCACCTTTCACTAATGCTGAATGCAAAGGTTTAAAAATTGTTTGCGTCTAAATAATAAATGAAAACAAGAGGGAAGGGCTACTTGAGGCTTCCAAGGAGAAGGCTTTATCCATTGAGACCAACTGATAGGTGCAGTCTTGGGGATTAGAAGATCAGAAGCAGTTTAGGACCTACACGGCACCCTGTGTCCAATAGAAGGGCTTATGGAGTGTGTAAATTAACAGATTCCAGGATCAGTGAGAGAAGCTTACATCAATATTCCAAAATAAAACAGGCTAGGGACTACTGTATGGCTTCAAATCCAAGTGCCATCACCTGGCTTGTTTATCCACCAAAACCAGAACAGCTGTTTCCAAAGTGAACACTGCGCATCACTCCTAGCATATGATATCCCCCAGAATTTATCTGGTTCTGAACAGTGCCAGAGATCACACTAGTGGGGAAACAGCATGACAGTCACTTGAACCTGTGCCCTGACCTTACTTATTCTGGGACATAAACCACAAACAGGATTGTAAGCCCAAGGTGGTTTGGCCTCTACATACCACAAGTCACTGACTTATTCAGTTATTCCCATACTGAACCTATTCCCATACTGGTGGTATGCCAGTTACAAAGGCACCACAAGGGTGAAGGTATGTCTGGAAGTGGGAGATATGCTAGTGAAGAGCTTCAAAATTAGTTATCAGGAACTGAGAGAAGTGAAGCTGCTGCAGCACAGAGTTCAGCATCATCTATAAAATAGCACAGGAAAATGCTGAACTGGCTAGCTTTTCTTAAGCTCCATCTGGCTACCCTTACCCAAGCTAACTTGATTCCAGCTCATTTAAGTGTGCCTACACAAGCTCTAGTCATACTTTTGATGCATTAGAGAAGTCCTAAGGTAACCGCCGCTAAGCTGGCTAAGCATCAAGCAAGAACTACGAAGAAAATTAGGAATCTGTCATAAGATGTTTTAGTCTTTCTGTCTTCCAGGGATTCAAGGGTGCATGTGTTTCTATAATCAATTTGTTTTTAATGAGAAAGTCTTTATCAAAAAGGTGTGTCCTGTGTTTCAGCAAATGCATCAGGCATGGGTCCAAACCCATTTCCTCTGGCAAAGGGCTTTGGCAACCAAAACTAGGCTGTGCCTGGTGCCTGACAGTCTACACCTAAGTGACTTAAGCTGCCTTTTAGACAGCAATTGTCTGGGATTTTGACAAAGGAAATGGTCACTGTCCGCTAATGGTGATGCAGAGCGGCATCTGCTTAAAACAAATAGCTGCTGATGCACTGGAGCACACCAAGTGCACCATCTCTGACAGCTGTGATTAAAAACATAGCACTCCAGACTGCTGTTGTAGTCATTCATGGGACAGATCACCTGAATGCTGGAAGATTACTCATTGACTGGGAAACAATTTCTTTGTTCTTCCACAGGTGGCATTGCTATCTCAGAAATCATGTCTTCTCCAACCTGTCAAATGCCAACTACAACTTATTTATCATCAAGTCTGTGGATTGCTAGTGGTGTGAAACTGCCAAGCTGGGAGCTTCATATGCCACACATTTGGCTTTGATGTTTAGTAGGTGAAAACCATGAGATGTGAACTACTCACCAATCACGTAATCTCCAAACCCTATGGTGCTGAGGGTAATGAAGGAATAGTAGAAGCCTTCTTCATAAGACCAGCCTTCTTTGTCAGAGAACAACAAGGGAGGTAGCAGGAGGAACAATAACAAGCCAGTTACCAGTGCACAGGTCTTAATCAGGAGGGAAGCTTTTTTCTAGTAAAACAGGAAAAAAAAAAAAAAAGAAAAGACTATTACAAGAAGGGTGGCAGTGAAAGTCCAGCTCAGTTTCTTGAAAATGAACCTGGACTCCATAAAAATACACAAACATTTACGACGTTCCACTAGAATAAATGGTGTGGCTCTCCCAGTCAACACAAACTGGGCATCACTTTCATGAGTCCTAGATTCATGCCAGTTTAAAGCCTATTCTACAAATGATCCCACATAACTTACACATGCAATTCTAACTGTGAATGATGAAAAACACACCAGATTTTCTAGGACTGTGCGTGGCTCTAAGGCTTTAGCACTTCTGTTGCTGTAGGGGAAGCCATTCATCACGGAAGTTCCCTCAATTAATAAACAACCTTATCTGACACCTCATAGGGCTGTCATAAACTAAATTTATTTGCTTCCAGTTATTCCTGAGTATTATTGCTTTTTTTGGCCAAATAGGTAAGCAGGCTGTCCTTGTTAGTCAGAGGATCCCAAATAACAGACAATGCCCTTTCTGGTTTTTCTTTCCTGAACTTGAGGGTGAGGCATACCCGTCTATGTTGCTTACCTGCCAGTGAAACACCTCCTCTAGGCGATGGGCGCAATGCTGAACCCCCAAGAGCATCAGCTGCCCAATTTCATTCAGGAGTACAAGATTCAAGGGGATCCCAAAGAGTGCAAACAAGGTGCAGAAGATTCGACCAGCCACAGTGCTGGGGCTCAGGTTCCCATAGCCTAGGCAGGGAAGGAACGAGGTGTTAAATCTAAAACATTCTTTGCTTGCCCTCCTCCCCCAGAGGGGTGAACCTCTATCTTCTACAAAAGTTAGACGAGAAGGTCACTGCTCAAAAAGGACATTTTTTATAAATAACTGTAAGTTACATCCATTGTTTGTCATATCCTCTTGTAGGCTGGAAAATAACATTTCTTTCCCTGCCAATTTTGCTTAGTTCCTTTTCCATTTACCAGTGAATTTCCTCTCCCCTACCCACTGTCCTGGCTGGGATCTGACGTAAATGCAAAACTTCCGTTTAGTTCAGTTTTTGTAAGCATTGTTGGCATAGGGTTTGCTGGTAAATGATCCTGCATGGCTATCAGATGGTCTCTGAATCACAACAATAGTGTTTTAATTATAACAACCTTTTTCTACCTTTGTCCTACAGGACTAGTGAACTTAACACTACCTCCTTCCTTATATTCCTCTTTTGCACCACACCTTAAGCTTAAATTGTCAAAATGGTTGCCTAGAGTCAATAAACCCAAAGAAATTATATTTAACCCGAGTAAAACACTTCAGGCAGAAAAAAAAATGTTTGAAATTTTGTCTTTTTCTTCTAGTCGTATGAACTGGTCTGATAAAAGGTACTGCCCTGCAAGCACAGCTTTGCTTGGATCCTTAAAGCATCATGACTTCAACATCACTGGGGCAATATTTGTCTTCTTTCCCCACATTTTCTTTTTAAAAAAATCCTGTAAATTTGCACTTGCACTTCCATAACTTCAAGTGTTTTATGCCACAAGAAAGCTGTGTTTAAATTTGGTTTATTTCACAGCATGCATTTTAAGACAGGGAAAGGACTAATACATGACAAGAGATTCAGCAATGGCTTGGTTGGAAGGGACCTTGAAGATCATGTAGTTCCAACCCCCTGCCACGGGCAGAGACACCTTCCCCCAGACCAGGCTGCTCCAAGCCCCATCCAGCCTGGCCCTGAGTGCTTCCAAGGATGAGGCATCCACAGCTTCTCTGGGCAACTCGTACCAGTGTCTTGCCACCCTCACAGTAAAGAATTTCTTCCTAATATCAAATCTAAATCTGCCCTCTTTCAGTTTAAAGCCATCACCCCTTATCCTACCACCACATGCCCTTGCACAAAGTCCCTCCCCACTTTCCTGCAGGCCCCTTTAGGCACTGGAAGGCTGCAGTAAGGTGTCCCCGGAGCCTTCTCTTCTCCAGGCTGAACCACCCCAACCCCCTCAGCCTGTCTTCAGAGGAGAGGTGCTCCAGCCCCCTGATCATCTTTGTGGCTTCCTCTGGGCTCACTCCAACAGGTCCGTGTCCTTCTTCTGTTGGGGGCCCCAGAGCTGAACGCAGCACTCCAGGTGGGGTCTCATGAAAGCAGAGTAGAGGGGGAGAATTGCCTCCCTTAACCTGCTGGTCACGCTGCTTTTGATGCAGCCCAGGATACAGTTGGCTTTCTGGGCTGCCAGTGCACATTGCTGGGTCATTTTGAGCTTCTTGTCCACCAGCTCCTTCAAATTGTTCTCCTCGGGGCTGCTCTCCATCCATTCTCTGCTCAGTCTGTATTTGTGCTTGGGATTGCCCTGACCCACACGTGGGACCTTGCACTTGGCCTTGTTGAACGTCACGAGGTTCACATGAACCCACCTCTCAAGATCCCTGTGGATGGCATCCCTTCCCTCCAGCATGTCGACTGCAGCACACAACTTTCTGTGACTTGGGTGGCATGGCTGGAGCACTTGCCAGTGAAGATCAAGTCAAAAAAGTCATTGAGTACCTCAGCTTTCTCCATATCCCGGGTAACCAGGTCTGTTTCCTTCTGGAGGGAGGGCCCACACTTTCGCTACTCTCCCTTTTACCACTGATGTACCTACAGAAGCTTTTCTTGCTGCCCTTGATGTCCCTGATCAGATTTAATTCTGTCAGATCTTTGGCTTTCCTTAACCTGGTCCCTCTGACTTAGCCAGTCAGAGACCTGTGGCCCTGACTACATTTCCAAATCACCTCCACTCGTTAGCGATTTGTGTATGTCCTTATACAAGATTGACATAGCCTGGCAAAACTTATCTTTTCACCACAAATAATACTATCCCCTCCCACCTACACCCAACTGCTGGCACAGTGCAAGCACAGAGGTGCTCCTGTCACTGATGCCTTGCTACCATGCTTGTAGGTGGTACAGCCCAGGGCAAGAGAGCAGCCCCCAGGAGGGAGACATCCAAGGGCTGAGCTCTCTGTGCAAGGTAAGTGGAAGCACAAACATCCACAGCTGACTAGATGGAGTCCCATTCCTTCACTAACCTCTGTCCCATGCCAGTAAGCCACTGACCAACAACATAGAAAGGTGTGTGACAATGAGCTTGGGGCATCTACATGTTCTGTGCAAAGTTTTGCACTCACAAAATCTCTCCCTGTGGCAACTCTGCAAACAGTTAATTCTGCACATGCACTGGCAAACTACTTCCAGAAAAAGGCCTGGCAGTAAACTGTTTCACAGTATGTATACAGGCTGTCTTTTCATCTCGTTCCTACCCCCACAAATTCAAAATTTTACTATCTGGAAGACCTTACCTCCAGTAATTTTGGGCTTGGTTTGTGAGCCCCTGGGTTTAATGGATATCGTAACACGTAAAATACCTCCAAAGTGATGGCTCCAGCAGCCTGTCCCTGGGAGGGGGCAGAGCATCCCTTGGAAAGAATGGGATGCTGTTACTAACCAGAGATTGTTTTGAAATACAGTTAAAGTAAGGGGCTAAAATAAGACTGTACAGCAGCCTTGATTCCAGTGCCATGTTCTTCACTTACAGGCAGCTCTGCTATGTTTACACACTTTTTGCCACTGCATCCAATTGCTGACTTCTGCCAGCTTTCACCATTTCTAGACTAACAGGTGCGATAGAATGAGACATATGCAGGCAAGTACAGCTGGTAGATGACCCCCATCTAAGTGAATTCAAGGGACATGTGCCTGGTGTGATCTGTTTCACACTGGTTATGCCACATTTCAGTGGATTGGTTCCAGTTTCTCTTCTTTATGAAATTAGGGTGCTTTTGAGGCTGGTCTGAACCCAAGAGAAAGCTGGGGGACATCTACTGCAAGGCTGGAGTCTGAACATGAGTCACATACATTTTTTGTATGGCCAGCCATTCCCAAGGTTGAGGGGTTTTTTGTGCACTTTTTTTGTGGTTCTTTTCCTCCTCCTTCCCTTCTTTTCCTTCTATATCAAGTTTAGAAAGACTGTGTAATAGCTTTGGAAGTTCTTTTTACCAGAGCTTTCCAGGTTATCCAGTCTCAGGAGAAAAATTTCAGATGAGAAGACAACAGGTCCATGATCTCAGGTAACTACATGAAGCACAGCAGCCTTCAGGGACCCTACATAGTGATGACTGGAGAATATCTAAGGTTAAACTGTACATTACATTTAATTTAGAGCACCAAATTCAATGATGTAAAAGTGTCCAGTGTGCACAGTAAGTCCAGCACACCAAACACCAGATCTGCTTTTCGTATGACTTGTCTGGTTCTCCTTTCCCTGGGGCTCAGTAGCTCAAAATAGTTTTATTAAGACTTGGTAAGCAGTTGTTGTACATATGCCACAAATCCATGTTCCATTAGCTTTTTATAGAGGATGCAAATTTTGATCAAAAAGCACAGGAGACTTCATGTTATGCAAAACAGCCAGCAATTTACATCTGGCTAATGACACTCCCTTGCCTTTGGACTAGGCAAATAGATGCCAACTTAGTTTTTCATAAGCCTCAATTGTCATAAAACTCAAGCAGGAATGAATAAATGAGACTTACTCTCTTCAGTAAACAGCAAGAGGGTATCAGTGTCTTATACCATTGAGGGCTATGCATTAGAAGACCCGAACCAAATTCAAAGACTAAACCAAAGTACACTGGCAGCTGTGTCACATCGCTCATGAACCTGCTGCTGGGATGTCACCTGGTACTCGCCTGTGCCAAGAGACACTAAGGGATGCTCTTGACTACACAAAGGTCCAAGTGTAAGCATTTTCACTGAAGGGGCTGGATTACATGCCTGTATAGATTCTCTCATTTTGAAATAAAGTGCACTGTAACTTAATTTTCCTTAGAAGGAGCAAGATAAGAGGGGGGTTATTTCTAACTGTTCATATCTACATGCTTTAACTTGTGTGCTTCTGTTACACATACTGAGAAGATTCAGTTTTATTTTCCTGCTTGCCCATTACATTCCTGTACATAAGGGATTCAGAGGCTCTGCAGACTGCTAAGAGGAGGAGACTGATGTGCAATTAACAGATTATTAGTAAAAGATCTCTTCATTTGCAAGCCAGTATCCTACTTGCAGTGCCCCCGGTTCAGCTGAGGCAACTGCTGCTTCCTGCTAGCCACAATGGGAGGCTTGTTTGGCTCCCGTTCTCACTGCCCGGACGTAAAAGAGTATTTAAACAAGAAGTGCTTAGAATGAAAAAAAAAAAAAAAATCTTTCACAGGCTGAAAAGCATCTGCAAATTCACCAATTAATTTTAGCTGGGGGGGGGGGGGGGGGGGGGGGGGGAAACCCACCCAAAATTAGATTTAAAACAAGAGCTGGAGGAAGAACTAGTTACTTCTCTAACCAGTAACTTAATCAGTGAGCGTTCAAATACACTTTTGATGTGATTTGGTTTAATTCTCTCTCCTACCTGAGTGGATACAAGCCTTCACTTCCCACACAGGAAGGACCTAATGCCAAATTTACAGAATGTTTTTGTTGACAGTGTTTTGCTTTGAACACTCAGCCAAGCCTGGGAGCCAGGTGTCTCACCTAACACACCAGCGCCTGATCCACAGGGCCATTGGGCAGTTCAACAAGGGGTGCCAGTGCTAGAATTACCTTATTTTGCGTTACACATTTAAATACTTGGAGAAAGATGGTCCACTTGGTAGTCAGGGTGATCTCCAGTGAGCCACAATCCTATTCTCGCAGGCACAGGAGGAAATTGCACACTGGTCTCCTACACCCTCAGGGAATGCTCAAACCACCAAGCTGCTCCCATCACCAGCTCCTCCAACACTTTTCAGGAGATCTAAACTTTTCTTTTCTCTGTGCTCCTTACAAGTAACCTGAATGTTTTAATCTGGGCTAAATGAAAAGTTTTGTTTATGATGAATTCAACTGTTGCATTGAGAAAAAACAAAAATATCCAAATTCAGTTTAGATGGAAAAGAGGTATTATAATTCAGCAGAAAAAGCAGAAAAAAAACCCTAAACCAACCTATCAATTACTCACACAGCCTTAAGACATGTTTGCCTGGTTCCTGAAAATGTGAGCATGGGCCCAGCTTAGCTGGGAGGTGTCCCTGGTCAAGCCCTCAGTAACCTGGTCTGACCTCATAGCTTACTGCTCTAAACAAAAGGTTGCACTAGAGACCTTCTGAGGTACCAGAAAACTTGAAATTCCTAATGTTTGTTAGGATCATAGGATAATTCAGAGGTCATTTGGTACCACCTGCATTCAACTGAACATCAGCAAGTCTGGAGTTCCTATCCTCCTACAAACTTTCAAATCTCTCTGCAAGCGCTATCTACACAAAACAAATGAATGTGCTTGGCTTCAGGCTTCTCATGGTATTTCACATTAAACCCACCAAGTCTGCTGTCAGGGCAGGAACACTTGTCAGCTGGACACAGCCACTGAGCTCAGAACACCTGATCCGGGAAGTCACAGTTATTTCCAATTCATGCGTCCGTGGAAGATGGCTTTGCTAAGACCTTCCAGTTGTGGTAGAGAGAGAAACAGGACTCAGAAGCCCCAAGCAGCTCCAGTACTTGCATTGGCACCTCAGTTTTATGAACAGAACAAACCAAAAAATTAAACGATTTGATTTTAAAGGCTAGTGGTGGCAGAATCTCAGAAACTGTGTCTTGTATTCAGAAGCTCATTGGGACAATACTCTTCCTTCTCCTCCTAGGCTAGCACAGACAACAGTCAGTCTCATCACAAATCCTTTCCCTAGCACCTTCTCTGAACTTACACCACCCTGTGGTTGTTTGATTTCAGGAACTTTCATCTTGTGCCCAACTCTGAATTTGCTTTGACCTGTGCCCCATTAGTCCAAACTAACTAGGAGGAGAGTAAACACAGAAAGGAGAGACTTTGGGACAGCAAGGGATAAAGATGTCAGAGATAAAACCAGCAGCCAGTTAGTCTCTCTTTCTTTAATCTTGTTTAATACTTCAGCTCCAAAGGAACTCTGAAGATGATTCTTAAGGCACTGGAGAGAGGGGGTCCCTATGGAAACATCTGCAGAAAGTGAGATTACATACAAGATCTGACATAACACATCAGAGACAGCAATGAAGAAAGCATGGAAGCTTAACAATGTTGACAAGGCATCAGCAGAAGGCCAGGACTGCCCTTCCCACATGATCAAAAGTTACAAATGCAGCTCCATTCAGATGATCAGATTGGCCAAAAACTACGTAGGCTTTGGGGCACTTGTTTAAACAACAGAATTTGGTTCATATCTGTTTTTTAAACCTTTGGGACTAGGGTAGCAAGTGTGTCCAGCTTGCAGGTTAGAACTTTGCTTTTTAAACAAAATTTGCATACTACTTTTAATCACTAGTGGAAATGGATGAGGCTTTCATTTAAATGTGTCCAGAGAAGAGCAACAAAGCTGGTGAAGGGTGTAGAGAACAAGTCTTACGAGGAATGGCTGAGGGAACTTGGGTTGTTTAGTTTGGAGATGAGAAGGCTCAGGGGAGACCTTGTTGCTCTCTACAACTCCGTGACAGGGGGCTGTGGGCAGGTGGGGGTCTGTCTCTTCTCCCAGATAACAAGTGACAGGATAAGAGGAAAGGCCTCAAGTTACATCAGAGGAGGTTTAGATGGGATATTAGGAAAAACTTCTCCACTGAAACGGTGATCAAGCACTGGAACAGGAATCATCGTCCCTGGAGGTGTTTAAAAAAACCCGTGTAGACGTGGTGCTTAGGGACATGGTTTTAATGATGACTTGGCAGTCCTGGGTTAAAGGTTAAACTTTATGATCTCGGAAGTCTTTTCCAACCAAAATGATTCCATGATTCTAAACGGAAGAAGGGTACGGCACAGAAGATGCTGCAAATGCAGGTGTGGGGGATTCAAACCGTCAGTGGAGAAGCTAATGTCCCTCAGCTGGTGTTAACAGGGAAAGAAGCTAACATCCCTTCCTGTATCCCAGTGAGAGAGTGTTCTGGTAAGGACTTGAGAAACACATTAAGCCTTCTGAAGGGCGTTAAAGCACCTAAAGCAGAAAACAGAAGCTGACAGAGTGGAAAGAACAACTCATATAGGGAAGTGATGAAGGCAAAAGTGAAAATTACTTTGGCAGTGCTGTTTGAGAAGACCAAGTTAAAAATAGCTGATGCAAAAACCACAAAGACATTATGGCATGTAAGAGGCCAGCAAGGCACAAACAGCATTAGTTGCAGAGAAAAAATATGGAAGAGGCAAACAGGACAAAGAAGGACTTGCAGCAGCCTGAACATGTGGAGTAGATTCCACCCAGATCCTTCATCAAAGCCACTATGTAGTACCCCTAAACTCCTGAGACTCTCTCCTCCATTACCATTATAACTCTACCCTTTCTGAGCTCATTTGCTAGAATGTCTTTAACTCCTATACATTAATCTTGCAAAGCTGGACCTGCTTTCAGTGGTTCTATACTCACAGCCTGGGATTAACTCTTCATTGCCATGTAAGGGCATAAAAATCTCAACAAACCTTCCTCAAAAAACCTTAGCTGTGTCATCTACCCCATAGTCATGCCTTGTACATGAAGCTTCCTACTGTGAACCATGCCTCTGAACTTCATTGTGTTCTTTGGAAAGGACCTCATCTCTTAGTTTGACATCATCAATTACCCTTCTCAGTCATGCAGTGGTGTCTGGGCCGATGGGGCTGCACCAGCCACTA
Source organism: Falco naumanni (assembly GCF_017639655.2). NCBI lineage: Eukaryota > Metazoa > Chordata > Aves > Falconiformes > Falconidae > Falco > Falco naumanni. Next base: position 14,656,352 of record NC_054065.1, read on the forward strand.
TCTCAAGAACCTGCATAAAGAGCGATGGGTCACAGACTCAAGGTGAGGCTCCGAGGCCATCTGTATTTTCCTCTTCTACAACATACTGTTACTGACAGAGTGTGAAGACATTAACCTGTACGCAGTTAACAATTTAACTTGAAAAAGCAAAATCAAGGGCCAAGTTCTCTGAAGTTCTCTGCATAGAGGTGACTTGTACAGCATTCTCAACTCCACAACTTGAAAAATCATGAACAAGTCCCTATCGTCACGGCATCAGCTTTAAAAAGATGAGATAGAGAGCTGTAATACTTGGTTCTTTTTATTTGCTCCTGCTATCAAGTCAGTGTCTTTGTCCTTGTGTGTCCCCCTACCCCAACACAGCAAGAAGAAAAAGGGAAAAAAGATTAGTTTAGGCTTTCACGGAGTCACAACCAGAAATGTTTAGTTGAGATCTCTGCCAACATCACAAAAACCCCTTCTATTTGTACATGACAAATTCGATTATTCCTGAAATGAACTTAAATTGGTTGTGGTAAAACAGAGTCACTCTGACAGCTTAGAAACCGGTCAGGACTGACTGCTCAGGCAAGCAAGGCAGCTCCGGGCAGATGCTCCGTCCCGGCGGCGGGCGGGAGCTGCTGCGCTCGGTGAGCCTCCACCGCCACCCTCTGGTACAGCCCGCGCCCCGGGCCGCCTGCCCCGCGCAGGAGCTACACGTGCGAAGGAGCAGGGCAGAAAGATGTACTGAGCCACAGGAAGGTGACCCACCCCCCCTTGCAAAAAAAACCCTCTCCCCCCCAGGAGCTCTTGTTTGGGGGCTTCATGTTCTGAAGTTAATGCCTCTTCAATAACGATCAGAGAAATCAAGAGTGCTCCACCTGGGTGCACAAGGAAAATTCTCGATCTTAAAAAAACCCCACACCAAAACACCCCCCCCCCCCCAACAACAACAAAAACACACCCAACAACAACAAAAAAACCCCACAACCCAACAACAACAAAAAAACCCCAAAAAACCCCAACAAATAAAACCCACAACAACAAAAAAACAACCAACAAACCCGAACAAACCACAAACTTTATGAAAGCTGACAGATTCAACACAAATTATGAAACCTGTAAGGGCTTTTTGATATTCAGCCGCCATCTCTCCACACACCCTCCCCTCCATGGTTTTTATAATACTAGGTCACACAGTAAGAAAAAGATGTCAGGGTGAGTTATTAATTGTTTTGGGGACACACACTGACAATAATTAATAGCATCTGCTTTAAGCAACACTGTACCAAAATACATTTTTTTGTTTCCATTCCCCCAATTATTTGCATCATTCCTTCATGGCTTTGCATTACTCAGCTGGGTTTCAGCAATGAAACCCAATTCATTTTCAAATGAAACCCAATTCAACTGAATCGTTTCAGTTATCCAGCCACTTGACTTTCACCTAAACAAGCAGGTCCTCACCTCATACAGGTAGCAAGAAGAAATAATTCATAAATATAGCCTCCAAAGATTCAACAGCCAGTATTAAGAGTTTTTTAAAATCACTCCCTCTCCTTGTGACAGGAAAAGCTCATCTCAATGCACAACTCACCGCAGACCTCTCAGGGAGCACGAGGCTTGGGAAAGTACAGGCAGTGTAGCACCATGAAGTCCAGGCCCCCAGACCTGTGTAACTTAGCAGGGATATGTACCGAGCTAATTATTGGCGAGTTGGAGATCATTACTGTGCTAACACTGACCAAGCATTTCTAGGGCTAGGTTCGTGGGTGCTTACCTATTGCATGATACAGACAAGCTACGTGAAGCCCCATGGAGCTGGAGGAGCATCTTACAGTACAGGTTCTCACTCCTGATCCTTTCCCACCTACGAGGCTGCCTTGCAAGCAGAGAACTCTTACCAATGGTCGTTATTGCAGAGATGGAGAAGAAGAAAGACCCACTGAAGTCCCACCTGCCCAGGCTAGTGGTGTTTCCCTGGAGGGTTATGCCGCTTTTGTAGGCTTGGATGATACCCTGCAAAGAGACAATAATATGAGATCCCACAAACCCCCTTATGGCAAGTTCATGTGACTGGCATCTGCAGTGCTGGCTGGCAAAGTCACAAACTACAACTACTTCCAACCTTGTTGTTTCCCTTTCAACAGAGCATATCCTGTGCCTTAGAGACTAAAGAGCTAAGAGGTCAGAAAAGCCAAAAGCCAACATACTGGTTCTAAGGACAAGGCATCTACAGCACAAAAGAAAGTTGCACATGCATGTGTTAGATCATACAGGTAAATGGAGAAGAGATTGGAGGGCAAGAACTACATAAAGAAAGCCTAGCCAGTCAGTTATTAAGACTGCCTGAAGACATACTCTTTAGGAAGATAAAGTGTTTCCAGATGGGGTATTCTGATGGCAGAAGTCCCAGAACAGCAAATATACATGCATATGTAAGTGATACAGATCCCTTGCCTGTACTGGGGAGGAATGCATATGTGTTGTAGGAGATGGAGACTACACAGAATTGCCAGTCTACCAGTATTGGGCACTATAAATATGAATAAATGGATTAGATTAACATGATGCCCAATTCTGTCCAATCCACCTGGGAAAGACTCAGAAGTTGCTATGCCGAATTGTGCAGTTACACTGAAATAAGATGTCAGATGTCTTCACAGTGTCCACATCTGACTATACCTTCTCATTCTGATGAAGTTAATGATGCTGAGTTGTTTCCAAAACAATGTTAACACAGTATGTACAATGAAATTTCACACCCACTGACCAAGAATCCTAGAAAGCTGGTTATCCTTGAATGCAAAGTGTAGCCGAGAATAAACAAGACTCATCACCTCCGAGGAACACATGCAGATACTGAATAATACTATCCTTATCCTAACAATAAGGCTGCTGATAAAGCTTTCATCGTTGAGCATAAAAGGACTCACTCTCAGGTTAGATTTGCAGCCATTGCAGGTTTTACAATGAAGCTGTAGTTTATACATGTATCAAACAAAACAGCACTTCAAACCTTCAAAGCAGCGAAGCTTTGTCCCATTTTACTGATGTAACACACTGAGAGTGAATTTATATAAACATTATACAGGGCTGTGGATTAAAACCTGTTTCCAGAGACCCAAGCAGCAGCTTAACTACAGCAACTATCATCTTTTCTCCAGAGCTACTAGTTCTCACATGAAGAGCAGAGAGCAGCTCAGAGATCAACACATACTTTTCTGAGTAAGAAGCATTGTTTGATAGTTGCATTCTCAGAAATAGCTTCACTTACTCAGAACTCGAGGAAATTTAAACCGTTCAAGGTCACATTATAATCTGCAAAATTTTAACAACATGGTCTTCTCCGCACAAGAGAGAGCAGAGAGCCCTTGCTCTGGAAAGGGCTAAGCCCCAGATGCTATAACACATTATGCTTCCTTCTGTGGGCAGTTGTTGCAACTTGAGTGGGGCAACTCACAGGAAGAATTAGTATGCAAGCATCAACGACATGAAAGAATCAAGTCCCCCTGCCAAAAAAAACCCAAACCAAAAAACCAACCCCAAAAACAGAGAGAAAAGGTTGCATCAGAAAGCCTCCAGTGGGATTTGTTTTGAATAGCTGTGTGTAATTTCTCCCCCACCCCTTCTTCCAGGGCTAGTGTCTGCACTGAGGTTTGTCAGGCTGCACGGGATACAGGCTCTGACCTTTCTCTGTTCTTAAACCTCAGGTCAAGTGGTGTAAGAAATTCTGCAGACAATGGCCTAGTCAGGAATCACAGTCCCCATGAACTTAAATAACTCCCAAACTAAACCACATGGCAAGGGAGACACTGAATTTTATACAGATGACCTGTATTTTTTCCCCTCCAGAAAGCGGTGCTTAAATTTGAAAACAAGCAGCTTGTTACTTATTCTCTCAAATGTTCCTTCTGTAGCCTGTGATCTCTAAGTAGCTAGTCTTGAACAGGTGCATACCTGCAGGAACAGCAACAGTCTGGCTCTCAGATAAATTTATTATCAAACTGATCACCACCAGGTACAGCATGCTTGTTGTCCGTTCTCCTGCCTGATGTCCTGCTGATACAAGCTCAGCAGCTGACAATGTTACACACAGCATCAAGTTTTTAAAGCCAGAAACACCCAAGAACCAGAGATGACTGTAAGAAACCGTGGCCGAATTGACCCAAAGGAACAGAAACTTCCTTTCTGCAGGCAGGGGAAACGAGCGGCCCGCACAAGACATCGCGTGAGAAACAAGCGGCACCACCCAAGTCCTTGAGCGTTTAATCTCACACCATTGCACCGCTTCCGCTCTGCATGGGTTGGGACCGAGCAGCTGCGAGCACCCACGCCAGCTTTGCGGTGATTTATAGCAGCACACCATCCCGGCGTCGCTGTCTTAACTTTTCCTGAGGTGACACCGCTGCCAGCGAGTACAGCATTTGTGCCAAGAGCCTGCGGGTAGGCTGAAGTGTTCGCGCTAAGCAGCACGATGCTCCTCAGGACAGGCAGGGAGGTACCGTGTGACCATCCCTGGCAAAGCGCAAGCCCTGAGCCCACCGCGTGCCAGCTGCTTCCTGGGACTGGGCACTTGGGATGTTTGCAGCGGGTCTCCAAGTGCCTTCACGAAGAAGCCTCGAGCTAACCATTTCTTTGTTAAATCTTGTTATCAAGCATCCAGATAACATCATTAACCATCAGGCCCACTGTGCCTGTCACAGGGACCACTGGATACTCCTATGAATCAAAGCCACTTGAAGAAACGGACACTCCCAAGAGAAACGGCAAGTTCGTTACTGTTAGGGAGAGTGAGCCACTGATGCCATCCTTAGAGACAATGGTGACAGAAAATTAAAAGACTGATTCTTCTGAGAACAGTAGAACTAATGGGGTTTGCCTCCCTACAGATATGCCCGTAGAAGCAGATTCATGGCAGGCAAATCTCGAGATAGCTATTACTACACAGAAATCACTTCTGGCACAGGAAACCATTGGCCAGCAAACTCCTGAAGGCTGAGGGGGCATTCAGGGTACTGGTGTACACTTGCCCTAATTTCATGTTTCTCCAGACTTCTGCTTTTGCCTAGTGCTCTTTTTCATAGCAAATTTTAAAGTGGTTTATCATTTTTGATGGAATGCAAGAAAACCCCAGCTAATAAACACCCTAAAAGAAGAGCTGCATTCTCCCTGCTTTCCCCACTGAAGAGTCATTGATACATTTCTGCCGATGATTTAAAAAAAAAAACACTTCTGGCCTGTGGGTTCAAGATGCACTAAAAAGGAACTGAATCCTATACATTGGGTCACATCTACATGGCTCACTCAGCCTGCCTTTTTAAGAACCAGAGACTTTTTTTTTTTGTTTTGCTTTACACCAATTTTGAGGTCAAGTCCTAGGGACTTTCCTTTCTCTCTTAATTAGGCTAGTCATTTATACAGTGTCTGCTCCAAAATGCAAAAAAACCCCCAAAACCCAAACACCTAAAATGCACCTAGTAGAAGTAGCATCTCAAATCCAGTGTTCAAGAGCAGATACTCATCTGATCTAAGACCCCAGTCAATACACCAACTGCTCAAACACAGTGAATCTTGAAATTGCAGAACTTGGGCTTGATATTTTGGGAACTTGAAAGGTCAATGTGTGCAACTCAAAGAAGAACAGGAAGGAAACAGGCAGGTGGTTAATATAATCAGAAAGAAACAGAACTCAGTTCCACTTTGGTTTCTACTGACAGACAAGTTGCACAACATAAAAAAGTAATTTAATTTCTCTGCACTTATTTCTCCCTCCCCCACCCCAAAATAATAATTTAGAGTTCACAGTGACTACGGCATTCAGTTCATATTGTCTAGTTTAAAAAAAAACAAACAAAACCAACACACACACACACACACACACACACACACACAAAGTAAGGTTGCTGCTTCTACCAGGACACCCACTTAGGTAGTCAGACTCAGCCTATAGAGTTCAGCTCGTTCCAGACATTTGAGCATTACATCTTTTTCTTTCCTGCAAAATGTTTATTCTTTTCCATTCACTGTGGAGTTGCTCTACCCTCCAACCCTACTCGTAAGTCCTTCTCATTTACTACACGTGCTGTGTTATCAGTTCTGGGCAACTCCCAGCTTCCTCCACTGACACGCTTCTGCTCTTCCAGAACCTTCTTATCGCAGGCGGGCCCCTGACGGCTGCAGCATGGCTCCTCAGCACCACGTGCTGCAAAGGGGGCAAACACTGCTTACTCTGACCTCCTTAACAGCAGCTAAAAATTTACTCTTTCATCTCTGTGCTGAGTCACAACTGCATGTGCCACGGGGAATAGCTTCCAAAAAAAGTAGTAAGGATCAGTTAAAAAAAGATCAGTAGTGAGGAACGAAGGCATATGTCAACTGAGATGCTACCTTCTTTGCAATATCCACTTTCTTCAGAAAGTGCTTCTCTTTCCTTCTACAATATTACAGCAAAAAATAAAATGTATATAAAGGATTGATCAAACTGATTTTAATTAACTGCCCTCCCATAAGAGCAGCAAGATATACAGTGAAAATAGGGAAAGTGAAGCCACAGAAAATTATGGCCCCATGAAGGATCTCCATAAAAATTCCTGACTTTTAGACTCAAAATTTCTTATTTCTAGGGAGGAAAAAAAAAAACCCCAACCAACAAACCAACCAAAAAATGAGACGCACACAAGCTACTTTTTTCTGGAGGAAAGTATTACAGAAGGAGTCATACAAACGACCCTTTCATAAACCACAGCTCCAGTCACTGTGTTTCTGAACACACATTTGTGTGAACACACATTGCCCTGTGCTTCTGAACTACGGCATTTTGGCCAGAGGCCACGGTAATCTTGATATATTTGCAGGCAAAAGCAGTATTTCCTAGTTGTATTTGAAAGCAGTTCTCAAGGCAAGTAAAAAAACATGCAAATGGACTGGGGTAAGAAACTTAATTCCCGAATTCCTTTGAAGTTATATGTTCATATACAAACAAAAAAAAAAACAACCACCAAACTTTTGCAGGGAGTACATGCCCTCCCCACAATTGTTTGCCTCATCCTGTCCTCACCATCGCAATCTATCGAGGAGGGAAGGGAGATGTTCAAGGCACCAAAATACCATTTAGCTTAATGAGAAAATACAAACTCAGGATTTGTAACCTAGAAATCCTGTGCAGTGTTGGCATATAAACATTCATTTATGTCTACAGAATACCAGCTGTAAATCAGAAGAAAACAGTTAACATTAACCTTGATCTCAGATTGTAAGGACAAAGGTTATAGTCTGGTTTGGTTGGAAGGGACCTTAAAGATCATGTAGTTCCAACCATCCTGCCATGGGCAGGGACACCTTCCACTAGACCAGGTTGCTCCAAGCCCCATCCAGCCTGGCCTTGAATGGTTCCAGGGATGGGGCATCCACAACTTCTCTGGGCAACCTGCTCCAGTGTCCTGCCACCCTCATAATAAAGAATTTCTTCTTTATATCAAATCTAAATCTGCCCTCTTTCAGTTTAAAGCCATCACCCCTTATCCTACCACCACAAGCCCTTGCACAAAGTCCCTCCCCACTTTCCTGCAGGCCCCTTCAGGCACTGGAAGGCTGCAGTAAGGTGTCCCCGGAGCCTTCTCTTCTCCAGGCTGAACCTCCCCAACCCTCTCAGCCTGTCTTCAGAGGAGAGGTGCTCCAGCCCTCTGACCATCTTTGTGACCCTCCTCTGGACTCACTCCAAGGTCAATTAACTTCAAAAAAAATTTAAAAATAGATTATGAAACACACCTTTCCCAGCCATGAGCTCTTATCTCCTGTCCTTGCCTGGAGGAGAAACTTACCTGAATTCTGATCAAAGGAAGAGCAGGCACAAAGTGCATTATGAATCTAATTGAATCCACCTGGTTTAACTTCACATCACTTGAATAACCTGAGACCTGATCAAATAACTGTCCCCCCACCTCCCCCAACCATGTTTGCTAATATAATTAGTACTACTTCACCTAGGTTAAATGAGCTGTACTGGCAAACGCACTTTTACTTTGCAGCTGGGTCTGTACTATGGTTTCTAAAATTTATCTAGACTTATTCTTCAACAGAAAAGGAGCAAGAGCTGTAGTAAAGTACAGTAATGCTACAGCCAATGCCACCCTAAGACACTAGTACTTTTTATGAAAATTAAGCTTTTCTATCAAGGAAGAATCTGTGGCATGATTCATGGGACAAGGCACTGAATCTCAGTTGCTTCCCAAACCCCAGTGTAACTTGAGAGCTGGACTGCAATGGAGATACGCAGGGTCTGTTGAAAGGAACTGCCTGTATAATCTGCAGAACAGGGCACAGCAGGTTGCTTTGCATCATCCTTGTAAAATCAAGAAGCTCTCTAGCAGCTATTTTGTCTTTTAGTTGCACATTTAAAAAGGATAGTGCATGATGAACAAGTACCTGTAAAAGTAACCCACATCTTCAAACAACTGGCAAGTATTACCATTTCTCTTTTTAGAAGGCACCCCCCTCCCCTGGACTTTAGATAGCCACTGCTAGTGGTGTGTGTCAAACCTTCCTGCTCGGACAGCTGAGACAGTTATCGGTCAATTCCAGCTTGCTGTGCTTCCTTACTTGTTACATTCCACCAAGCCTGACCAGCTGTAACAGAATCAGGTAATACCAAAGAACATGTCTTTAGGCAGAGGTATATAAATATAATAGGTTCCTGTGTTTCAACCCCCCCCCCCCCCCCCCCCCTTGTCTTTTTAAACACAGGTACTAGACACTACAACATTGATCAGAAGACCTAGAAGCAAACCAACTAAGCAGAACCATGGGTTCATCAGTAGGTCTTCTCCTTACCTTCCAAGAAGTCCAACAGTGCTAGCCTATTGCCTTACAGAATACTATACGCCTACTGCCTTGGAAAGATTTTAACTTCTGTCAAAAGTATTCCATAACAGGATATTATAAGCACAGAATGCACTTGGTAAGGTATCCATGGTGCTTTTTAATTAATGGGTCTGGAGAACCACAAACTGGCTGTAACTCCTACATTGGTTAAGTTCATTTTGATAAGAAGGAAAATGGAAAGAACAGTTACAAGGGATCAACCCTATTTCATCTGTGACAAGCCAGTGGCTATTTGACTAAAGTTGCTGCTGTACAGATGTCATTGCTTCACAATATCAAGAGCCAATGCTGTTCTTTAAAGTCCCTTATCACCAACAAGTGATCTCTGATGCTCACTCCTTAGGAGTCAGTCACTGCTGCATCTGTGAGCAGGATGATTTTAGTAAACTTTGTTTGCAGGTTTGTATTTCCTGACAGCTGGCACAAATCTCTGCTGGTTCAATGTCAGTGCAAGCCAAGGTATTGATGATGATCTTTCAGTCACGTGGGATCTCATTGCTCTTGTAAACATGAGCTAAAACTCTGAGTAGCTGTAGCTGTTGACTCTGGAGATAACAGTATCTAGATGCACCTGCAGGCTTTTAGTTTATGGCCTGCCCTTTAGAATTAGCACTTTTTCACTACACTTATCTTAAAGTCTTGCTAGACAAAAAAAAAGGAAAGAATATTTCATTTAGCTCTGCTTTATTCTCTCCTTCCCAGTTTATGTACCTAACTGGGTTTAAATAACATTATGCATCTCCCGTAATAGACAGTGGGTAGAACAATATAATACATTCAGGAGACAGCTGTATTAGAGAAATATGTATAACAAAAAGGATTATAGCAGAAAAGGAAGGGTACCATGAAAAGAATGTCATGGTAACACCCTAACACAGAAAACACACTGTTCCAAGTCTGGCCATATGGCCAGTCATCTGACTGAAGAGATACTGAAAAGTGCAGCAGCTACAGCTACACTGGTGTCTGTAACCACTGCAAATGATGCAGGAAAAGGACTGAGTTTGAAGGAACGCTCAGCTGCAGCAGAGCTACACATACACTCACCCTAGGCAGTAAATCAGGGAGACTCACACACTAGAAGTCCATCACGCTGGGTAGTGTGTCTAGGTGTCCTCCAGCCCCAAAAGATCAGAGAGGGTCTCAGCCAGTACAGAAAATACCCTCTGTGTGCAGCCTCACTTTCTGTACACTTCTCAAATCTGGAACCAACATATTTGCCTGGGCAGACACTCTTACGTACTTTTCCCCAGCTAAGTCCAGCTACTGCTCTTCGCTGTGCTGAGGGTGTATCACCTGAAGCCTGCCATTCAAAGCTTATCATTGCATCCGTTTCCATTTTCTGCAAGTCTTATCACTGAGAGCTTCCTTTGCGACCTCACAGCCAGTAACTCTCGCATGTGAAAACCACCACCATATTTATAATAAAAAGCAAGATATTGCCCTCTTTGTATATTGCCTAATGACTCTTGAGGAACTGTTTGCTCTCGGTCTTGTTCCTGGTGAGCATGTGTTCGCATCACAGACTGTATACAATGTTAGAAAAACAGCCTAGGGTTAGATGGGTCAACAAAACCAGACCTGCATCTTCCTTGAGATGTTACTTGATGCACAGTAGAAGACACATGGCCAGAATTTCTCCATTGTCCCCTATGATGTTCTGGTTCTAAACATAAGTACCAAAAGCCAAGAAAAATGCAAATCCATCTTCCCGATATACATATATATGCATGTATAAACATACGAGCATGCGTTTTTCATTTGCTTATATACAAAACATTTGCACATGCAACCCTCAACTATTTAGGGAAGTGAAACTCTTCAGCATCCCACAGGTGAAGAGCTAGGCAGTCCTTCCAGGCAAAACCCCCCACCAAAACAGCTGTGGGAAACAAGGACCCACTGCTACAGATATCATAATTTCTAACACTTTTCTCCTCTGCTGTTAAGTTTTTGTTGTTGGTCTGCTATTTCCATGTCCTTCTGTCTTTTCTTTTGTTAACTAGGAAATTACTTCTTCCCTGAAAAGGATCCAAGCCATAGAAATTACTGAATGAGAATTCACTGCTCTAGCTACCACAGCACGGTCTGTTTGCCTTTGTCTTTCTGCCTGCCCATCTTCACGCTGTGCTCTCCTCCTGGCTCCTCAAAGCAGGAGCTCTCTATTGCCCTCCATCTGTGCAAGGGCTGGAACAGCGGATTTCTACTCTCGGTCGGTAACTAGGAACTGAGCGATAAACAGGTTGTAAAATGATGTTTGTACATTGCTTAGCAAACTGGGATTTTATTCTATATTGGCCCCTATACACTTAAAATAAACAGACTTTATGATTATCTAGGATGAAAGAGCTGTTAGAAAACAATGAGGAACTGCCAGTAACATCAAAGCAATTAAAATTCACACACTGCTTTATGTTTTCACAAACACGCTTTATATGTCTTTCTTAATTAGCAAATAATCAGCTGTGTATCTAGAATACAAGTTTGTTATCTGAAGAGGGCCAGATGACAGTGCCTGATAAAATATGTTCAATTTACTGCAGTAGCAATTTACTGCACAGAAAACCATCTCATTTTCTTGAGCACACCTACAATATCCAAGCAATTGCTACACAGGAAATTAGAAGCATAAGAAAGCCGCTCTGCAGATTATGTGTTTAAGATTAATTTCTCGCTGTGAAAAAGTTATTACAAATAATACACAAAGCCTTACAAACTCAGACTATGGTTTCTCCAAGTATGAAGGTATGCGCAGACACTCTGTAAAATAAAATGCAACTTCTTCGTAACTTCCTCATCTAGGGCTTTAGGTCACAATTAAGTACTCACACAGCTTATTATAACAGTGTCTAAAGGGATCTGGGCAGCTGTCCTATTCCTTTGACTACCAGACAGTATCAAGAATTAGCAGAGGTCACCCTACAGTAAAACAAACCATCCAAATGACATTAAAAAGGCCTTTCTATCTATCCGGTTGTGATCATCATCTTATCTCCATCACTATCAGCTCGTTATTGTGATTCATCAAGCAAAAGCTTTCCATCCTCAGAGCAAGAGCCCTGCCTAGCACACACCGTTCAACGGACCAGACCACTGCTGAATGGAGCACAGCTCAGACCTGCCTCTACGAAGTGCCAGACTGGTCTTCTCTGGTGCATTTCTCACTTCTCTCTGGCCATATTCCCCAGACAGCGCAGTACACACCACACTATAAATAAGAGTAGATATCACACAGTAGCTTACAAGGGTCCAGATTTACATCATGTCTTCAACATACCACTGACTGCCACAGAGAATTTACCATCTAGAAAGTCAAGGGATGAGAGCCTGACGTAAGTTATCAGCATAATTCTGTCTGCCAGGGCCTTGCTGAAACTCCTGACAAGATTCTGTTTGATGGTTTCTGCGTTTTCCTCTCTGTTGGAAAAAAAACAAACCTGGAAACAGCCACGTGCCTTTTAGGTCCTTTGAATTCTGGTGGCCAGCTACTATGGTTTCAGCCACCACCGAACACTGCTTTTACAAAACACCCCAAGTTTTCTGTGTTTGTTTGGCAACATGTATTGGAGGCAGACAGACCAAAGCAAGCAGTATATATTCAACCTCCAGCGCCAGAACTGGAAGGGTTTGGGTAAATATTCAAGTTGCCTCAGTATTGTAGGGTTTTCTTTTTAAGACAAAACCTGAGCAAGTTGAGGACCCATTTATCCCGCTTTGCTGATATCTACATCATAAAAATGCATCCACTTGTACCTTAATAAGACTACCTTTGGCCCCCGTTTTGCAACCACCCTGCAGACATCCTCAGGAACATTATTAATATCCTCAAGTTGTGTTACCAGGATTTTCTGTCTCCCTTTCCCTAACAAGTAACAAACCGTTGACACCAGCGTAAGCACCAACTACACTTACCACGGCGAAACCTTTCCGCCAGCACGTCCCCCTGGGAGGATGGCACGGACCAGAAGGCACCGAGCCCCGCAGCCCCAGCACAACCCCCGGAGCCGCGGCCGGGGGCGGGACACGGCCCCCACCGCACGGAGCGGAGCGGGGCTGCACCGCCCGCCGCGGGGAGCTGCCCACAGACCGGGAGGCCTTCCCACGCCGCGGGGACAGCTTCCTCGGGGCCGGGCCACGTGTGCCCGTAGGCAGCGAGGGGCACAGGCGTTCCGGTTACTCGCAGGCAGGAGGCGACGGTGCTCCGCTGCCCCCCGCCCGCCCGGGACGGAGCGGCGCCGGTCCCGCAGCTCCCAGCCGCTGCCGTGCCGGCGGAGCCCGGGCTCACCTGGATGAGCCGCTGCAGGCCGGGCCCCTGCAGGCAGGTGTGGTTGCCCAGCAGCTCCCAGTGCTGCCGGAGGAGGTGTTGGGCCGCCCGCACCTCGGCCGGCCGCTCCAGCGCCTGCAGCACGCCGGCGCCCAGCCCCACATAGCCCACGTAGACCAGCAGCAGCGCCGGCACCCCCCAGCGCCGCCGCCGCTGCTGCCGCGCCGCCACCATCGGCCCCGCCGCCGGAGAAGCTGCTGGGCCGGGGGCGGGAGGAGCGGAGGGCTGCGCCGGGCAGGGCAGGGTGCCCGGCCGGCCCCCAGCGCCTCCCCCCCGGCCTGGCCCCGACCTGCCCCTTCCCACCGGGGCCGGGCCGGGCAGCTGGTCCCGCCGCCCCGCCCCGCTCCCCGCCGCAGGCTGCGCCCCGGTGCCGCCCGGCGGGCCCCCAGCCCGGCTCGCCCCCCCCGGGGGTGCTGCCCGGCCCGCCCGCTCATCCAGCCCCCCGTACCGGCACCGGGCGCGGCTCGTCCGGCGGCAGCTTGCACCGGCGGGGCTCCCCTCCCGCCCAGCTGCCGAGCCGATTCCAGAGGCGGTGACAGGTGTTTCCCAAACCCGCTTTTCCATATAAAAAGTTGTAAAGATGGCAAGTTTGTGAGCGTTCTTTTATCGTTCGTGGTTTTCCTGTGAGAGACAGGAGCGTTTTCTCCATATAGTTAGTTCCCAAGGCCTGTCAGAAGTTACAGGGCTACACCAAATGCTCCCCTCCATCCTCTCACCAGCAGCAAACCCAAGCAAATCACTCTGAGCATATAAAAAGTTTGCAGTTTACCTGCTTTGCTGCAGCACATGAGATAAAGGGGAATAAGCCCAGTGAACTTCTGAACACAATGCCTTTGTACTCCGTCAGATGGTAAAGCCTTCTCACACTGCCCTGTGTTGACTTCTTGGTTTGTTTTTGGTTTTAATTTTTTCTTTGCTGAGGAATGTCCATGCTATGACAAATCAGTCAGCCTTCAAACAGGTATTGTATCACTGGAATAGCTCTGATAATGTGATAGTTTATGTTCTTCTGGGAGGTGCTTTGCATAAACTCATTGTGGCACTATCAAAACTACCAGCCACAACAAGGTCTTTTACCATCACATATCAAGATACTCTTCATGCCAGTCCCTCTGCTGCCTTCTCCTAGTCCCTCCTCATCCAGGCCACGCTCTCTCTCTTCTCTCTGCTTCTTCCTCATCTCTCTTCCTCAGCTGCCCAACCACTTACTGCCCTCAGCCTCTTAACTCCACGGCAGTCAGGCTTCCTTCTCTTTGATCCCAACGGCTCACCTTTACCAGTGTCTGATCCAGATCCCCAGGCTCTCTCTGCCTATCTCAATGTGATCTGGATCACAGGCTATCCTCACCTGTCTCCAATACGTTGGGCACTGCCATCACTGTTCAAAACTTCAAATGTCCCCTGGCACAGCCATTACTGCTGTCACCGCTCATTACACTGTCTCACAATCTGAAGGGCCTCACGCAGGGCACAAATTGTTGCAGTACAATCAAACTAATAAACTGCAACAAGGCTTTACCGTTGGTCAGATTCTACCACCTGTACTGTATCTCCTTCCTCCAGAGGTCAGACCACACTGCTCCTCCTCCATCTGACACATCCCACCCACCCCTCCCCTCCCCCCCCCCCCCCCCCCCCTCCTCTCCTCAGGGCTGTTTAACCACTTAGCGGGAACAAGCTACAGCTGCACATCGTCCATGTCAATCAACCCACTGCCTCTGAGGCAAGGCTACAGCTGCATGTTATCAATGCTAATCAACCAACTACCTTCATTCTTCTACATAAACTCATGGTTTTACTGGCAAGATGAAAAAAAAAAATATATGTAAAGGATAGACCAATTCCAGTTTCAAGATATCATTCTGCTTAAAATGGAAAAGAAAAAAGGCTTCTATAAAAATATATAAGAAAGAGAAGATGCAAAGGTACTAAAAAGTATATGTACTCAAGTCTCCTCTTTCATATAAGATCAGGAAAAAGATACTTCTGAGCTTCATTTTGATATTTTAGCTGCATTATAATCAGATAGTTTATACAAAGCATGCTAGGTATAGCCAACCTGAAACACTATGGACTAAACAGCATTTAATGTTTATACTAAAGATAAAATATGTAAAAAAAATTACAGGTAAGACTCAGTGTTTGTAATTACAAGCAAGACTGGGATAACCGGGGACATCAACTACATGCGTGCTAGAAGGGACCAATATTCACCACAAATCTTCACAGAATCGTATAATATTTTAATGGCTGATTTTCTTGAATATACTCAGAAATGTCACTTGTGTGTCAGCCTTCTATTTATACCTCCACAGAGAACGGCTCAAATATTTGCAGATGATATTTTGGTGTTGTCTGGAAGGTACCAGTAATATCTGAGGATGAGGAAGGGCCTGCTAAGTAGGCTTAGAGGGTAAGTGCAAGCCTGGAAGGACACTTGCTTCTTGCCCTGCCCTGGACTACAGATGGTAGCTGCTCAGGACAATGTGTGACTTTTCCAAATCACAGATGAACCGTGCCTGGGCCATCACTTCTGCCACAGGCTGCAGAGCTACATTCAGAGGCTTCAGAACTGCAGTTTTCCATGGATCTGAGCTGAGCATCTTGTAGCAGGTTGTGTGATCTCCATGCTGTGCAGGATTGCACCACTGGTAAAATGGGTTAATAAAAGAGCAGAAGAGTCCCTTTTGTGCACTCCTCTGTCTCCTAGCAAGCCCTTGTGATTGCACAGTTCTTCCAAGTCATTTTTCTTAGCTGATCAGTTGATACTTGTTGACTTCATTTTTGTTAGAGGGAGGAAGGGTGCTAGAAAGCACTTGATCCACTCATGCTCAAGAAATTGGCCAGTGCTCCCAGCATGTATCTCAAAGTAACTTTGATTACAGATGTGCATGATCTTTTGGATCTTTTCAGGATCTTGAAAACTTGACAAAGTGAGCAAGAAATTTCTGTCACTCGTGTAACACAGGGGAGGTCATCAGTAGCTTTCTCTCTTCTGTTCCAGCATGGCCATATGCTTGATTTAAGGTGTCTTTCTGAGTCTTCCGGCAGACAGCTTGAGAGCTGCTGCAGCTACTCTCAGCCTTACTAAAAGTAGCAGTAGCAAAAAATTCAGAAGATAGTCTCACCATGCTGCTACTTTGCACAATCGGTATCAGATACAGGAGCAATTTTCTGGACGGCAGTAAAAACAGTGCAGACTCCCTGCTCTCAGATCTCGGGTAAGAATGATTTTAGCAAACACTTTGCCAGTAAATGGTGCGTGCATGCTTTCTATAATAAACCTCATTATCTTTTTTTATGGCATGCGGCATGATGTAAAACACTGCATAGGATCACCTTTAGACTAACGCATGTTTTGTGGCTGGCTGTGGCTAGATAAAGTAAGGAAGGCATGGCAAAAGGCAAGGTGAAGGGAAGAGGTTAGATGCAAAAGTCAGCAGAACTTAACTTTTGTCTTTCATACAAACAGGCCTGAAATGTCTTGTAGTGTTGACACAAGGCAGGTACAGAGTACAGCGATGGTGACGATGTTAACAAGTGCATGTGCAAACGTTATGTCCAAAGAATAGACAATACTGAGAGGGAAGGCTTCCCATGAGATTTGCAAAGATACAAAAAGCGGGACAGGAGAGCGTTGGCTGCTCTCTGTGACAGAGGCTACAAAGAAAGCTGCTGCACACATTTATAGGAATAGCTGAGGGCATAGAGAAAGATCAGTGCAAAAACTGAGGAGATAAAATCTGTGACGTAGCTAGTGGTAAGACATGAGGGAAATCTTAGATGGGATAAGCATTTTAAAACTCAGTTTTGAAATGAGTTGAATAAACCATAGCTGGCATTCTTATATGCCAGCATCTCAGATTTGAGCAGCCACACTGTACTATGCAGCAGTCAGCAACTAGCAAAGAAAACAAGCACCAAGTTAGATGTAAGAACAACCCTCTTCAGAAGTAAAAACCTAGCACAGAAAGCATGCAGGAAGAGATGTGACCTACACACGTCCCCACACGCTTTACGGACACTCCCCCAAAATCGAAGCAGGTGCTGAAAGTTTGATGTTACTGCAGCCTGCCAGCCATGCCCATACATCCCATACATGCCTAGTCATATTTCACTCACACTTTACATTAAGTTTCACTTATAAGTGAGTCTAAGAGGATTAATTGATGGTTACTGTGAGTTATAAACATACTGAATAAATAGCAGTATGTACATAATTACATGCATACCCATGGAATGTGTTAGTGATGGTTATAAACAACCTAGTATGGAACTCAATGAAAGGATAATTGTTTTATCAAGTTTCTATAGTTTATTTTAATACAGAGTATGACTACGGTTTTAGATCTCAGTGACTACTTTGTTATTAAGTACTTACATGTCCTTTGGCTTTTCTGCTTCTTTGGAGATGGCTGCTGCTACTTTTGACTTACAATAACTGTGATAAAACCAAACTCCCTTTTTCTCGTGGTGACACTATGCAGATGACTGAGGATCAAATTTAACACGAGAGGCTCTCATCAGCCTTATTTAGAGGTAAATGGATAGCACCAGCTCTGTATGGTACATGATAATTCTTCAATGAACTGGCCCAAAGCAAACGCCAGACTCAAGTAATATTTGTGATCTGGCTGGAAATAAGAAAGTCTGCATGCATTTAGATTTAGTTTAAAGTGCTGTTTTCAAGTGGCTGTGAAATGAACAGTGTTAAGGATAAGGACCTGCTTTGAGCTGTCAGTTTGTTCTGAAATGAATTGTAACAGTCCAGGCAGTGCTGGAGAGACACATAATTTCTGCACAATGTAAGAGAGAAACATTTTAGCCCAGGAACTAAAGAAATGTTATCATTTTATACGAAAGCTGCTGATTTCAGACAGTATCAAATGAATCTTAATTGGATGGATGTCATTAAGCAGATGGTCATTACTGTCGATATTCCTCTATGTTTTTGTTTGTTTTCTGACTGGAAATGAAGAAAGATTTCTGTACCTGACTTTTTCCACTTGAGATTCTTGGTGACATGGCTTCTTATTGGAGCTGGGAGGCAGTCACTCTGGATTTTTTGAAAATGAGTGACCATAAGAACTGAATTCCACTAGAGAAAGAGAGAGGATAATAACTGATTACTTCAGGGGAATTTGCCTTTGTTGAGTGAGAAGTGTAAAATGAATCCTGGGACAGTTGTTTTACCATGCGTGCTACTTCTTTGCAGGTTGTAATTGGCTGATGCCTGCATAGTGTGTGGAAATTCCAATGCATCTGAAACGTTACTCCTTAGGAAACAGACCACAACCTGCACTTTAGTCCTTTATCCACTGGGCCTGCTTAGCGTGAGATATAGATAAAAGATAGGTTTTCAAGACTGCTTTCTGTGTACCTTGCTCAGCTAGGGATGTGGATTCTAGGTTGTTCAGGTTCATCTTCCAATTTGGTGGTGGCTCCTTCTGCCAAGCTTAAGCCAGGCTTGTGCCACTTTAGCTGAAGGAATTTTTCCATCAAGTCAGCTCCCACATTGAAGACCAGAGCCAGCCAGGCCAAGCCAAAAACAATCCAAATTGCACTTAGGCTTCTGTACACTGGGATATAGTGCTTGTTGGGGTTTGTGCCTGAAAAATCCAGGAAACTTTGCATGTTAATCTTGACAGCTTTGGTCTGCCAAACAACACACATACTCATACACCCTCTCCACCCCCTGCAAAAGCATATGTTTAACAAGTTGGTGTGATCTATGAGCATTCTTCTTTTTTTTTTTCTCTCTCTCTTTTTTTTTTTTTTTTTTGTGTTCCAACAATCCGGTTAAGCTTAGCCCAGTTGGCATCAAAACTCTGAAGCCGAGGTTATGTAATAATAGTTGCATCTAATGTTAATCAGGGATGTGCAAAATTGAGTGTTCCTAGCCACTAAAAAACATCTTGGAAAACCAATGCTGAATCCATATTGGCCATATTTTACTCAAGAGATACTCCAGGGACCTCAGGTGATTTAGAGAGATACATTTTATTACCTCAGTGATATAGCGATTGCTTTCTGTAGGGTGATATACCTCACTAACCAGGGTTCAAAATCACCTGGAGAATATCATATGGGAAGTGCAGCCGTTTTAGGTAAGTGGTTATGGGAATCTTAATCCTCAGTTTATATTTTCATAGCAGGCACAATTGGTGCAGCTGATACAGGCACAGGACAACACTCCAGCCATCCATTTAGTCTCTGTCATCTAGATCATCATGAAATTCCACAGGGCCCAGATTCAGCAAGGAATGGGTTTTTATCTCCTTTGGGGGCATATTTAGGGCCTTTAGGAGAGGAATAGTACTACTTGTGATGTAACAGACCCTAGTGTTTTTAACAAATAAACACACTATACATAATCTGTTAAGAACATTTGTTCAGATAAGTGGGTGGAAAAATACCCCTTCACGTGTCTCTGCTATGTCTCATCCTAGATCTCTAAAGGCTATGGAATCTCACTGCCTTTGTTTTCTTTCACAGGCATCCCAGGGTTGTTGGTAATGTTCTCCTCCTTGTAAGTACTGATCACTTACTGGGAAATGGTAGGCACTTGCTGAAACAGATCACTGTTAGGAGAGGGTGGTTCAAAGGCTTAATGCTGACAAAGAGATTTCATCTATATTTCACCTGTCACTCATGGATCACATTCGTACCAGTTTGGATATAGTCACTGTTCAATGGGTGTTCAGTGGCATACGTGAAAAGAGTTTGGTGACTCTCAGCTTAGCTGCCAAGGGAAAAATGCCTCTGCCGTTTAACGTATTAGCTCAGTATTGCCTGTCTGGCTCAGCTCACTGTTGTAGCACATTTACAGTGAAATGGATATCTGTGCTCTCTGTATTTGGCTTTATACTAGAGTAACTAATTTCAGCAAAGCTCAATCCAGTTCACCGTCTTTATTACCTACTACGTAGTCCCCAAATCCAATGGTGCTCAGAGTGATGAAGGTGAAGTAAAAACCTTCTCCGTAGCTCCAGCCTTCTACGTAACTGAAGACCAATGGTGGGAATACTAGAAAAAGCAAGGTCCCAGCAGTCAGGAAGATGGCTACTGCCAGTGTTTGAACCACCTGAAAGATAAAAGAAAGATGGCAGCTAAACAGCACTGAGAAGTTGTCTAGTGGAAATTGCTAGGTCTGTTTTGCTTTTGAATCACAAACCCACTCCACCTGGGAGCAATATCCAAAAAAGGAAGGATAAGCCAATGCTTTCATACACTACAGGCTGACCTCACTCTTTATCCTGCACATAAATATTGTATCAAATCCCGAATCAAAAAAATGTCAAAATCAGGAAAGAAAGGATGATTTTTTTAAAGCTCTTTGCAATGAGTTTTTAAGTATGTTCAAATCATATTTTCAAACTTATTATGGAAACCATAGGAATGAAATACTCACTTCACTATTTCTGTTCAAGTGGAGATGCTCTTGTAATCAGTTGGCTCCTGTCTTTGAGGAAAAATCACCAAGTATTGCATAACTCGTGATAGAAAGATTGGCAAGAACAAATTAGGGTTCTCTTCACCATTGCTGCTTCCAAAGATTTATATAGTGGCTTGCAAGAGCTCAGCCAAAAATATGTTTGGATGAAATCTAAGTGAAGTCAGTTTGCCTGCTTTTATTTTTCACTTACAAGCATTCAGAGCAGAACTGTTTTCTGTCAGCACAGGGCAGATCTGTGTCTCTCAGTACAAATGTCTGTCTTCTGGGAGATAAGTTACAGCATATGTGGCTGCAATAGATAGGTACACAGAATGGTCAGGGAATGGGTCATGACAGGGGATTTTAGGAGTTTAGCACTGTGGATCAGGAACTCATGGATTTCCAGGCTACACAGTCTAGAGAACTTTCGACTAGTGATGTGTGGGCTGATGCAAACTCATTGCAATTGTTTAAAAATGCCCTCAAGGGCATTCAAACCAGAGTATGATTTTTCTATGCATGGGTCTATTGTGACTGGATGAAGAGCCAAACCACTCTATGAAAAGTAGAAGGCCCAGGTATCATGTTTTTCTTTCTCTTTCTGCTCACACGTGAAATACTCCGGTGAGCTTGAGAGACTTGGCGTGAGCCTAACGGGTGACTGACTTTGACAAATCACTTCTAGATTATGTACCATGTCTCTCTAGCTGTATAATAATACTTACCTCATTTGCAAAGCACTTTAAAAATTACTGACTGACATGGTTATAGTTGATATCTGTTCTCATTTAGTTCATTCAGGAAGTGTGATAGCATTTAATTAGATAATGAAGTTTGCATAAAATTTTATGTTGAAATGCACAATATTACTTTTTATTCTGGCTTTTAGGAACTTTCTGGTACAAACCTATAACATAAGGGACAGTAAGTCAGGAATGAAGAAGAACCGATTGCAATTAATTTCCAAAAGCATGACTAAATTGTGTTTAAAAGGAGATGATGAGGCTTCTCAGAGTGAACAAGCAGATACAGGTCCAAAGTTTTGTCTGATCATAGGAGTTCTGCCAGAAATAAGTTGTTAATTCAGGAAGTGAAAAGAAAAAAAAAAAATCACCCCCCTGAGGTGCTATTGCAAATCTCAGGAAAGATGCAGTTATACTAGCATGAAAATCCTGCTGGTGGTAGAGCTGCATGTATTTGGGGAACAGACGTAGGTTATGCAGCTAAAGAACTTCTTGCTCATATAAACCAAGTCTGCATTTGACAGCACCTTTATAGCTTTCCCAGCTATACCAGTAGGTAAAGGATGCAGTGACTCAGAGGTTTTTACAAATTGAAAAGAGAAAAAAACTTGTGCAAGAACTCTGAAATGTTTCAACATATCTAACACACCTACTCTCCCTTTTCCCTAACAAAAGGGATCAATTAATTGAACCTTTTTCCAGAAACGTGTACTAGCTTTGTTATGAACGACCTTCATGTCTTTTCTGTTATCAACGCTGCCTTTATTCCAGTACATCTGGTCTAGTTCAATGACTCACCGATAAACTAGAACTAAGGAGAAGGAGTATTTATTTACATTTCAAGAAAAGAAAAGGAAGGAAGTGCTAAATAGCTGGCACAATCAGGGAAGGTAATTCAAGTCAAATTAGGAGGCCAATAAAAACAAGTTGCCTTTCCACAGTGTAGAGCTAGATTCTGGACAGATGCTAGCATGGGCTAGATAAAAGGAGCTGGATTCAGCAATGTGTGCATGTGCATTTATTCTGCTAAGGGCACCAGAGCTTAAGGACCCTGCTCCAAACTGAGGCCATGACTGCTTAACAGTTTTGCTGAGTTGGGTTTTAAAAAGGTATATCTAGAGTCCCTAAAGCAAATTGCTTTAAAGCCATTATAGATCAATAGAGTATATCAATTTTCTGATATAGAGGGGACTGTAATTGCTGTGCTTCAGAAAAATGTAGGCACGCACAAGGAAATCCAATCTAGCTGCTACAGTACCTATCTGAGAAGAGTACTTTAATTAGTTTTAAAATAGTGGAAAGAAATGATAGATAGACACTGTACCTGGGCACGGCCTGGCTTTTGCACCCATCTTTCCAGGGTCATCAGGTGGGCATTGAGTCCTCTTCCCAGCTGGTTAAGGAAGGCCAGGTTGAGGGGCACTCCGAATAAGGCATAAAACACACAGAAGATCTGCCCTGCCACCGTGCTGGGGGACAGGTTACCATAACCTAGAAAAAAAGAAGAAAACAGCTACATGAGATGGCTGCAGGCCATCATGGGAAGTTCCTAGGTTTGGAAGCTCAACTACGCTAAGGAACCTGCGGACCTATGATTTCCTGCAATTAAATCTCCCTGCAAATTACCATATCTTACGATGGAGCTCTGTGGATTCACTACTACTAACAGAAAATTTAACACGAAAATATTACTTGAAAGACTATTGTAATTTTCTATAGGCCTCTGATTTCGGGGTGAGTGCAACTTAGTGCTTCAAAGCAACCTCAAGATGTGCTGTGCATGTATGAAATGATATTGCATGTACCAGGCAGGCACTTGGATTTTTTTGCCGGTATAATATGCTGGATACACAAGAATAACAGGTATAAATGGAAACCAATAGAAAACCATAACCCACAGTAGTCAGGACTGTCTTGCAGATGTATTCTGTGCACCAGTCACATGTTTCTGGGGGCTTTACAGGACAGCTGGAGGAAACCCCAATTTATAAGGAAAGAAAGTACCTCACCTATAGTGGTGACAACAGTTCCTGCAAAAAAGAAGGAGTTGCTGAAGTCCCAGTTACTGGGATTTGTAGAATTTCCTTCTGGGTTGATCCCTTTTTCCCATGCTTCCATGAGGACCTGAGGCAGAAGAGGTCAAAGGAACAAAGATGAGCAAGCCATTAGGCCAAATCAGGAAGAATGTCAGAAAAAAAGAGAGAAATAAATATTGCTTTCCAACTTGAGCAAGCAAAGCAGTAAAAAGTATAAGTAACAGGGTAGAGTTTGACTGAAATGGCCTTGTGCTGACATGTCAAAACTTGGAAATAGAGCTGGCCAGGAACTTGAACTCTTGTCACTGGACAACTGGCCAGTGAAGTAAGATAGGTTCCATAGGCAGCTGAAGGCTAAGGGGAAGGCAGTGGAGGGAGTCCCCAGAGTGATCAAACTGGGAAAAGAAATTGAGGTTATGCCATAAAAAAAATAATGGCAGTTCCTCTTCTCTCCTTCCCTGGTCTAGTCATCACAGTCCAGTTTTTAGTTTGGGTATGTGTAAATGTATGGTTGTGTCTGTGGGGAGGGGCATGGGGAACATGCTTGTTTCTGTTTCCTCCACGTAAATATTAGTGAGGATGAATTTCTGTTTTGGGCCATGACTTCCCAATAATTTTTCAATGAATATTAGGCTTCTCCTAGTCTGAAAGTTAGCTAACGAAATATTCTATGCTATTCCAGAGAGCTCTCACCAGATGACCAAACCCCCTCTCTGCAAAAGAAATGCTGCTCCTATTTATGTATCAAATCTTGTTAGCTGCCTTAGTGAAGGTTGTGTTCCTTTGCTCTCCCTGAGGATTTCTCTGAAGGAGACTGGTTGCCCTCTGCTCAGCAGCTGGGGTTTCAAGAGTCTCTATTTGTTATAAACCAGGTCACAGCCTTCATAATTTTGCCAAATGCCTGAAGGAATTACTTGTTCATTTCTTCTAGAGACTTTCGTATGATGCAAGACATGAGAAAAATTCAACAGCAACTCCAGCTTTAGTTGGTTTCAGGAGTAGGAGACCAAAGATACTCTTTCTCAATTCAAATGTTGACCACTACCAGAAGGACTGCTTATCTGATGAACATTTTCATACAAGGTATCTAATTTGTCATGGGTTCTGCAATATTAGCTGATCAGGGCTGGTGGATTGAGTATCGTAAGTTCAATAGCTAATGTTATTCCTTCAGCAAAATCTCCCACAGCATTGGTCTAGCCCATCAGGTAGGGCTGCTAGGTATTGTCTCATGTGATCTCATGACTGAAGTGTCAGCAGAGTTTCTTTTCAGTATGACAAAGAACTTTACATTATGCATTAAAATCCTGTTCTTAGGAAGAATTTGACATGTCCAATTATCTAGAGCTGACTATTTTATTTACTGGCTAGAAGGAACACACACAAGCAACTAAGGTGTGAGCCTTTGAAAATGTTTAAAATAATCACAGGTTTAATTCATCCCTTTAAGGAACACTTGTCAGTTCTACCCATTTCAATGCACAAGAGTTCAGAGAAGCTACATTCACATCATGAAAGCCAACATGGTAGAGTAAGACAATGTTGAATGTTGAACACTTCAGACATAGTCTGACAAGGCCAGATTTCTTGCCAGGATTGTTGCTTTTAAGTACAACCTGATGATAGAAATGGCACCCTGGTGCCCCCGAGAAACATCCCTAAAGAAAGAGGTTCATGTGGGACAGTTATAATGGCTCCTAGCTGCTTTGCATCCGCAGCTCAGGTAGCTGTTAGGGCTGGAGTGTGAACAGATCAGCTGTCGACTGGTTGGTGAACATCAGCTGTTGCCTTTGGGAGCAGAAGTAGCCAGTAAGTAAAAGCAATGTGCTATAATTTACAGCGAGAGTATGAAGCCTACATAAAGTTATAGTAGGATGTGGAGACAATAAAAACTGCTTGCCGTTTCTGCTCCTGTCCTCCTGCCAATGCACATTGCAGCCACTTGTGGTCATAGACAAGGATTTGGTCCTCACTTTATATTTAGATCAGTTCCTTTGAGGCTGAAAAAGTATAGACAATCAAAACAGGATTTCAAAAAGGTATCTCTTTACTTAATGAATCTGCTTCTCAGTTATGCTCTCAGAATGGCATAATTTCCTGACAAAAGTATGTTTGACAGAGACAGATTAGGTTGCAGAGTTTGGATTTGCCTTTCCCAAAGCTCCAGGCTGTTCAGTTTAGGAGCTGCAGCTCAGGGCCACCTCTCAGTTATGCAGTTTTAGCCAAGCGGAGCCAATGCAGTTTGTGGACATGGAATTGCAAGAATTTGCTTCATGCACAGTCAAGTCCATAGTTAATGAATTACAAGTGGTAACTCTATTATTAGTAATCAGAGATATGCAAAAAGAAACCTGGGCTGATTGTCAGATTCCAGGATTTAGGTTTAAAGAGCTGGCAATAAGACAAGACACCTTACTGAGGTGTCAGCTGAGGGGACTGAACCTAGTGGCTGTGTCTCACCACAGCCTGAATACCATGACTTTTCAGACCGGAGCATCTGACATGATGAACAGACCTCCTTAATCATATAGTTAAAAAAGTACAGAGAGATGATTGCTTTCCTGCATTAGTTTCAGAGTTAGAGATTTAATATGGAAAGACTTCTATTCCCTACTATTAGTAAGATCTGGACAAATTTCTTAAGAGGTCTTAAAAATGACAGGTAAGTAAGTATAAAAGACAAGTAAGCAGAAGGTACCTGTGCTTACATTTATCTTGTGGACTATCAAGTCTAAATATTTTGAAGCTTGGTGCATTGAAGATGATAATTTGGTGCCCTCAGCCGGTTTGGTCTGGAACAGCTTACAAGTGAAATTAATTCAGCAGAGGTGCAGCAAGATGTGATTCTCAGAGTGGTGCAGCAGTGCTAAGGAAGCTCCATGGAGCCAGAGGAAAGAGAATGTGGACATGTGTGAACTCTCCCTAAGGTTTCTAGGGTACTGGAGATTCAGCTAAACCTTTCAATCCTAGGAAGTATCCAGTTTGGTTAGAATGAGAATCAGGGCCCTGATAGATAACACAGTTTTTGATGGTTGACTTTATCTTTTCTTTAAGGGCCTGGAAGCGCAGGACAATTTTCAAAGGCAATAGACAAATTCTAGTACAAAAGAGGGATGGAATTTGCACAGGTTTGGACTGGAGAACCTTGGAAAGGCAACCTACTTCTTGTAGGTTTGATTCTTGTTTTTTGTCCCCATGCGTAATTAATAAGGGAGCTGGAAACCATGAAGTTTAAATTATTGCAAGGCAGCACAAAGGTGCATCAGCAGACTTACATATTTTGGGATCTCACGACTGGGAAAAGAAAAAGATGCAATAGATCAAGATAAAGAGCTATGTGAATGGGCTTGAGAAACCTCTGCCTTTCTCTTGTACAGTTAGTCCTTTAATGTCAGAGACAGCAGATCAATTTCTGACATGCTTGGCCACAACAATATAATTTCTTCTAACCAAAATAATGCTTGAGCCAAAATAACAGGAGCCTGTTCCTCTTACCTGTACAAACTGCTCCAGGGCTTGCCTGTCCAAGCATGTGTAGTTCTGCAGGAACTTGAGCTTCTCCAGCTGGAACTGGTCCCGAAAGTGGGTCTCTGCCTGCTTCTCCAGCAGCTGGAACACCGTGGCGCCCAGGAGGAGGTAAAAGAGATACCCTAGTACCAGCAGCGGAGTCCAGCTGATCTGCCGGTTGTGAATGGTGAGGAGGGGCATGCTGCTGCTCTGCTGCTGCCAGTCCCTGCTCAGTACTTAACAGGTTACTGTTCCAAGATGTGTGCTACCCAGGACACCCAGGAATCACACACCCGTGTTCCCAGCTAGTGCCCTGGAGAATTTTCTAACAGAACATACAGGTATCAGGCCTAAGGCAAATTTTATCCCTCCACATCTTTTCTCTATCCATCTCTATCCAGGGGAGAGCATTAATGGCTCAGTAAGAATGTGAATCATAGCGTTTTTCTCCTATTAAAACAACTTTTATCCAAAGATGTCAATTGAATGAAGCCTGATGCAAGCCCTCTGAGGCTGGTATTGCTTCCCAGGCTGGAAAGCTGAAGTAAAACTGTGGCTGAATGACTTACCGAGGGTCATAGAAATATAGAGTCACGGACAGGCTCTTAAAGTCTTGATAAGTAAAGCTTTACTCTAATCACTAGACTTCTGTACAAGAAAACACTATAACCTCTCTAATTACAGCAGACTTCCCAGAACAAAGAAGAGTATGGAGCTGAATAAATGGAAAAGTCAATAGCCGCTGACTGTACCATACAAACATTGCTGGCACCAGTGAAAGCAGCATGATAAAGCTCATAAACATCCTGAATTCAGCCTGGTCACAAGACAGGCTTCCTCTTTCTTGTCTAACCCTACTGAGATCAGTCCGCTCACTGCCTGGCTTTCCTGCTGCTTCTGAATTCTCTGTCAGATCACTGCACCCTTTAGTCCGTAGTGTTAGAGACTGAACCACTCATGCCTACTGCTTTCAGTCTCCGTATTGCCCTTTTAATCCTAATGCATAAAGGGGAAGGAGGGCTAAACGTTAATTGTTAGCTAAAAAACTATCAGAGGTTCACTCATGGGAGCCTTAATGATTATCATGCACTGGAAATGAGCTGGGCTTGCATATTTTTCTGTCGGAAGAGCTTTATGGCAAGTGTCACCTATGCCACACTGCTTCTGAAAGAAAACAAACACACAGAGCAAAAAGGCCACGTGGCTAGGACTGCAATTTTGTTATTAAACTCCCCTCCCATTAACATGTTCTGGATACTGATATCCCTCCTTTGCTCAGTATTCCGATTGTTTTTCACCTACCTTCAAACAAAAGGTAGTTCTCAGAGAAAAAACACTGAAAAAATGGTTTCATTCATATCCGTATCTGGGAAAATCCCTCTACTTGCCATGTGAACTGTGTGCCTTGCCTAGGGCCAGCCATCTCCACCCTGAAGAGGATGGCTGACCGGCAGCAGAAGGCCACTTGTCACTCTGAAAAGTGAAAAGTGTTGTGGAGAACTCTCAGAAGAACATCTTGGAACTTGTCTGGGACCAGGGGACGGAAAGATTTCAGTAGAGAAGTGCAATGTGCAGGGACGCAGAGCCTTGGGGCTCTGGTGTTTCTTTTTGGCTGAAGTGAAACATTTGGGAGGTAGAAGCTATAGTGGCATTGGTATTACTGAGCACTGCAATAACATTATGAAGCAAATCGAACTGAAGCAGCTGAGATGTCCAACTTACTTATCACTGATGGAAGGCCTTCCCTTTGTGCTAAGGATGACAATTACTTTCAGGGTATCTTACAAGAACTTCTCTCTTGCATCTGATTTCTGTCAGGTACAGCTTGTTGTTCCACAAAATCAACTGTATGTGCAGAAGAAACTGCAGAGTAAATAGGAGTTGGAGATGAAACACTTTATAGCTGAATGACCTTACAGATAAACGCAAGAGCAAAACCATGAAGCACACACTTAAGAAAGTATTTTCATAAACATGCACAGTTCCATACAGGTGAGCAGAGCAGTGTGCTTTAAAAATGTGAAAGACAACAGCCTGTAAGTAGCTGATGCTGCCATATTTGTTTCCATGGAAAAGCTACAGAAATATGTACCTATAGTTTTCAAGTTACAGAAATCAGCATTCTGTTTGCAAAGTTATTTTGCTTGTATTTGTTTTGTTTTTCCCTAGTGTCAGTTTGCAATATAGGAATAAAACAAAACAAGATTCTGTGCAGTAGCCCAGAAGTTATGTCTTGCCACAGGAAAAAAAGAAACTCAAAGATATACATTTAGAAGTAAATGGAAGACTCATGATTTCTGAGTGAGTTCTGAATCTGGAAGAGGGAGCTTAGCATGGCTTACCACATCAGAAATTAAATTTGGCTTCTGGGTAAAAAGGCATAATATACAATATACCAAAATAACAATACGAGCAGATCCCTTTTGATGATGGGATGACAAAGCACACTGTCTAATCTAACTTCTGTTGTTGCTCTTATAATGTTCTTCTGATTAGAAAATAAATAAAACCTGAGTTCAGAAACATTAGAAATAAAAAATGCTGAAAGCAAAACTTCCTGAAAGTACCTGAACTTGGAAGTTGACTGTTCCTCAGGGGTCCTGCTGTTCCACTGCTCCGTGCCCATGTTAAACAGAGTGCATTTGGTCTAAAACCTAAGGAATGAATTCTCACAAAACACATTTTGAATTCGGAGCTGAACACGACCTCCTTGATTTTTCCTTCACTTACCATATTTTCCTCCCTCAATGCCCTTGTAGTATGTGACTGACCCAGTAGGATCCAGCTTTTCCCAGAGAAAACCTGAGCCATTCTGGAAAGGACAGATACCCAATATAACATCCTAGTCTACAATCAAGATAATGACTCACTTTACATGTATTACCTGGAGCAAATAGAAGGATTCAGGGTTCTCCATTTCTCCTATTGCTATTACAGTCCCTAAGAATTCTTAAACATGGATAGATGCCAAATAAAAGGTGAAAAATAATTGACATGGTTTCCTTGCTCTGTATTTCAGAAGCCAGAAAAAATACCATTGTGATTAGTAGGAGTATAATTTACATAGGTACAAATAAGGTGTTTCTAAAATGAGTAATTAAATGGTTTAAGATACCTTGGCTGATCCTGTCATTCTCAAACTTCTGATGGAAAGTGAATTTTTTGACTTGTTTTTCTGGAAGAAATATCTCTGTACAGAACTAGATGACAAACTGGATGCAAAGATCCAGGGACCCATCCTTCCACAGGGTATGCATTTCAGCCTGAACAGTTTGTACGTGGAAATACTGAAATGTTTTGAATTTGCTTTGCTCCTTGAATGACTTTTAAACCATGCACTTCAAACAAGTTAAGGAAATTATTTTAGAACCATGTTAAATATAAATATCAGTAACACTGCATTTCTTCAGGCATGACACTACCATCTGGCAATCTTCTACTTCTGATTTTGTTCTCCAAATTTAAACCAACCATTTTGACTTCCTGATTACACTCACATAGGTGAAAACATGAAACCTTTTCAAATAAAAGTTATAAAGAATTCCAAGATTTCAACACTATTTTTCTCAAATTCCATGAAAAAAATATTTCCTGGAGTTTTGTAGTTACTGTATTGGAGGTAAAACTTGTTGTTTCTGTTCTTTATCTGTATAAATGCATTTGGGTGGATCTGCTGGTGGCCCACAAATACAAGTTTTTGTTTAGTTCACTGTTTGCATCAAATGAAGCACATCAGCTGACAAAAAAAATGAACAGAAGATAATCTTTAGAAAATCTCAAGTGCGGTCCCTGAGACTTCCCTCAAGGAAAAGGGAAAACAAAGTTTTAGTCAAAAGTCTTCAATTTTATTGTGATGGTGTCAAATCAAGGCATGGATAATACTATTATAAATATCTAGGTTACATTGCTTGCCTTATTGGTGAGGTTTCAAAGCAAACAATGCAGGAAAAGAAACAGAAAACCTATTAGGAAAAGATCATTTAACATGGATTTAATCAACAATAAAAGTGATTCATATGAAATAATCTAAAAACAGGAGTTCGATTGGTGTGGTTATTAAAAATGGACTTTGAAAAGACAAACAAATTCTATACAAAGCTACTAAAGAAGCTGTATGTAACTGGGCATTCGCAGATTTTCAGTTTGTTGGCATTCATATTTACCAGCCGGATATTTGGTACAGGCAACATTTACAAGGTTTTAACATTTTACTGTGTTGAAGTTCTCTCAGCATATACATTGACATAAACCACATCCTATGACTGATTAAACCAGGTAAGAACAATAAATTTTTTTGTTGGGAGGATATTACAATACATACTTACATTGCTACATGTGTGAACCTCATTATTCCACTTCAAAGCCTCTTCCATAAAAAAAGCAGGAATGAAAAGGGGAGACTGAATTAGGTTTGTCCATCTTCCAAGCAAGAGAAACTCAGCATAAGGTTATGTCCTTTTCTCCCTGGAGCTCTCTGGAATGCTGCAGTGCCCAGGAAGTGATGAAAACGGAAACAAATGCCCAAGCCAAAAGCTGGTAAGCTCAAGGGTTTCACTAGTGTGGTCCCAGACTGTGTAGAGATCCCTGGCAGGCTCAGCTTAAATGAGAACAGACCCTTTGGCATTTATTATAAGTCTGGGTCATGGCCTGACCCTCCCGGAGGCTATGTTACTGTAGGAGACCAGCAGATGTCTATCTTACCCTGAAATAACTATATAGAAGGACTGGAAATGCCTTGAAATAAGAGATGAGATGATGCACAATGTCTGTTATAAATTAATCCTGGAAATATCTGTATGTTATCTAGCACTGTAGAGCACTGGATTTCCCCAAGAAATCTCCACCAAAAAAAGGTATTTAGATTCATTCTGGTTGGAGATAACAAATAAATGGTATTTACCAGATTAACATTTAATCAGCCAGCAGCTAGATATCACGGTGAATAGACAGGAGCCAGATATGCATGAGAATCTCTCCGCTTAGCAATACTATTTTACAGGTGGCTTAGGCAGGAGTCAAGACCATTATAAATGCAAGCCCTGACTGTTTTTTCAGTGTGGTAAATGCTTGGGTTATTTCAAATTGATCTAGAAATTATATGAAGATAGATTACTAAAACAAGTAATTCTGTTCATCTATGGCCAGCCAAACCTTCCTGAAGCAATGCTTTCATGAAGACAAGAAGACTTAGAGAGGAAACCCAGTAGCCTTCCAACACCTGTGAGAAAGCCATCAAGAAGATGGAGCAGGGCTTTTGACAGGATGTCTTGTGAAAGGAAGAAAGAGAATGAACAAAAAAGAAAAATTCAGACTGGACATAAGTAAAAACTTCTTCATGGTGAGGATAGCTGAGCATTGGAACAGATTACTTAGGAAGTTTATGCAGTCTCCATCCCTGGAGGTTTTCAAGACCAGGCTGAATAAAGCCCTTGCTTTGATCTCATAGCTAATGCTGTTTTGAGGAAGAAGTGGGATTAAAGACCTGCTGAGGTCCTTTCCAACCTGAATGTTCCTATGAACCCAAGAGGCAACCTTTGAAGAGTGGAGTCAGTTTTTAAATAAGTGTATGCTTTAATTCTTAAGACTATTACATACTGAATGAGCAATGTTTTCTTTCCACATGATATTATGAAAATTTCCAAAAGAAGCAAGAAAGGCTTTATACTTATTTATATGGGTTTATATATTTATATGTTTTTTTATTATTGGATGTACTTTAGCCCAAGCTTTTCTTATGTTTGGTATAATCTTAATCTCAGAACATTCTGCCAGTCAGGTATTACTTTGCTGATAGTGACTGAATTTCACACCAATTTTACAACATTGTAAAAAAAGGCTAGACAGTTTTGAAACAGGAGAGCAAGCAACCTTTTCTCTCTGTGAGTAAGATGTGTGGCAAACTGAGAACAAAACACCGAATATGTAATCATCAAGTGTAGCAGTGTCACATAGATTG
Organism: Falco naumanni; assembly: GCF_017639655.2. Classification (NCBI taxonomy): domain Eukaryota; kingdom Metazoa; phylum Chordata; class Aves; order Falconiformes; family Falconidae; genus Falco; species Falco naumanni. The sequence continues at coordinate 14,689,215 of NC_054065.1, forward strand.
TACTGGGATAGCGCTGAGATCCTTCTCTTGACCAGTCACCCAAAGGTATTGGAAATGCTTCAATGTCAAAAGAAACGAGCTGTTGTACCCGTAATTCTCTTTTGGCCAACTTCAAATAAATCCACCATAATGGGGGTTTTACTGAAAACCAAAAAAGACAGCAGCTTCACCCAGCAATGGTTTGGAAGCTCTGTTCTTCTCCAGCCAGCTGAGCTGGATGGAGGCAGGATGGTGGCCCTACTCTGCTCAATGAAGCTGTATAAATGGTAGTTCAGTGTATATTAAATACAGTGTTTATATATAACAGAATAAAAAGAATAAAAATACAGACAGACAGCTAAATATTCTGACAGAAGAAGGACATTTTAATATAAACTCTAGTAAAGCAAACATACAAAAGGGGGAAGCCCTGGATTTTTCCACCTCTGAACAAATCATTGAACTCTGTCTTCCCAAAGCAATGATAGATTTGACTTTTATTTCACCTTGTACATCCTAAAATCTGCAAAAAAGCTTACCAATTTATGTGGTAGCTGTATTGACTTTTACAGAGAATTAAACTGCATTTAAACTTTCACATCTTATTTGTGTTTTACAAGTATTTGCCCAGATTTACTTGAAGCCTATAAAGTTTCATTGTTTATTCTGAAACCTGTCTATTGATGGGAGGGTGTATATTTTGCACATTTAATGTTTTCAAATGAAAAAAAGTAGTTGGGAAATTTTAAACTGTAGAATTAGTTTTTAATAAAAATTAATTTTACATTACAATGCAATCTCAGTATTCTAGTAATCTGATACAAAAAATACAAATAGTATTCCTTGGGGAAGAAAAATCAGCAAAAGGTCTCAAATGGAATTTTTCTAGAATTTTGTAACCCAGATAACTACTGTTTTTGCATAGACATCTCTGGATGCCAACTAGATGTAATTAATAAAGCCTTATGCAAATCAATGCAAACAAAACTACCATCAGTAGTAAGAAGTGTTCCTCAGATCAACGATGTAGAAGAACACTAATACACCAGATAATTGTAACATTTAGAAAACATAAAATCAATTCTCAATAACTAAACATATTTGGCAAACTCCTGACTGGTTGATTTATTTTTGCCTAATCTTAATGCAGGCCGAAGATAATGAGTGCAAATATTCAAATATTCCAGAGAAATGGATTTTGCTATGAAAGACAATTTCTATACCTTTACCAATTAAACCTGTACATCTAAAATACTTATTCATACCTGTTTCTAAACAGAAGAGGAAGGGAAAGACTAAAGGTCTTGAATGGATTCTAAAAGGAAATGGTCGACTGTAACAAGAATTTCATTTGTTCCCCAAGCCTGAAAGATAAAGAATACATTAGACTATATTTCAGGTTGTGTTATCAGTTTTAAAACAAACTTCAGAAACACAAAACGAAAAGAAAGGAAAAAAGGTAACCTCTTAATTTTAAACTTTTAAGACAATAAATAAATAAATAAATCATTCATTTACACTTCTGCATTTTCATTTCTCTACCTCAAGACTGCACAATGGCAGGTTTGCAGAGCAGCCCTTTGCGAAACGCTTTCCAGTGTAGTTATGACAATGCTTTGGCAACACCAGCAAGCCCCCCTGAAGGTACCTGCTTTAACTGCTTTAATTCTGCTCTGTTTAGAAAGCAGATGGTAACAACCTACAAGCCCCTGAGGTAATGTGCACGGAGACCTCTCATTCCCTCCCCGGCGTTACTGTCAAGGATACTGAGCATTCCCACGCTTTCTGTTTATGAAACTTGTTTTACACTCCGCTGCCTTTCGCACACATTTATCCCCCCCCCCGCCCCCCAGCTAATGTAAAGTGGGGCCCTCAGTTTGCTTCTAAGATGCTGATACTGATAAAGGAAAGCGCAGTCAGTATGTTGACATGTTTTAGTTCTAGCAGACATTGGTTTGGCTGAGCCTGTGCTTTCACACGTCACTTGTTGCAGGGCACTGTGTGTGTCATAATTGTGCAGGGAATGAATCCATCAGTGTGCAAATGCAGAAATGCTTACTGAACATCTCTGTTGAAGAGTTTGGGAAGGAGACAACTGAGCACGGGGCTGGGACTCGGCACATGTAGCTTCTATATGAAGCTGTCTGACTCAGCTTAGTGGCCCTGGGCAAAGAATTCACTCTGGTTTATTTTGTCTATGTTTGAAAATTATTGAGGAAAAGTTTTGTGTGAGACTGCTAACACATAACTTTTTCCACCAAAGTATTCAGTCAGAATACATGCCTTCTTGTTCTACTCTTCCTCTCTGCTTAACTCTACTTCGCCTCTAATAGTTTTCTTTTATAAATAAAACCAAGTCCCCATCCCCACCCCAAAAAAGAAAACCCTCCAGTTCTCCTTTGCTTTGGATGCAACTGTTATCAGAAACTCCATATAGCTAATAATGCACAAACACTACAGCAGTTACTGTGCCTGTTGCCTCCTTTTAGTCTAGAAACACGTCAAGGAAGAGCGATGTGCTTATGGGAAAAGGGAACTCATAAAGCTATCACAGATACAGGAATAGTGGAGTCTTGCAGCCCATGGTCTTCTCCCAGCTTGAAAGGCTACCACTGCACCTCATAAATGTCCTCAGGTTTCACTATGGTGCTGAAGTACAAAGTATTTCTTTAATAGTACTAATTATTAGATTTTACCCTCCTTCATCTTGCTAAAGTAGAATTTACAGACATTTTTTGATCAATAGTTCCTGCTATCGGTGGCTCCATCCTTCAAATCTGGGAGGTTTCCCCTTTCTTCATAAGTAGTCAAGGAAGAAAACCTTTCTTTCATATGCCAGGTTGACACCAAATCCTCCTTAGAACTTGCTGCTGAGGTGTCTCCTATCTACAACACATCAGGTCCTACATGTTCGATATACACGGGTTGTACTGACGAAGCCTCTTGACTCTTTGCTCCCCTGCCTATGCCTAGTGACTGGCTGAGTCTGGCAGCCCTGCGCTGTCAGGGTGACTCCGTTCCCTTTCAGCTACTTAGGGCAGTATGCAGCTCCTCTTGTCTAACTAAACTCCAGAACAGTTTTAAGTGCTGACTGTCCTTTGTTCTGCAAGAATACCTTTTATAACTTGGGGTCTAATAGCTGTCAATGTAGATAATGCCTAGTTCCTTCTGAGACTGATGGATGAGGGTAGGTAATAGCCTGTGGCTGAAAAACAATCAGGATGGAAAAGGCATTTGAGAGAGATTCCTGATATGGTATAATTTAGGAGATGATCACAGGACAAGCTGTGCTTTTATTAGATGGGTTACTGTACTTCGCAGAATGAGTCAGTTTTGGACCTTCTAAAGGCCTGAAATGTTTGTTGTAAGACACTTACCTCCAACCTTCTTTTGGTGACCTGCCTATAAATTCAAGTTAATGTCATTTGCAGAAGAAAGCTGACAACAGCTTTTCTAAATAAAGACAAAAGGGATCCCAAAGCCTAAGTGTGTTAAGTGTTTGCTTTAGATGAGCATAGGGAAGCTGTTTTTTCAGCCACTGTGTCTTTACCTGATGGTTTTCTGATAAGCAGTGTGATACCGAAACCCCACTTTGTGACAGTGCTAACACCATCTGCCGGGTGCTGATAGCTTGCTGAATAATGCTGTCACCAGCACTCAAGTGCTGATGGAAAGTTATTGCTTGGGTAACCACTACTGTTTTCATCTTCTGTCTAATTGCTTGCTGTCACTAAAAACTCTTATTTAAACCCCCCCAACATACGGGTCGTTTTTCTTTGTCACAATGAATTACTTTTAGGCCACCTTGCAGTGCCACTGTGGTGTATTTATTGCTTTTTGCTTCCTGCCAATTTGAATTATCTACACTGTAGAGTGAACTTTATTGCCTAACTATGATTGTTCTCGGTACCTGATTTGGTGACAAATACCCATAGAAAGTTTTGCTAGACCTAGATATAGTGAAATAGCTGTTAAGGGCATACTCTGCCGGGGTGGGCCAATGTGTATCATAAGGTAGGGTGCAGTACAATCATTTATGTAATCTTTATTTTGTGTCAGTTGTTACAGCTACATTTGTACCAACTGAAAACCAGGCCAGATAGTTTAAAGAAAAAGTATACAGAAAATTCTGGAAGTGTTTTAATCATCAAGAAACCACATTCAAATCCATTTACTTAAGTGTAAAAAATTACACTGTGCAGGCTGCGCAGACATGCATGCCCCAGAAAGTTTACTGATGGTGACTGAGAAAAACAGACAGACATCACAGTTTTACAATGCAGCATTGAACTACTAAAATAAATACATGTGAAGAACCTCAAGTGTTTAGAACGGCTGAGAACATAATGTAATATAACTTAAGCCAGAATCAGTTCTCACTTGCGTCAGTATAAATGTGGACTAAAGCTATTTTGGCTTTAAAATGCTGTACTGGAGATTTTGGTTTGGCTTCCTATGTTTTGGCAGGATTTACCTTTCTTTTGCAGGATGTTCTGTCTTGCTTTAATGAAAGCTAGGATGTCAGTATCAGCCTTGCTGTCTCCAGTCAGAGGAACAGAAGAACTTGGTGGGGTCCTGAAATAAAGAAAGTGTACTCGTGGACTTGAGCAAGAAGGAAGAAGGTTTTTTTTCTATTGCGTTATCTCTTTTTTCAGCATGGAGGGCTTTGTTCTTCAGATACATTGTTAGAGGTGGCACAGTACAGAGGAGAACCAAGCTCAAGACTTCTTAATGCTCTTACATAGATTCTTAAGATTAGCCAACATCTTTTTAGTTTGGTAGGGCTACATGCTTATCAGATATAAAACCTCTCACAAAGGGTGAAAAACATTTTACTGCTGAGTCAGAGTTACTGCCAAGTGGAAAAGCCTAATATAGTGAGTGTACCAAAGAAATGAGGTTGTGACTATGCCATGTGTTTGTTTGCTTCAGGAAAAAATGCTATTTATTTGAACAGATCAACAGTATTTTTGCCTACCATAAGGGAATTAAATTTGCGTGCATATACAGAAGTAAACAAACACATGACATCTGTGATATTTGCTGACAGTTGCAACTCCTTTGTGCTGCTGAGTCTCCCGTCCCAGCTGAGGTCTTGTACCTCTGCAGTTAAATCATGGACTTACCTCTGCTTTGGACAGATCCACTGGTGGTGTAAGACGATGCAGTACAGCGTAGCTGTTCTAATCAGCTCAGAAAGCTATGAATTTGGCCCTGTGTCTTTAGCCTTGTTTAAAGACTGGGCACTAATGGTGAAATGAGAAATATAGTGACAAAAATTACAGTATGGAAGGACAAGGGGAACTGAAGGGAGAAATGTTTTTTTTAACATATCCTACCTTTGTAATTACAGCTTACTGACTATTGCAGTAGGATGTAATTGTGGAAGTCTGATATCCTGGTCTTTGTGCTATTAATTAAGTGCTCAGTGTTGAATTAGTGAACCAAAATGGGAAAAAAATATAGAATGAACTATGAACTTAATAAAATATATCTTTTAATGTGATTTACAAGGTGATCTCAGAACACCAGTAAAGGACTATTGTCTTATTGATTTTCATTTGATCAGCAACAATCTAACAAATACACAATGTATTTGAGAAAGTACTGACTAAATTCCATTTTAGCTTCTCTTTTTCTTAAACACAAATGCAATTGAAAAAAATAGGTTTTGGGGGATGAAATTTTCCATGATTTTTTGCTGTTCTAGAAATGGATTGTTTTGGAAAATGAAAGAAAAAACCCCTTGTGATTTGTTCTTATTAATGCAGTAGGAAAAATAGTGACTTAACCATATTTTCCTAAGGGCCTTAATAGCCAGAACTGTTAGGCACAATAAGAATGTATCTTCTGGAAGTATACTGACTTGGCATGATATTTTGGTGGGAGGAAAGAACATGGAAATGAGCACATTAGAAAAACTAGAGTAGCTGTCAAAAAAAAAAAAAAAAAAAAAGGAAAGGTAGTTTCTGTTAACCTGCTAAGCTAATTTTCACAAAGCAGTACCTCTTTTGAGAAAACACGATGTGTAACCTTTGCCAAGCCTGACACACCCAGGCTGCTGGCATAATTTTATTTTACTAGAATAATTTATAGGAGAGACATTAAAAATATTTTAAGGACAAAATCATGAGAATGAAAAAATCTTTGCACAGTTCCTGCCTTGTATACTCTGATTTCTCTTCCTTTCAAATGTTTTTATTTACTCTTTCAGAGTCCCTTCTCTTGCTGAGAAGACACAACCTTGAGGATTCATGAGCTTATGGGGAAAAAACCCTCAGGTCAAACAAGAAACTACCTCTTTAATAGTGATGATGCAGCTACTTGGTGTAAAGCTATGGGACAAGCTTGGTGTTGTTTTGGAAGTTGGAGGAAAATCAGCAATTTCAGTTTTGTTTTTTAAGAAGACTGCTAAAGAGACTGGTAGAGGGTTATCTGGGCATATTACTTACTGGTTTGCTTTTTTCTCTGAATAGCCCAGGTATACTTCTTACCTTGTTCTTACAGTAGGGCTACTAGAAGTGGTTGAATTGTTTTTCCCAGCTGGATCTTCATTAGGGCTGACTCTTGTGGTCTCTGAAAAACTGGAATGAGAGCAGAAATGAAGGAAAGAATATAGATATTGTGGAAGGAATACTAACACATGCTAATTAACTAAAAGGAAGCTGTTTTTCAAGACTTTTTTTATCTAGATAAAGCACTTGTTTACTGGAAGAGGATTTTCAGTTGAATGCATGTGATGATTAGGTTTACGTAGAGAACGTGGCTATGAAAGAATGACTTATAAGCTCATAAAGATTATACTTTTAGTATTTGCCTTCTAAGCAGGGCTTGTAAAGCACTTTGATGTATCTGATGTACAGTTTTTAATAGTATATTTAGTTCCCAAACTGGCTATTAGTCAAGTGAGGCCTTAGCTCATTTTCCATTCTTCCTTTAGTCAGGCAAAAATATTACCAAAATCAGTGGGAGACTGGATAAAAACTCAGTGAGGACTTGGGATGTGGCTTGTTGATGATAGCCAAATATATTGCAAACAGCTGTTGTGCATTCCTGTCCCTGCAGATATCGTTATCAAGGAACCTCTCCACTAGGAAGGCAGATTTCTGCCATGGGATGTCTAGGGACTGTCTCCTTTCCCTGGGGGTTGCATATGCTGGTGCCAACCATAGAGAGTGGAAACACTGGATGACTCAGGTTTAGGATTTTTCCAGTAGATGGCAGGATTGGCAAGATCTTGCTTTTCTAACTCTGCAGTAGTTCACTGTTGGCTGATGAATTGATATTTCTGGCAGAGAACTTGAAAAAGGAAAGAAATTTATTACTAAAATTTTACTGTATTACACTGTGCCAGGTTCAGTTTTGCCGAAGATATTGTGCCCAAGAGTATAAGTCATTTTCAAATGAACAGCTCCAGGTTTACGAAATGTTTCTCTTTAACTCCTCGAGTCCCATACCATTCACACCTGCCTAAATGGATTAAAACCCCCTTAAGATTCAGCCTAATTCAATTAAAGCAATATCGTATTTAATATTAATAATATTCTGTACTTTATTATGCCTAAACATTACAGGAGCTAGAAAGGATGTGTGATGTTATTACCTACTATGTGGTTTAACAATATCTGGGAACTTCGCATCATAGTTCTACTTTAGGATTTCCTGAACATTTTTTCCATTAATTTGACAGTTCTTAAAAACTAAGCGATTTGGGGTCTTAAATTCAGTTTTCTAAAAGGACTCTGTGTCTGTGCCCTGAGATACCTCGGCATCCAAGTCATATAACCATGGTTTAATAAATCACTACACATCAACTGAACCATAGCAACCATCCACAGCTGTCCTTAGCCTGCAACAAATGTAAGGTAATGTGACTTAATGTGATCCTTTTCCATTGCTTTATTTTCATTGAAATAAGCTTCTCTGCTTTTTATTTGCCATGAACAGAATGGGTAATTTTATAAATACTGTGAGTCAGCTGAAGTAATTTATTTTTAAGCTGCAGTAGTTTATATATTTGAACTAATTTCTTCCATTTAATGTAAGTGAAAATTATTCTCCAGAATTGTTAAATCCCCATTTTAAAAGGGACTTTGACCCAGATTCATTAAAAAACCTAGAAACTACGGGTGTGACAGGGTTTGACCTCTAGGGATCTCACTTTCAAGTGGATTCCTGGACCCAGGACAATATGCCAAAACCTGTGTTGGAGTGCTCTGGGAGTACTGGGCACCTCAGGAAGGTGATATTAAAAAAAACCCTTAGACCAAGTTGGTGCTCAGAATCAGGAAATTAACATTACTGTGCTCAGAGATGGACCTTCAACTCCTGCCCTCTGCCTGTGGGGATACAGACAGACGTTTTTGTTTGTGGGATGCAATCTCATCTCCTGCAAGTTAAGGAAATTTACAAGGAAGCTTATAAACATTTTTTGTAATGACTCAAAGTGCTGCTTCCATATAAGACGTTAACAGTTAAAGTACTAATCTAACAAATGAGCCCCTCAGCTTGGCAGAACTCAAATCCATGTTTTAAGTATCCCAGAAATTTCTCTAATCCCTAGGTAGAGGGATGACCTTGGATGGGGATAATTTGTATCCTTCATGCTGAAGCTCTGATAATCTTTCTATGGCATTGCAAGATACATTAAATCATAAGGGAATGAAAGAGTGTAATTTTTCTGTGCAGTGGTTTGTATGCTCAGAGGAAGCTGGAGCCTAGCTTGTTCTTAGAAGCCAGGACTCTCCTCCTTCATCTGAGGGTTAGATGCTGTTCCAGAGATGAGAAAAGATGAGAAATTTTGCTAGTACTGCTCTAAATTTAATAGAAAGTCACTATGACAGCATGGGAAGGGGATAATGATCTCCCTCTCTGTGTGTTAAGCCCAAAGGACTGGACATCTCAGGATGCTCGACAAAGCCAGACAAAACCATAGCTGACCTGATTTAGTGTGGTGCTAGTCCTCCTTCAAGCAAGGAGTTAGTTTGGAGATCTCTAGAGGTGCTTTCCAGCCAACATTTCTTTAATGTGTAAATAGAAACTCCTGGATTACAGTTTTGGATTTTAATGGACACACAAGGTGTAGAAGTCCTGCCTCTTTGTCTTTCTCCTGAGCTCTAATACCATTCATGTTCTGTTGACAATGTATAATTCCCATTTTCATTCTGAATCAATCTGATATTTCCTTGAGTTGAATTTAAGAAGTCTCAAGGCACTGTTTCCTGACAGCTTCAGTGAAATTCCTGCTTCTTCTGGAGATTAAGGATGGTCTGTCTACTTCATATGTCTCAGTTCTTTTTTTTAACCTCGCATCTGAAGTTCCACCCTCTGGGTAATTGGGTAATAATGGGATGGGGCAGCAGCTAGAGAGATATATGCAGAGTGGCTGCAGGAACCTAAGGGCCAGAGACAACCGTCCCATGGGCTGATCAGCTCCATCAAGCACATAGGACAGAACAGCTGGAGAGATGATGAGTGTCATGGTATGAATGCTTGATTTGCCAGCTGAAAAAAAAGTGGAAAATCGGGTAGATTAAAATGGAAAGCATAAATTTTGAAGGTGTGCAACCTCTGCAATGTTAAAAAACCTCAGCTGCAGTTCTTCCATCGTCTGAGCCTTGGATGAGAGAGGAACAGATGTTCTGTATAAAGGCAGGCAAGATAAAAGATGCTTAAAAACTGAGCATTGTAGTATTTGGTTACAAATTTAAACTTGGCTTGCAGATTCATAGATAAATTGTTCAAATTAAATTTTACCAACAGAATGTGAAAACCTTTGAAATATCATTAATCAATGACATTATTCACAGATTATATTTTATCATCATGTAACCCTGCATAAAATTGGCAGGAATGAAAAATTATTACAATAGAAAATGCTGCAATGTATGTATGTATGTGAACATTTCCCTTGTTTCACATAGCATCAATATAGGGCGTAAATTTTGCAATCCAGGACAATAAATGTTAAAAAATTTGATGCTTAAATCTATCAGAGAACATGAACAGTTATCTGAAAATATCTCCAAGGAAATCTAGAGTGACAGGAATATTTTGAAGAAGAAGCTGGAGAGCCAAGGAGTCTGAGATTGAACATACTGTGGGATTTGCTGGAATAGGACAAACGAGATTCAGTAAAAGGGAATGAGCAAGGTTAAGAAAGATCTGATTGAATTAAAAAGAATCTATTCCTTTTGAGAGAAGGAAAAAAAGAATCAAAAAATTTTTAGAAGATTTGAATAACTATCCAACATTTGCTTGATTCAAGAAGAATACAAGAACAGTTCAACACTAGTGAAATTAAATATTCAGTGAGAGAAGTAACTCAAACAGACAAGGATCTGATAAATTTCTTAAATGAAAGCCAGTGTGGGACAAGACTATATGAGGATGAAAAAACCACTGTGCTTGAATTCTGAAGTGGAGCAGACGTGGAGTGCTGAGCTCAACATGCATTTTAAGAATTTTTGCAGACTTCACAGGAACCCATTAAGGGACATAAACGTACATACAGTACAAGTTGCAGTTAGCACCACAGCTTTACGGTAGAGACAATATAGACAAGTAGGGTATTCTCTTTCAAGTTTGAGGAATTTTTTTAGGTATTCCTTTTGAATAAAATAACTTTTTGATGATTATTTTAGGTTTCTCTTCCTTTCTTTTTGTACTGTGAGTCTGGGATTGCTGATTAGACCCTTTTCTGTCTGAAATATAGAGATGGGTCATTCTTTCTCCACCTTGCACAGCTGTTCTTCATTTTAGAGTAATATATTCAGATCAGATGAGATTTAATATTTCTGCAACCTTCATATGAAAGACATATGAAAAGACAAATATGGTCTGGAAACCTTCTGAAGCTACTCAACAGGTTAATGAGTGTGAGTCTGTAAGACTACAATACACAAACTACTGGTTTCAGCTACTTTAGGTACATCAGATTTGGTAACGTGATTAACTTGTTCAAGAAATTATCTTCCTTATGCAGAAATGTTTTTCTTATGCCAAACCAACTAATAACCCTTATGTCACCTTTTTCCCCACTTGAGCTCTGTGGTCACTGAAATTAATGTTTTACTTCTTACTCTAGTGAGGGCAGGATCAAGCCTTACCAACCGTGGCAGAAATGCTCACTGTTCAACTTTTTTATTAACATAGACTCATTGCAGCACTTAAATATTTAGCCATTTTTTTTCCGATTGAAAAAGAGGCATGTTTGGCCATGAATCAACTACCTTTTATATGTGTGTATCCTTCTTAAGCCTCAAAAGGATTACCAGCTTCCGTCCTCTGTTATTTCAGTTATAAATTGATTTAATACAAAATGCGATGTGAGGCTATCACATTCCCTTCCCAAGGCTTAATTTTCTCTGGTAACATGATTAAGGTGTGTCAAACAATAACAATCCACATGCCTCGTGCACTAGAAGGTGATCAAAAGATTTTGCCTCAAAACCATATATAAATCTCAAGAAAGATTATGAATATACCTGTATCCTTTATATGCTGAGACAGGTAATTTATTACTTCTAATTTATATCCATTCACACTCAGGAGTTTGTCTGAATGGTTTTACTACATGCTTACTATGTCAACAGCAATCTTTGATTTCTGACATGCAGCCCATTAAGTTTTAGATCTCATTACTATTGAACACAAATGTGAACTGAATTCCATCTTGTAAATAGGTTTTATTTACACCGCATCATAACAAATATAATTTATGTCAGTTTCTGCTTTTGCGAGCAGTTATTATGGGTGAAGACAGCAGTATCATTTCAGAGAAAGAGACTTGATTTCTAGGCGAATTAGAAACCAAGAGCCAATTGTGCCTTAGGACTATGTAATTAATTGTAGACTGGACTCATCCTAAACAATCATGCGATCTGGTAAGCAAAGTTCCTGTGTCAACTGAGGTCAAGGAAATCCTTGGGAGATAAATATTCTACTGTTTTATACGCCTAAAGCGTGTGGAATTAGAAACTTTTACTCTATAATGTTATTGCCTCAAATAGGGGAAAAAGTAAATTTTCTTGCACAGTGGGATGTTAAGCCTGCAGCTCCCACCTCACAAAAAGCAGAAATACTGTTTCTGCTTCCATATACATCACACTGCAAACATACCTATGTAAAATACATTTAAAGAGCCTAACATAAAATAAGATCAACTTTCTGGAACTATAAGGAGGAAAGAGCAGTTAACTTCAAAAGACCATTGTGACAATATTGATAGAGATGGGAAAACAAAACTATATTCATCCTGACTCCCTCTACAATATAAGTTCAAGAAGATGACTGTTCTGCCTTTATGATCTATACACAAGTATCATCCAGTCAGTCTCAGTCAACATGTCCATTACTCAGATGAAGAGAAACTCTTCATTATAAAGAATGCGATTTTTCACAAGAGACCGTGCAAGGCAGTACATGATGCTGAAATAAACTTGGCAGCTGAAAGCAGCCAGGCACCTTCCCCCGTTCTATTCCAAATGCTAGACACACTTTTCTGAGACCTGTCCTCCAGTAATAAATACAAATGGTAAAGACATTTGAAAGAAAAGTTTAAAAGAAAATTAAAAAGAAACCAGTTATGCAGTTTCGCTTTTGAGATAGGGTGGGGGATGCGAAATCAGTCTCTCATTGCACTGGAAAGTTCCTGGGCATTATCATATGTTCTTTTTAATTCTAGCTCAGATTGCAAAAGATACCTCTCTCCTGAGCAATGCATCAGCACACCAACTGGAAATTGTTGCTCCCAAGAGCAATGAGGTAGAGATGTTGTGCAAGAGGTCCTTAGTTCAGTTCAGTACGAAGCTAAAGTGACAGTCATGGATTGCTTGAGCTAATTTGGCTGACTTTGTACTAAGCTAGACCAAAAACGCTCTCATGTTCTGTTCCATCAGCTTTTCTGTGGAACAAGTAACCTTTAGCCTAAAATCAGAAGTGAAAAGCTCAAATTAGGCCTAAAACCTGCCAGCCATTTGCAAAGTGAATACTGTCAAAGTCTTGAGACAACACAGAGTAAGAACTGAAGCAAAGTAGAGAAGACCAGAGTCAGTTTTCATCAGTTTGAGACATCTGAAAATGCCTTCTTAGACAACTTTAGAGGATTAAGTGTTTCATTCTCTGTACTGCTTATGGAGTACTACATTTTTACTATAGATACATGAAAGTTTACAATAAAGATTCAAATAGATTTTACAGTTTAAAGAAAATCCAGTATTCATTATTTAATGGTATATAGGATATATTATGTTTGCTGCACAGCAGGAAATGTCATTTATGCAGGGTATTGTTATAAAATAGTAGGTGAAGCCACTCATCAGAGAAAGATTAACTGTATAATGAGAAGGAGGGGGAGAGAAGGAGAAAAGGAAAGGAAGAGGGAGGTGGGGACAGAAAAAGGAAGAGGCAAGGAGAGAGACCACCTCCATTTATTGTCAATGACTATGGAAACCTGCACATTCAGGTATGTGTTTTCCTGCACTCTACTCTGCTTGAAGGCTATGAAAGGTCTATTACTGCAAATTTAAATTAAAGGCTTTGAAATCAGAAGTAGCTGATGATGAAACAACCATGATGATTACATTTTTCTACTGTGGAGGATGCACTAGTGCTTTACAATATCAAATGCAATATCATTGCAGAATAATATGCTGCATAAACGTAGCACCAGGACATTTTTCATCAGAAAATCTGTCTAGGCTATATATTAAATAATTGGTTTGCACCTTCTTGAATACATTGAAAAGGAGATATAGTCTCCTCATATAGCAAAACTGACTGGTACCAGACTTGCCTTTCTTTGCTATCTGTCACGGGGCCCCTAGTGACAGACTTCAAGGATCCCAAGACCAAGTCAAAAAAACCGAGCTACAATAAACTACCTTCCAAAAGACTTCAAAATAACTGAATGATAAAAATACATTTTCTACATAGCCATTTATTTTGTAACTGGAAACGTGGTGTTTGAATGTGGTATCTGCAAAAGCATTCTGGTGAACTGCACTTCTAAAATTGCATTTTTTTACAAGAAGGTAAGGAAGAGAAAGATGACCAATTTACCTGTTAGTTGATAGATGTTGCGAGGATCTGATAAACTGAGGATGAACAGTCACGGTGTCTGGTGCACTAACCATCTCTGACTTTTCCTGCTGGGTTTAGATTGAAAAACAAAATTATGTAGGATAGGATTTTTTCAGAGTGCTTAGTATTGGCCTACAGGTCTCAGCAATAACAAGGTAGGCAATGACTCATTCAGAAAACACAAAGTCTGAATCACACAGCATTTCTTCACTTGGACAAACACTTCTGAACAAAGAGAAAAGTGTTTAGGATTGGTTCAAGTATTTTTAAGCTCAAGTTACAGGTTTTTAATATGTAACAGCATGTGTTCACCGATTTGAGTTTCTTAGGGAGCTCAGATGTATAGATAGGTCAAGATCCAAGAAATCAATCCCAATTATTTTTTCCAGTTTTCTAATCTTCTACTGATGAATCATGAGAGGCTGAATCCTGGACCTCTCCTGTTAAGGGATAAAGAAAAATGTGCTCCAGTGGATTCAAGAATATTACCTGCAGCGCTTTGAAAAGCCTAAATATTTAGACAGGAGGGTGACTAAAACATTATCCTCTTTGCCACTAATATGGTTAGGGATTTTAACCTGAAAAGTATTTTGCAACAATAACTCAAAGTTAAGCTAGTTCGGTGGCACTTTATGGATAACTACATTCCACATGTTAAGTTCTGTATTTACTTTAGGCTGTTTCCTTAATAATACAGTTTAATTTATAATCATAAGAATTAGAAAAAAAAAACAACAGCTAAACACTTCTTTGTTTATAACAACTTTCCCCAAAGAGTGAATCTTCTCTTCCAGTTAATAATAAAGGATATGGGATGAACTGCACTAGGCATTCTTTGTCATTAGGCTGATGTGCATTTCATGGCAGTGCTTTGCTGTGAGATGCCATGCCACTACTTGGAAGACATGAAAAAGGTGTCAGAAGGGGGGTATAAGAAAGCTGTATTGTTTCAGTAGATCCCCCCCTCTGGACCCTCTTGTACTGTCTCCTGTGTTTGTGAAATTGTGTAGCGTTCAGACTGATTGTGTTATGAACTTCCAATACACTGTTCAAAATGTCATCTCGGCAGTTTGTTTTTGCACAAGTCATTAAACTAGAGCACTCTGTTTCTGCTGGGTTCTTAAACAGGCAGTGATAGCAGTGGTGGGACTCAGCCGGAGAGTGAGGGGCTGTGCTGTGAGCTGCTGACCCTCTGGGAGCTTAGGGAAGCTGGAAGTTGCTGGAGTCTTTGCAAACAAAGGAAGCTAAAGAACAATTACGTTTGCTGGGATTTGTCCATGTTACAGCTATGACTGCCATCTTTTAATGCACATGTCATAAACCTGATGAAATCATAGTTTTGCTAGCAGTAAAAAAGATTATTTTTTCCAATGTCCTCTATTTGTTTTATGTCCCTTCAGAGTTTTTGGCATTTTGGGACCATTCTTGGCTTTCAATCAAGTTGTCTGGAGGAATGTCAAAACAAAAAATAAAGCAGAAAGCAAACGTTTTGCTTCATTTATGTTAGCTTCATACAAGTATTATCCACATTAGCTTTGTCTGATTTACATTGGCAAAGTACAGGTGAATCAGGCACCGAGTCCCATTCTTCATACTCCTTTCTATCTAGTCAATTAAGTATTTCTTTAAGAAACGATTAAAGGTGTTACATTTAAATGAAAACGGAAGTGATTTCATACCTGTAAATTTATTGCTTCTTCAGACCACCACATTTCGAAGTCCTTTTGCAGCTTAATCTTGACTTTTTCTATAAGAAGCTCCAGGTGCTCAATCTCAACCTTCAGCCCTTTCAAATGATTGAACATTGTTTTGTAACTAATATGAAAAAAGAAAAAAAAAGAAAAAGAACTTCCAGCACGTCTGAACAAAGCTTTATCCTACCTAGAACAGTTACGGATTTAAACTACAGAAGAATATATAGTAAACAGAGATGCAGGGGACACAGACAGATTGGTGGTCGGAAGAGACATCCCATATTATTTAAGAGCTTCACCAGACGGTAAATACAAAAAATCTTACCCCACAAAGCTTTTATTCATTAAAGAAATTAGTGACATTCAAGTGGGATGAGTATGGATTAACAATTAAAATACAGGTTCAGTCAAATCTGTCAATTATTTTGTTTGGTTTCTCAGCATGTTGCCATTCATAAACAACTGGTCACCAGAGCTTGGATTCAGGTAGGAGATGAGACTGACTCACCTTTCAGATGCAAACTTCATTGGCTAACATAAAGTTGGGGCTTTACCAGTAGTATGAAATAGCCAGAAGCTTCCTCACAGATTGCACATAACATAAACACTAGCAAGTTGCTTAAAACTGATATCCTTGCGTCTGTTTTCTTTTAGCCTTCTGGCTACATTGACATTAGAGTGAGAGTTGGTTAACCAGTACATATTCTGCATGTTATTTACACTCAGTCAATCCTGTATAGCCTAAAAGTTTCCCTTAGGTCAAGGAAGGCAGGACATTTCTGAATCAGCCAAAAAGGTTCACAACACATTTGGATGCAAACAAGTTTCTAATACTAATCCTCGGGGAGGACATTTAGCTATTTTTATTTATTTTTAGCCATTAGCTCAAGCATAAGTTTTCCCCACTCGTATAGCGGCATCTTACAGACAAACCAACTACATACACACAAATTTAAAAACTATTAGTGAACCACAAAGCTGACATTTTTAAAATGTCAGAGAAAACCCTGAGGGTAGCTGTGTGTACAGAATTGTAACTGGAATACACTATCAGTATAATTTATCTTCTGAAGGATAGCAGAAGTTTAAGGCAGAAGTAATACCTTTGCTTTTCTTCTTCAATTTGCATTCGAAGTTTCTCTTCTACTGGATCAAGCATATTTAGCTCTTCAGAAGGACTAGAAACAGCTGTAAGAGAAATGGTCAGATGTAAGCAATGACATTATTATGTCAAACCAAGCAACTTTTAATTAGGAAAAAAACCCCAATTTTCAAGAGGAAAGTAATAAAATGGGGGTCATTAACGATTTCTCTGGAAATGTTTCTTCAAATTGCTTATTTAGGGCTTAATATAAGAGATGCTTAATAACCAATGATTTGAATTAAGTTGCTTTTAATATTTTTTTTCCCAGTAAAGACCAGAATATTCATTTTAGATATGAATAAAAGTGAGTTTGCCAGTTCATTTTAAAAGTTCGTCTTTGCCATAAAAGTCTACCAAATACATTCAACCTGACCATTTTGCCTACAAGGACAAGACCAGGACAGCAAAGTTGTTGCAGAAAGAAGATACAGCAGTAGCTGTGCTGGTGCCTGGGAACAGCAGAACAGAGAGTAAAAGAAATCCTGAAGGAGAAATTAGCTTTGGTAAGCAATGAATTCAGGGAATTAGTATAAATAAGGAAAGTGTCTTGAAACTATGTGAGAAACTTGTCAAGGTAAAGGAGAAGTGTGGAAATATTAAGAGTAGCCTCAGTTAACCTGAGAAAAAAAGCTTAGGATTTAGCATGCAATGCACAACATGCTTACTCTGAGAGATGGCAAAATTGTCTTGCCATTATGGATTGTATGTTCAGCAGTGAAAGGAAACGTAAGGTTACCTACTAGTATTACAACAGTTTCTATTTCTAGAATGAGTGAGAATAGTTTAAGGTTGCCAAGAAAACATGTTCAGCCTTTTTAACTGAAAAAAAATGAAAGAACCAGAAGATTTGCTCTACAATACATGCAAGTTTCCATCCTGACTATTATTTCTGCCAAGAAAATAAATTTTGTGTCAACCTGTCGTGAGGCCTGAGGAGTGTACCCTCTCTTTAAGGAGAGGAATTCTGTCTGGAACAAGAGGGCAGTAATGACCCCTCTGCCTGTCAGTGTGCCAGCTGAAACCATTAATCTTTTGATGTAGCACCCTGTAGCTTAATACAGATGAAGCTGACAAGCATTTTATTTCATTTAAAGTACTTGGGTCAAGCATGTTAACACAGACAGTCAAGGTGGACAAAGCACATGCACAATTCTCATTTGATACATTGAAAGGCTTTGCTGGATTTGCAGATTACAAAAGAATGATAGGGTGAAGACAACTGTGGTGGAGAAGGTACTCTCAGAAGATTAGAAAATAAACTGCTTGGAATGCTGAAATGAACACACAAGCCAGGAGGTGCAAACATCACAGCAGAGGAGATGCTATGACAGTGGTATCAGATTGTACCTGAACACGATGGATAGTAAGGCAGCCATCATAATCATGCCAGAACCTTTAAGGAAAGCAGTAAACCTTTCAATGATTACAGGGGAGAGGATTTTCTGATTTGTCAGATTTCATCCTCTGGAGAAGGCACAATGTGGGAAAGTGCAGAGCTACACAAGGAACTTGTGGGGAGACACTCACTGCAGAGCTCCTGAGGCTTCACACTTGTTATGACCTTCACGGATACACAGCATCCAGGCTTGAAAGAAATGTGATCTTATGGAACAAGCTGGAACGACTTAGAGAGTAACTGCCTCCCAAATGAGCCATGCTCACCAACCATGTGAGCATCCTTAACGTGTTCCTGTGCAAAGCTGGCCAGACTTAGCCAAAGCTGTCTTCAGCAGTGGTTAAAGGGGGCTCTCCTGAGCACACTGAAGTGCGTTTGACTTATCTGCGCAACCTGTTATGGTGTCTGAGGTCAGGAGGTATTATATTCCCTCTATAATGAAGGGAAATAATACAGAGGGGAAGACAGCAACATCTTAAAATGTTAATGCTGTTTCTGAAGTGAGGGCTTCCCTAGAAGAAAACCAAATTCTGCTGGTTGTTACAGAGTGATGCAAGGCCATAGTATTGTAGTTTTCCTTCCCTGATTTATTTAGACATCTAGTGCTTGGAAAAATATTTTTGCACTAGCTCTGAAAGGGCAGCCAAATTTGCGTAGAATTTTGTCACATATATAAAAACACCAAGAAAAATGTTTTTCTGTGGCTGATTACATGCTGTAGAAGGGATTATTTGGTTGTAAGTTACCTTCAGAATTAATAATAAAGCCTTTTACATGAGATGAGTACCTCTATCACACAAAGGCCCCAGCATCCTCAACCCTGCATAGAGCTACGCCCATTATCTCTAGCAATACACAGGTGATGAAAGCAAGAAAAACAGCTGTGGCCAAGGTGAAGAGCACAGAGTTTTGTATATGTACAGAATGGAAAGAGATGAGTACGCTGCAAGCTGATGAGGTCCCAGCAGCAAAACCAGCACTGGCTATTTCATCAAGTAAATGGCTACAACTTAGACATGCATTATTGCGTTCCAGTCACAAAGGCAGAAGAGGTCCAGTGTCAGGTGAGGTCCAGTGGCAAGTCAAACCCAGGCCATGCCTAGTTTGCCACTGTTTTGTGAGTTCTCTGGTGTCTTCCCATGCTGTTGCAGTCTCCATTTCAGCTTTTTGTCACACCTGCTCATTGCAACAATGTGCTTGTGACCTGAATAGCATTCTGTTCTAAAGAGCAGTCCTTTTTGAATCAGCCTACCTTAATATATACAGATAAACACACAGCTTTTTCCTGATGTTCCAAGCAAAAGAGATCTATGTCTGGTGGCGTGTATTTCAACCCTTTTGGCTGCTGCCAATTCTGCCTTCTCCTCATTCCCTGCTACTTCTGTTCTCTCCTCTTCGCTTTACCTTTCCTGAATCCCTGCAGTGGCCTCTTTCTGCCCCTGGGCTCCTGCTGCTGCTGCCTCACACCCCTGTCCTCCCGCCAGCCCAGGCAATCTCAGCTACAGCTGAAGCTGGGAGGCTAAGGCAGAGGTTACAGGCTCTTTGTATCACATGTCTAATGTTAGCATTCTTCAGTATGCAGGCTCAGTTATTTTAAAATAACATGAGAGGGACAACTGAGCAAATAGAGTAAAATATAGAAAGCATAATACTTATACATTTAAGATAGATACCTAAGAAGAAATACTTTCTTTTTTGCCATCGTTTTTTATTCCTCTAAAGACTTTCTTTTTGTTGTACATATCTGCCTGCCCGTTGCGGAAACAGAAAATGTTTATTGAAACATCAGATCATTTTATCTATGTATTAACCTCATATACAATTAAATTATGAAAACTTGAAAATTCACGAGACCAACTTTTGCCCGTATACATTAAAAATTTTGCAATACATTAAGAAGTGCAGAAGTGCTACTGCTGAAATATTAACTATCAGATACCATTTCTGCAGCTGCACAGAACACAAAGTGGTATCTGCTTTGTTCACTCACAGCTGACTTTTAATTCATTGCTTGACAGTTTGTCATATGAAACTTGATTGTACAGTCTAGCTCTATGCTTTTAGTGCATCAACTGATTTGAGCCATTCAGCTGATGTACAATATCACATGCAATTTTAGTGCCCCAGTGACTTCTCCTGGGAAACAAATGCAGTTGGTGCAATTTGATCCTGGATAATGCAGACCCAGGTTTCAGGGATGCAGGGGAGGTATGATGTGCATGTTCAGGAAAACACTGCCTCTGTGTATCCTAGGGGTTTCTGTTGGCATACCTCCATTTAGTTCTATACAACAGAGTTATTTTAGCAAAGTCAGCAATGTATTCATAAGGAGTATTAATTCCTTTACATCAGCATAACTGCATATACAGCTGAGTGGCAAAAATTATGAATCTTACTTTGTGAAGTCTTTGTTAAAAGCACTGAGTCACATGATGTAAAGAGGTTTTGATAGTGCTACACTGGGTAGTGAAATAGTTAATGACTTCTGTATTTCTCTTCGGGCTAACTTTTTATTTCATCGTCAGATACTATCCATTTGGTGAAGTGAAGCAGAGAATACAATTGGTACCAGCTGCCTGCTTAGAGAGGAAAGTGAGCTCTGCATGAGTTGACACTCAGTTCATATCATAAAGGTTTGTGAGGTTTGGATTTTTTTTCATAAAGAAGATTGTAAGAGGCATTTTAAGATATAATGGCTTTACTCTAATGAAAGGGCCAATTTTGGAGCGCTGGAAGTATTAAAATTTACAACACATTTCACATTGCCAAATCACACGGTACCAGAAAGAAATGATAGCACCTGCTAACTGGATCACTATTTCAAAGCAATATGGCAAACGTGGTTGAAAAACACTATTTCTAGCATGAGATACCACGTGTTATCACCATAGTTTACTGCAAGCTGGCAACAACTTGAAATAATCTGGCAGATTCTTGTCTACAGTCAGAAAATTTTGCAAGAAACTCTCTGTGACCCTGAACTTTATACTCTCTGGGGCGCTCATATATTTCTCGACCTGAGTGTATCCTAGAAGTCAAACTCCGAGGGATTTATTGTCTTGTGCCTCAAATAACATTGTGCCCTGCCCTCTAGCTGTACTTTCACAGTCAAAGATTTTCATTTTTTCACTGGATAGTCTTGTGTTTATCTGCTTAAATTTATAGTCACTTGAAGTTACCAAATTTAGAATTGACTTCAGTATCCAGTTAATATTTTTACTGCTTTATTTATCAGTTTTGCAGCTTTTGGCAAACTCGGGCTGTAGTGCTTTCAAATGGGAACATATGCTGTCATTTGTTTTTTTTTAAAAAGAACTACCCATCCATCGTTATTCAGGATCAGCTTACAAGTAATTCTCCCTTCTTTCTTATTCCTCCCCTGGGCCATGTCAACCTATGTTTGTCACCGGGCACCATGTGTGTGCTTTATACAAAAGCAAAGATGGGTATGCACAATGAAACTCAGGAGAAGAAGAAAATACCCTAATGTCTGGAAGAGTTTATGTTGTGGGTTTTAGAGCAATTTCCCCCTTATACTAATGTAATAGATTTTTTTTAAATTTCAGCCACTTGGTCATGAGCACACATTGAAAGAAACTGTCCTATTTTCAGCACTTTACAAGTTAGTGCATGCGTGTGGGATTAAGGGCATGTGTATTTTGATGATTTTTATTTTTATCACTGAATTTAGTAAAAAGGTCCATTGGTATGCTGCTTTTCTTTGTATCATTGTATTGTTTAGTGTTTTACTGGCTTAATATTCCCTCAAACTAACTGACTTCCAATGCACACCTGGAAAGTAGAGCTATTTTTTCCAGTCTCTAAGCTGTTTTGGCTAAATACAGACTCACACTTCAATTGCCTCAAGTTTCTTCTTTGAAACTAGTCATCTATATATTTTCTCCTGAAAATACATGGCATATGAAACAGAAGGCGTTGCCTTCATGTCAGCTGCACTCAAGCCATGAAAGTTTCTGAAACCATTGTGGCTAAAAGTTTTCCAAATATACAAGTACAATATAAGGGGGGGGAGGAAGAAAAAAAAAAAAAAAAAGAAGCCCAAAAAAGCAGCTTCAAGTTTAATATATTCCATACATGCCAGTTGTTCTATTAGAATAGTAACATAGCTGGGTCTTAGTCAGGAAACCCCTACTAACTCAGATTCTTGCCTAAACTTAATAAATACATTTTACCATTTGATTACATGAGATTATTGTTGCATCATTTATGTTGTTCACAGTATTAGATAAAACCATACCTGATATCTGAATGATCTTTCTCTGCCTCCCAAGGAGTGTGGTTTGTCATCCATAAGTTTTGAGGTTACGTTAGCATTAATTTCTACAATAGCCAAGGACTTTCACAGAAAAAAAAGTTTCTTTCCTAAGTTTTGTCATGCTGCTCTTGAAAGAAAAGGATGGAAAAGACTTCTGAAGTTGCTTATCATGAAGCTAAGATATCTGTCATCAATGTGCAGACCACAGTTGCAGTAAGACAGCAATGACTGTAACTTCTGTAAAGCAATGCCTGGTCAGGATAAGAACTTGACTGAGAATAATATAGCAGAAATTTACTGAGAATAAGAAATACCTAAAGGTGTTAAAGGTGCAATCACACTGAGTGTCACAGAGCGTAGAAGAGATACTGAAGCTTAGTGCATCCATGTTTCTTCCCAGGGATTCCCAGATAAACAGACACACAATTCTCAGTTCTGAGAAGTGCCAGCCTTACTGTGCATAAGCAATATACATAGGCATGCAGAGTAAATCCTGTGCTTGCGGGTCACATTTAGGAATGCAATGCACACGGCAACTCTGGGATCAATTCAATAGTTCTGATGTTTTCTAAAAATAATGGGTGTTTTACCTGTATTCTGTGTGGAACTTGTGACAGTGTACAGAAGCATTTATTTTGAACTGTAAACTGAACTGATAACAATGTCATTTTGAAAGAATATTAGGGAAAAATAAGCATACATATTTTATACTTAATTGCTTCTGTTTCAGCTGTGTATAGTTATAGATGCACCACGCAACTGACATGTCACTTCAAGTTAGACATTAAAAGGGGTTTTAACCTTGATTCAAGAGGTGAAAACTAACCAAAAAATGTATACAGTAGTATCAGCTTGAACAATTTTGAACTTTCTGCTACAAGGTTTTACTAAAAGACCATTCATCTGCAAGAGGAGTAGAGGGGATGGAAAACAGGAAAACACCACCATTGTTGGAGAAATCAATGTATTATGAGCATGTGGTTGCACTGTATAGTGTTTAGTTTAACCCTTGCCTCAAATAAGACAAAAGGTGTCAGGCCTGAAGCACCTCTGTCATGGATCTGATTTTTTTTTCTGTGCAAATAGCAAAGATACGTCTTAAGTCCCCACTTCAGTTAGGTTTACATTAAAGACCAAAGTACTACAGACGTTTTGTTTCCACTCTCTCGCCTGGCTACTCCACTAGCCATCTAAAAGGGTTTCTTAAATGCTTTTCTAAATGTTAGTATGATGTACAAGTTTTCCAGGAAATTTCCAGGAAATCCATAGGTTTTCATGTCAGCAGGAATGCTGTTCTTTAAGAAGATTCATTTGGATGTTGTTCAATGTTCTGGCATGTGGGCTAGATCAGGGCCATCTGTATACACCTTGGGCAGTTGTGGGGATCAGATTATGGTTTTGGGACCCCCTGTCCCAGCTGGCCACACTCGTACCCCATATCAAGTGCCACACTTTTGCTGGTCCTCCCGTAAACATACCCGTTGGCTGCAGTGCAGAATCGCTAGGCTGTTTGTGCTGGGCTACCAGCTCAAGAAGGTGCAAGATGTATACATGTATTTAGGCATTTCTCATAACTCAGACAACTATGATCCATGAAGGAAAGGACATTGAGCTCGATGTTCTGGTAGCTGTCAGGTGAATTACACTGTACTGTATACTGAGAAGAGACAATCCTGACATATCTAGAAACTGTTACAACTTATCCACAAGATTCTTATCTGGAGAAATATATCCAACCTCTGCACATCTGTGGGATATTATTAGCAACTACTTGTCCCACATCATTATTTTCTTTGATCTTAAACACGCAAACATTTTTGAGCAAAGAAGTAGTGAATTAATTTATTTTAGCCGTTTCAGCAAAATATAAAATGGAAGAAGTTTTTCACCAGATTTATAGCTTGTTCTGAAACACTGGATATATCACATTTGCCATGTTATTTCTCATTCACCCCTTGTCCTGGGTTTTACACGATCAGATGGAAACTGCTATTCTAGGTCTGGCCTTTACCTTGAAAAAATCAAAGCAAATACAGATGTGAAAGAGCTCCATTTGTGGTTTACAGTTCATTAGATTACAGGACTTTTATTTATTACAAAGAGCTCTTGCGGAGGAAACCTTGGTTATTCTACCAGCTTTTTAGAGCCAATAGAAAGGCTACTCTGAGGTATACAGAAGGTGAAGCAAACAAGTTTAGGCTTGGAATCACTAGGCTGTGCATAAAACCTAATTTATTTTTTGCTCACTCCATCTCAAGTCCTGTCTTAGAATTACAGAATCATTCTGGTTGGAAGGGACCTTGGAAGGCTGCAAGGTCCAACCTGCTGCTCAAAGCTGGGTTTGAGCTGACTAGGTTGTCCAGACATGTTATGAAAAACTCCAAGGACGGAGACCCTGCAAACTTCTCTGATGACCTCTTGCCATGTGTAACTATCCTCATGGCATCTTTTTCCTAATATCTTAATTGTAGTAGGCTAAATTAGAGAATTGAGAGCTTAATTTCCAGATTCTGTTTTGCTTACTTGCTAGTCACTAGAAGGAGTCTCTAAATAATAATGCAATTCACACTGAGCTTTTCAGTATTTCAGAAAAAACACTTAATAGCAAGAAAGCTTGCAAAGACTGCAAGCTGTTCCAACAACAGTGAAATGCTGAAGTCAATGTCAATAAAACTGAGAACTGGATAGCTGTGCTACAAGTTCATGACTTCTAATAAAAATATCACTTTATCCAAAGATGTCTTTGCTCTTTTTTGAGATCTGATAAGCTGAAGTTGAGTGGGTCATGTGGGAAGCTTAACAGGAACACACAAGTAATCTCAGAATGTTCTCTGACAGATCAGGAGAAACTACTTGAAAAGATTTCTGGTAAAGATGCAGTGTTCTCTTTCTTGGAGAAACAACGAAAGGAAAAACTCATGGCTGCCTCTAGAATTTAGCATCACACCTAGTAAAACCTGCTAAAAAGGGTTACAGTAAAAACTGTTTATCAACAAATAAAACTACAAAACACCCTAGAAAGATTGAAGAGAAACTTACAGAAAGAAAGAAAGGTCTGTGTGGGCTTGAGACCTGAAGCAACAGATGTAAGGTGTCTTATTCAAACATTCTCTTACAGTTTTAAACTTAATTCTTACATAGTAAAACCCAAAGCATATTACCTCAAATACTGCTACAAGGGAATCATTGCTGCTTGTCTAGCTGCTGCTTCGATTCCATGGTATTTTTCCTGATTGTGATCATCTTTATGGAAGTACTTAGTACATACAAAAATACAAAAGATCTTCAAGAACTCACAGTTTTAGCCATATACTGTGCTGACCTGAAGCACAAAACAGCATGTAAAAACATGGGCATAAGTTTGTTATGGTATGTAACTTAACAGTCACCACAGGCTAAAATAAATGCTTTTTTTCCTCCAAGACAGGTCTGGAATAACTAAAATTACTTAAATACACTGCAGTAACAAGAACCTGTGAAGATCCTTTAACCTACTTATAATATCCTATATAACTACTTATATATGTTTTCAAAATTAATGGTTCATCAGTATTTCAAGCATTTGCTTAAAAACTGATTTGGTAAATATTTCTAAAAACACTTCATATGTTACAATAATTGCATAAAGAAATGGAAAAGTAGCTTTATCTTTGTCAGAGTGAACCTTTTTTATTGCACAAAGAGAAAAGTGGCACTGGTTTCTGAATTTTCAGTCAGTTTTGCTATTGATATCTTTGTCTTAGCAATAGTGAAAAATCATAATCCTTTTCAACAAGTACAATCTTACCAGATTTCTGTCAGACTCAGAACTCCAAAAATAAACCTTAATGCAAAGCATTTATCTTTGTTGTTTCCCCTCCCTCCCCCCCCCCCCCCCCCCCCCTTGGAAATAGGGCTGAAGAAATGAAACCCATCACAAGAGCGGGGCCGGTGACACCAGTAGAGGTCACCCTAGGAATAAAATCAGTGCCCACACGCACCAGAACAGCGAACTTTTATGAAAACGCTGCTGTTGCTTGGTATTTCAAGCACAAATGTATAGAAGAACATAACACAGAGAAACATTGTGCATATCAAAATTATGAATTTCTGAGACAAATCTCTCTGTAAGTCTGAGGCCATTGCAAACCGACTACGCGGCTCTTGGTTTTGGTTTTTTTTTTTTTTTTTTGGCTAAAAGTAGCATATTTTACAGACTGGAAATACATGAACCCACCTACGTTTTAAAGGAAACATCTCTGGGTGCCTAGCAGCAGTGGGGACATGTTGCTTTATCTCTTGTAAAAAAAAAGGAAAGTCTTAAAATTCTGGACTTCAAACAGATTATTTCTCTAAAGTGCTTTAGTTAGCTGATACATAAGATACAATTTTTCAGCACCAGAAATGATGGTCTTAAAACAGGCCGTCTA
The DNA here is from genome assembly GCF_017639655.2 of Falco naumanni. Taxonomy (NCBI): domain Eukaryota; kingdom Metazoa; phylum Chordata; class Aves; order Falconiformes; family Falconidae; genus Falco; species Falco naumanni. The sequence goes on from NC_054065.1 coordinate 14,716,195, forward strand.
TTATTCTCGATGAACTGCATAGGATTTGTGTGGGAAAACACAGACTGCCACTTCCCTCAGCTTCTGTCATTTTGTGATTGAAAACACTTGTGTCTCCTCATTTCGCGGCATTAGTACAGATCAAGACTCTCCTGCTTCATATGAACAAAGTTAAGTCTCATCTCAGTTACATGACGTAAAGCAGTGAAAGAAACTGAGGTCATTTTATTTAAATATGGATTTATTTAAATAAGAGATTAACTCTGATGCAAACCAGCAGTTTGGAAGTGCTATGTGCTTTCCATTCACACAGATCACAGCAGAAAAGTTCAAGACAGTTATTAATTATTAGCCCCATTAATATTATAAATATCTAGTGAGATGCTGCTATGGTTGCAGAAAGAACTATCATACGCTCCCTAAGCATACCTTATAGCCACACCATAAATAAACCATGGTGGTCTAGCTTTACTAGTGGCATGGGCTATACTGGAAGGGTTCAGGGTCAGGTTGGACAGGGGCTCTGAGCAACCTGGTGAAAGATGTCCCTGACCACGGCAGGAGGGTTGGATTAGATGATTTTTACAAGTCTGTTCCAACCCGTGTCATTCTGTGATTCTATGATATCTCACTCTGGACAAGCGGTAGCATTTTCCAATTCTACCTCTTCAGATACGCAGAAATGTGTCAGACAATATATTTGCATCTTGTCAGGTATAGGATATACAGTAGTGGCAGCTTCCTTGAGCACTGCAAACTAGTGCACTGGAGGAGTAGTTCCTTTGAAATTCTTTGCTAACACTGGCTTTACTATTCCTGCAGTAGTACCCTTAGGTACTACTATCAGATGTACCCTGGTACAGCACTGTCTGTCCCTGCTTTATTCTGGTACTGATCACACTGTTCTTTTGCTTCTAATCAAGGAAAGGTGAGTTAGCAGAATGAAACACACTATGAAGGAACATGTAGCAGGGCAAGAACAAGGGCATAAACTGGTACCAGTATCTTTAGAACAGGTATGTAACTTTGAAAATGTAGGAAAAGATGATGTTGACAAAGCTTTAGAGGGAACAAAGATAAGGAGAAAGCTCCCTATTTTTTGCTTAAAAAAATGCATGTTACAAATCCAAATACGAAAATAACAGATGTCAAAATCCTTGCTTTCAGGCATTTGCCACACTAAAGCAAATGCTGGTATGCATTTTCAGGGTTTCAGAAGTATCTGTTATTTCTAACTCACCTAGTCATTTTATTTTTTATGAGGAATGGGCTTTTTCAAACCAAGGGATAGTTTTTCTTTCCACTCTTTTCCTCCATCTTTTCTACCCAGAAGCATGCTGGAGACCCAGTGCTTTTTCTCTGTCAGTACCTCAACAGGGTGCACATTATTTAATTTTAAATCCTGCCTAAAAATGCAGTTAAGCATGTTACTCTGAAAGATCTTATTGAATAAAATAAGTTATCTGCATAATAAGGTATTTTTACAATTAATAAAGATGAAAGTCACACTGAGAGTGAATAATCCTTGCAATTTTTCACGAAGCATTCAACATTTCTGGCTGTGTACTGAAAAACACGGAGCTCTCCCTTGCCTCCAATGAAACCTCCCATCTATTTGTGTCCTTTGTTAACTCCCAGCATATGCTGTTTTAAAAAGAGATAGCTAAGAACAATGGGGCTAAGAAGTGGAGTTTTCCTTCAATAAGAAATCACATCTTCAGCATAGCCATGAGGGAGACAGATCTACACTGTTTAAAATCCAAGCAGAATAGCTTCTTAAAGAATTTTAACCATAAAATGCTTTAAGTTAGGAAAAAAAAAAAAAAGGCAGCTGGAAGATGTTAACTTGGTTTCTAATTGAAACAATGGTGTGTTTTATTTCATGTTGGGATTTCAGCTGAGTCTTAATTAGACTTTTTAGCATGCAGTTTTCATTTAAAAATATCTTGATGACATTCTGGTCATGAAGAAGATCCTGGGAGACTTGACACCTGTTATTCCTTGGAAGAACATTCATCCAAAAAGGCATGCAGGCAAATAATACTCCCCAACTCATAGAATAAATATTAAGTCAAAATATCCAGAGTACTCAAAAGAACAACAAAAGAGGAAAAAAAGTCTGGAAAATACTTTGTGCAGTCCAGACTTAGCGGTGATAAGCAGATAGCAATGCTCAAAACAAAAGGCAAAAGGACACGGGTTGTCTGCTATGTTGTTGAACACTAACAGAATATTTACAATGTGAATGTATAGCTGGTAAAGTCACTACTATGTTATTTCCTAAAGATATGAAGAAATTATGCTTACTTATTTTATTAAAAGCAGTTTAGACAGTTATTAAAATCAGCATTTGCAACACAATTTTCTATATAGTAAGAAGTCTGTATGCAAGACCAGCTGTTATCATGCAGATTGAAACATAGAGTCAGAAAATCTTTTTGAAACACTGAACAATGACTTCTAATAAACAGCATTGCTATGATTTATCTTGATGTAACTTCATAAAGTGGCATAAAATTAGTAAATGGTATTAAAACCTGGAGTGAATTAAAGAAAGAATACTACGTTATACTGAAGATATAATCTTTAGATTGAACTTCAGGTACTAGAACAGAATAGCATAGAACAGAACTGAACAGAACAGTTGGATGGGACCTATAATGGTCATCTAGTCCAACTGCCTGACCACTTCAGGGCTGACCAAAACTTAAAGCATATTACTAAGGGCAGTGTCCAAAAGCTTTTTAAACATTGTCAGGCATTGGACATCCATCACCTCTCCAGGAGCCCTGTTCCAGTGTTTGACCACCCTCTTGGTACAGAAACATTTCCTAATATCAAGTCTGAACCTTCCCTGATGCAGCTTTGAACCATTCACACACATCTTGTTACTGGATGCCAGGGAGAAGAGATCAGCACGTCCTCCACTTCTCCATCTCATACTGATCAAAATAAACTCAGTTTGACTCCTGGGCTTTATTGACATGACAGCATTAATTTTCAGTGCTGATTTTTACATAAAAATAAAAAAAAGGATAAAGGTATGAAATAATAATATCATCAACAGAACTTGAGATGGATGGCTAAATTGCAAAGACAAAGGGGAAATTACTTTGGTACTCTGCAGTAACTTATTTTCCTGATTTTTGGAAGGAAAGAAAGCCCCCCAGTTTTCTCTCCCTTACTAAAAGACAAATAGTTTGCTGTGTAATGTATACATAGAAACAAAACCATCAACTGCAATCTGGTCAAAGTTGGCTCTATCTTTTTTTGTGAAGAAGGTCCATGAAGGCACATTTTGGGATTCTTTAATGGATCTAAGTGAGGAGGGCTTAAACTGTTATTGACCTAGCAGTTTTCTGTCACATTTTAGCTGGAGTTTGTTGTCCCAAAAGTAGAATTCTCATATGAACACTCCTAGGTTGTTTCAGTACAAAGTCAGTGGAGTCAGCTTAAAGCATCTCAAAGCAAATTTGGATGACTTTACACTTATGTGAACAACTTACATAGACACTTTTAGCTTCACAGCTGTGTCAACAGAAACTGCAAGAAATAACTTCTCAACTTCTATAACTAGATGTGAAAGAAATGACCTGTGTATGCCTTCGGTCCCTCTTGGAATGATGAAAACTAAAAAGGATGTCAGACAGATTGTGGCAACATGGCTAGAAGCTCAGTCTCAGGACAAATCAATGTCTGTTAGTGGGATTTCAAGTTAGAGTCATCAGAAAGCAAAAAAAAAAAACCCAAACCTAAAAATGAGGAGAGTTTAGATGCCTGTTCTTGTTTTGGTCACCCTGAAAAGAAAGCAAGCCAATATAAAACCCCCAAACCTGTAAGACTTTTGCATTATTTTTCTCACCACACATGAAATCAGAGGCCTTTTGAGCCAAATTTCTGGCAAAGCTCATAGAGTCCATGTTCTTTATGGCATGCACTACCGTAGAAAACTTGTGGCAAAAACTGTCCTAGAAAATACAACCTGCTCCACAAGCAGATTCAACATTGGGAGAGAACTTGTTGCCCCTGTTGTATCCTGTTCTGTTTGAAATGTTTTCCTCTTACCTAGAGCTGCCCTTTGAATGCGCCTCTGGGTTATCTCTCCTTTTAGATGGTCTATAAAAGACACAAAATGCAAATAGTTAGAATTAAAAATGTCAAATATCAATGAAGTCATTGCTTATTTCCCACCATTTGGAAACACTTGTGCTGCTGGCAAGTTTAAGGGGATTTTTTGTGATCCACAGGACAAATAGTTTTCTGAGCAATCTCCTTCTCACTACTGCAAGTAAGGAAGTAGGCACAAGTTGGCTCTACATAGCCTAAGATTTAACTTTATCCAGTAAGAAAGACTGAAAAAGAAGCTATTTACTGTCAAGCAGTTTCACAGGGTAATGATCTCCTGCTGCTAGATACAAAAGAAGTCCAAGTGAGGCTAGAAGACGTACAGAATTCCAAGTATTTGCTCAAACAGACTTATAGGCCTGGCGGTGGAAATGAGCTATGAGGTCATCCAGTCCACCTCTTTGCCAGTGAAGGGTTCGTTCCCTACAGCCCATTTTTTCCTGTTCATCCATTTCAGTTTTAAATACCCCATGTGCTAGAGCTTCTGCAAGTTCTCCTATTCAACAGGACCTACTGTGTAATGTCATTGGTCTTCAATCAAATTTTTTCTTTGATTTCATTATCTCATTATTACTAGTTAGGGTCCCATGCCCCATATATTTCACCTTTACCCTTCTTTTAGTAATTTCCTCCTTGATCTATGACACTGTTCCAGTTCACCAATTATTTCAAACCATAATTAGATTACCACATGGGAAGTCATTATTCATAGATATTAATGGAACCAATGAAGGAAAAACATAACCCTAAATGTGCAATTTCAGCAGTGTATGTGTTCTGAGGGAGGATGGGATTATGCTTTCAAGTTTTCAAATTAAAACAATTTCTAAGCAGACTTGTTCATAATCTTTATTAAGTTGTATATCTGGATATCAAGGAAAGATTAAAAAATATCCATGCTGGATTCACTTTTTTCCCCAGACCTGTCATTACTGCAGATATTAGCACGCATTCTGAATTAAAAGTATCCTTTTGTTTCCAAGTGAAGACTTGTAGAGTAAGCTAATTAGAGCAAATTAAGTCATTAAAAGCTGTCAAATGTCTAACTGAAGAATGTGAAAACCCATTTAAATTCACAGGTTATTAGAATTAGACTGTTCTATGAGCACCAAAAAACCATGAAAAATTAAACTTCTTTAGGATTATATGCAATACACTGTAGTATAACAGACAAGTTATGTCGTTTTGAATATTTTTAGAAAAAAACCCAAAAACAACAAAAACCCCTACCTACTCCTTGTCTGTAAAACAGATATTATGATTCCTGTTTTTATGCACAAGAAGTTCTATTCTTTTCAATTATTTCCATTTAAACCAATGAATTCTTCTGTACTTAAAAGTATGTGTAAAATTAAGAAAAGCCTTCAGCTGCTGAGAAACAGGTTAAGCCAAAGAAGTAACATCACCTACCTCAGCTATACCAAATAAATCCTCTCTGCTGTAGTAACACTCTACCAAAAAACTTACAGTTAAGCAAGCTCCTCATTTCTGTAACTATAGACAAAACCCCCTTAATTAATAATTTTTACTAACAAAAGCTCCGTTAAATGATCAACACACACTATTCATGCTTTGAAAGCTTTTAAAGCAACTTAGTTGATGTCAATACTCAGTGAAATGTATTTAAATGTACCAGTTCTTTCCTCAGATTGCTTTTTGCTATACTGGATGTTTAGATCCTTGTATTCTATTGTACTGTATCACACAGGGTGATGTTACTCGCTTAGTATTGAGCCATAAAACAGTTATGAAACAATTTGTAGTAATCTTGAGATTCAGCTCAATGGATGACCATTACCTTAGGCTCAGAAAGACATCTATACATTATCTTCATGTAAGGGCTCAGAAACTCCCTTCCTTTACCACTGTGAGCTGCCATAGGCAACGCCACCATTATTTGAAAAAAATGGTTCTAATAGTGAGAATATGCTGTTTCTCATGAGCTAAGTGAAAATAAAGGTGACATACAAGTTCCCAAACCTTGTGTCAATACGTGGTGTTAGTGGCTTTATTTCTCTTTCTTTAATCTTGCTAGAAACAGACCATCAGCAATCCAATGTTTTGCATCTCAAGTGGCAATGTCAACCAAAAAAGCAAGCCAAACAAATCAATGAAAGTAAGATTGAACAGACAGATAACAGCTTGCAATCAGTACACATATGTGGAAGCACAAGAATATAGGGACTGGTTTTTAAATTATTATAACCAAGAGGCTTGACTTTCAGTTACCCAGAATTTACTCTCAGCACAGCTGGGATAGAGAGTACAGAGGCTGCAAAGCCTTTTTTTTTTTTTTTTTTTTTTTTTCTTTTTTATGGCAAGCTTTGTTAGGCCAGCCAGCAGTGCGGAACTGTCCCAAATGCTCCTCCCTCCCCTCATTCTAGCCCTCATACACTTCTGCTCCATCCATGACATGGACCATGATGTTGTAAGAAATCTTGTGCTTCTATCTGGAAGCTTTACAAAAGAATGAGAAGTTGGAACTGGACTACCTGTAATCAGAAAGGAACCAAAGAAAACTTCTCCTTCAGCTAGAAAAATAAAAATACAGTCTCACCATTCTTATAGCAAGAGTTTTATTTTTCTTCTATGAATAGAAATAGAAAGGTGACATTTATCCAATTCACATAGTCCAAACTGCCTTTTCAGGACAACAAAAACTGAAGTTCATTTCGCAGAAAACTTCCTGAGAAGAAACTGTAATTGTATTACGGGAAAAGAAACCCAAACAGGAATTCTGGTTCAGAGAACATGATGGTATCATGAGGCACCTGACTATAAATCCATACCAAGACTTAGCCAGACATGATTTAATCTTGCAATTTGTTTTAATCCAATTTGAAATTTGACAGTTTATTTAGATTTCCTTTGGAAAAAAAATTATGGTTTTCATGTAGAAACTCTTATTTTTGATGAAACCTTAATACTTTCTGTGCATGTTTTTGATTAAAGTAATCTTGTTCTGATTTCACTACAAATACTTGCGTGGGAGAATGAATGCTTCTGACCTGCTCTACTTTTCCGCCTCTGAGAACACCATCACCCCAACGCAAGACTTGAAGTTCGTAAGTGACACAAGTAGAGGATAATTCCAGTACTTCTGCCTGCACAGACCTTCCCATATAAACAAATGGAAGATTTCAGTCTTTTGTACTGCCAGTTCTACAACCTTCATAAACACAAATATTTACCCAAAGAAATATGAAGAATCACATTCTTAGAAAAAAGCCCCCATGACTTCTGATTCCAACAGTGTAAAGCTGTGGACAAGGTAGTGCTTAAATGTGGTTTGCAGAAATTGAATTTAAGACTTGGGGAACATCTCTCAACATACGGCTAATTATGTTTTCTGAAGTTTCACCAAACAAGAAGCTAAAAATAGGTCTGCAGCTAATACCAAATAATTTTTTGCAGTGGAGTCATTCTTCATTTGGAGATAACAGTCCCAATAAAATGTTGAATGCTGCAACTCCACATGTTTTGGCAAAAAAGTAGTTTTGGGGAATTTAAGAATTCACTCAGCATGCAGCCAGCTGTCATTAAGGCTGTGATAAATCTGTTGGTTTTGGCCTGTGTTTCTGGACACATGTACCATCCTGAGGTATGGAAAAGATATGAAATGGTAACACAGAACTTCAGCTTTCTGACAGGAGACAAAAGCAAGGAGGGAAATGGAGAAGACAAACTGGAATAGAGAAACCTAATTAAGACTGATGTAAAGCAGAAGAAAGTATCCTATATGCTGACTAAATATGACAGAATCCATAACTTTAATAGTATGGCTGTCCTTTAACTTCTTGTCTTTGTGTTCTTCCAGACTGTTTCAAGGAGCTGAAATAATCTGCTAATTTATTACCGAGAATGAATACTGCATATGCTTCAAGGCGATACAAAAAATGAGTATGTTCCAATTAATAAAATATTGATTTTAAAAAAATGAGTGTTTTTGTTTTGTTTGAGTCCACATTACAGGTTTCAAAGCTTCTCTTATGTTTTATCAGACCTTCCATATAATACTATTATCAGGTTTCAAAGACTGCTAAACTAAAGGGTGAAAATACTTGACAAGATAAGAGTACACAAACTTAACTTCCTCCCTTTGAGAATATTTGCTGTTATTGATGTGGATAGATCTTTAACTTGATGCAGGGTCTCTTCTGACTTAAATGACAAGCTGAAGCCTTCATCAATAACATCTCATTTCTTGTTATTTTTTAATATTTTTATATTATTTTACATTTTTCAAGCCTTTGTTGAGCTTAATGAGACCTTCTATCCAGGAGATCTTGAAGCCTTCACACCTAAACTGGGATGCTGTATCTCTCTCTCCATCTTTAAATCATTGGTGTTACATAAAATATCAGGCAGAGCATCCTTTTATACATCCAGGGAACCTGTAATTCCTGGAATTCACCCTCCAGGGCATTTTGGGTGCCTAATAATGCTATATGGTCCAAGTGTTAGATCTTTTTTTTTCTGCTTCTCACCCCACCAGTGAGTAGGCTGTGCTTGCACAAAAATTTGGGATGGGATACAGCTAGGACAGCTGACCCCAAATAACCAGTGTTATCATATAACACCTAATGTCATGTTTAGCATAAAAAGCTTGGGGGAATGTGAAGGAAGGGGGGGGACATTGAAAGTGATAGTATTTGTCTTCCCAAGTCACTGTTAAGGAGTGATGGAGCCCGGCTTTCCTGAGGATGGCTGAAAACTGGCCTGTTGATGGGAAGTGGTGAAGGAATTCCTGGTTTTGCTTTGCTTGCGCATGCACCTTTTGCTTTACCTATTAAACTGTCTATCTCAACCCATGAGTTTTCTTACTTTTACCTTCTGATTCTCTCCCCCATCCCACTAGGGAGGAGTGAGCAAGTGGCTGTGTGGGGCTGAGCTGCTGGCCAGGACTAAACCATGACAGGAATTACTTGGGGTTACTGTTTGCAATGCAACACCCCTAGAAATGCAGTTGAACCCAGCTATCACCCAGCTATGAAGACCTACTCAAGACTCTGGATCTATTAAATTTGATTAAAAAGGTTGCGTGCATCCACTTGAGTCAGATAAGGAGTCCTGCTGAATGAGCACAAATTAAAGCTGTATGCTCAGCAAATAATCATTGAGATAGGCCTTTAGAGACAGAGAGCAGGGTAATCACATAACTTCCATGAGCCTTGTAGAGATACATTTTTAACTGAGCTTGAGGTCGGAGTTGTAACAGTATAGAAAGATATCTAAAAGTAGGAGACATTGAACCCAAATGGAGATACTCGAATGCAGCGAGTCTCAAATGCACAATACTCAGAGACAGTTATTGGAAATCTTACCAGATGCGTTAGATATTTTGAAAATCTGGTGTGGAACATGTATAAGAACACAACCTATGACAAAAAGTATCTAGTAAGAAAAGTCACGGAATAATAAAAAAAATAATTCTGTTCTAACTCAAAATCCTGCAGCACTAAGAGCAGACAAACAGTTCAGCCTTTCTCTGACCCAGAAAAATATTTGGGCCAAATTCTGACTCTTCTTTGCAACCTTTGTCCTTCTCCAATGGCAAAAACATGTCAGACGGCTCTATTAGGACAGTGTGCAGAGGCAAAGTAGTCTGCACTAATAACCTGGCTCAACAGTATTTCTGATGCAAATGCTTTATTTTGGGATACATGGTTGGCCAAATTCTCGTGTAATCTGACAAGTCCTAACTCTCAGAAAGCCGTCAGAGGCATCAGGAGAGAAAAACCACTGCTGCAGCACTCAGAGCCTCCTGACTATAGCACACACATTTTTCAAGGTATGAAATACAGCCTTCATCAGTGTTAAAAAAATATTAATTACAATACTTGAGGTAAGATATTGTAAAGTATAACCTGCTGCAACAGATTTCTGCCTTTTGTTCACTGAAGAAACATCTGCAGTGGGTTAAGATTTTACTGGCTCTCCTTTCTCCTTTTTCCTCTCTCTTCCCTCCTTTGCAAGGTTTGCTGTCCGAGGTTACTGCCCCCACAGACAGTGGGTAGAAGCAAATGTCTGCCTGCATTCTGGCTACTCCAGCACAGTTTGGCATCTCAGCACAAACATATTGGCAATTTAAGCTGTGACACATATCATCAAGTCAACTGGAATGTCTGAAATACTAGCAAACACTCTTTTGCCAGCTGTGCTGGGAAGAAAGGATTGAAAACTGTAACTGCCAGCAAAGAGATGGGGCAGACCACTGGGAGCAAGCAAGGTAGTTGGTGGTATTTCGTAGAACTGATCAGTCGAAGACTTCAGGAAAGATGACAAGTTCAGAATCGGGAGAACAACCCTGACTTCCCATAGTTGCAAACCAGAGCCTAAACTCAGCCCACTAACAAACACACTTGAAAATACACAATTTCCCCAACATACTCTCATTCTTTGAAGTTTAAATATCCCAGATTCAAATGCGTATGTTTTATTGTGATGTAGGATACTGCACATTTTGAGATTACTATTTAAAACATCTGACCAGGGCATGTTCCTGTCCTTGCCACACTCAGCTGAGACAATAATTGTTTTTATTGATGCATTTAATACCTTCAAGCATGATCAAATTTACAGACACAAAGCTTATGAGACAGTCAGCCTCTGACACTCATTGCTATAGGACGACACTGTATTTGGCTTCACTGATTATTCCTTGTACTCAATATGTAGTCCTCTAAAATCTGTCCTATTTCTATACTCCATACTAAGTCTCCTCCTCATTTCCTATATGCTTTCATTAGTTTGGGCCAGATTACATCATACCTTTTTTCTCAGAAGATGATTACTTACACTTTCTGATTGATCGGCATTCCTCTAAGTGTTCATTGTTTGGCCTGCATTTGCACAGCATCCTTTATCCCACTTTTTTTCTTTTCTTTTTTTTTATTTTCCCCTCCTACTAGCCTTTCATACGTTTCGGCTGTTACAGAAAAAAATGCTTTGATATGGCCATAGAGCAAAACTGTAGAGAAACTGAATTAATTCTTCTGGTGACAGCACTCTGGACCTCTTCCTTCCTCTAAGTACAGACACTAATTGGCTGCATAGGCTGTAATTGTTGAGGTGTTCCCCAAGGTCCCATTCATCCAGATGAGGGAAATGCTAGCATGTATCATAGCTCCCACTCACCCAAAGGCACAGGATTCCTTTCCGTAGAAAGTAGAGTATAGGAAGTGGCTAGTGCACATAAATTCCCAACATTCCACATACAGAACACTGGGATATCTAGGATAACCAGCAGTAGGCACTAAGGGCTCTGGACTGCAGTTCAACATCTTGAAACTGTAACTCAGAACCTGGATGCTTTCTGAATTTAGAAACAAATGCTCAGAAATTTATTCTATCGTCCTAAAGTTGGCTGTCACTACCCAACCGTTTTATTTTTAAGTTGAACTCAGTGCTGCCCGGGCAGTTTTAGTCGAGCATGGATGTTTAGCAGCAAGCACACTCCAAGAGACTTCAGCAGGACACATCATTTCTGGATTCTCAATGGGCATGAGGCAGGCAGCTCAGTCAATAAAGTGGTGTTTCTGTACGCACTAGCAAAGACAGTTTGTTGTATTTCAGTATTTTTAATTGGGTTTTGTTTTGGGGTTTTTGTTGTTTTTTGGTGGTTGTTTTTTTTTTTTCTTTTAGATAGCTCTCCTGAATTTAGATGCTTGAATTTCATTTAAGCTATACCTTAGATGCCAGAGTGCTCCTTTAGGTATTGTCCAAAGTTAACAAATACCCTGTGTATCTATCTTCTTTTCATATGCTGGAAAAGAGACAGAAATGATGCACATCTGGAAACTGTTACTCTGTTGTTTATCACATCTATTTGTTCATGAATTAATTATTAAGCTGGCCCAAAAAGCATGGCTGAAAAGCAATGCCATATGCATAAGGAATCTGTGAATTTAGTGCTCTGAATGCTCACATGACTAAATGCAGCTTACCTCTTGATTATTTCTGAGAAATTAATGTGAAAAGAAAGAATATGGAAAATTAAGTCAGAGGAACAGCTTTGTATACAGCTCCCCTCTCTCTCTCTCTTTTAAAGTCTAAATTTAAGAAGCTTAAAAAATAAATAAAAGGCCTTAAAGCATGAATAGACAAAGTCAAAGGCAAACAGTGTTACCCCCCAGTTCTTCTGGTAATAATACACTGGCCTCAGTTAATATTTTAAACAGAGAATGAATTTATTCAAATATAAGATGGACACAATTATTTTCTGTTGTAATACTGCCTTCATGGCTTCACAGTTTCTATGCAACAATTTGATGTTCAGTTTCATTTTTGGTCAAGGCTGTCCCATAGAAAATTAAATATAGAGTTCTAGGCTTCACTATATACTTCAGTTTCAGAACTATCTTACTCAAGAAATTGCCCTGGAATTGAGCTCATATTGCTGTGCACCTTCTGGTCAGATGAGACATACCTAGATTGATGTTAGGAATCTGATAGACATGGCACAAAACTAAAACCCAAATAACTTAAGAACAAAATATGGTGCTGGAGCTGCTTAGATATGCTGCCTACTATGTTTTGAGGGCATGTCAAGGTTTCAGGGTTATGGAAACAAGGTCAGAGTGAGAATGGGTGTATGACTTATTTTTTTCATGCTCATTTCCTTATAATACCAAACCTTTGAGAAATGGCTTTCTGAGTGTTAGACATATATTAGCATCCCAGTAAAATCTGAAATAGTGTCCTATAAATATATAGTATACATTTACTGTTGTGGATAATCTCAAGTCTGCTTCTTGAATGGCTCAGCAATGTAAAACACAACCTGATTCTACATAACTGGTATAATGATGTTATCAGCTCTGAACAGACATCTTCCCTCAGCCTTAAATAAAATGCACGAGAATATCTTTGTAATATAGCTATTCTCTGTTGATTGCACTCCTGAAACATTCACAACCAGCTGTGGTGCCGTCCATAGTCCCACATGATTTAGGAACTAATTTGATTAGAAAAAAATAACTATTGTGCTTTAGTAGATGTAAGTATGCCTATACTGCAAGTCTGCATGAATGCTGTCCAGATGTGTAAATGAACCACAAGATCCTATGAAAAACAAAGTTCTATTTTTGTGCTTATGAAGGGTTATCATTCTTTGACAATGCTACTCTGAATAAGCTAAGGTCTATTTCTCTGGAGTTTGGAGGTTTGATTCTTCACTCATAAAATCTCCGGACATCCAGTACTAAAGACAGACATGATCAAGGAAAACTTTTTTACAAAAGACTGTAGGATTTAAAAGAACTCCCTGTAATACCACATTAATGATCATCTAGCATCTTTTCTTTAAAAGAGCAAATTTAATAGACTGACTTAGAGCGTATTAGCCTAATAAAACAGCAAAATGCAGTGTAGCAATCCAGCAATGACTAACTGTTTTCAGCCTGCAGACAGCCTACAAGTAGAAAATCTGTTACTGAGAGGTACTTTTCCAAGTTTATAGTCATGGCAGTTTCACAGCTTGATTAAATCCAATGAGCTTCATCCATTTGCTTTAGTTACTCTAGTGAAAGCCTTAAGTAAAAAGTTTGTTCCTTGGTTTCTTCCTGAGCATAACTTTCCACCCCGAAAATAATTCTTTTTCTAAAGAACAGAACATAATCTGTAATAATTAGAAAATGAAAATATTTCCTACACATGGAGATTCCAACACAGATCCAAAGAAAACATTAACATCTTAGGCCTGGAGTGACTGTTACACTAATAAGGTTCCTCTGTTTAAAGAATAGCACATCAGGGGAGCATAACAAAGCTTTTCAAATGAATTCATTCAGTTTGGTATTTTCTGAATAAGTCATTTGACAGATCGTGTTTTCTCATTCTAAGGACCCATTCAGCCTATGCACTGTCACCCATGGGCATTGCCTATTGTTTGAAAGTAAAAACAAACATATGTAAGCTACTCTGAAACAATGGACAATATTTAGCATTGGCATAAACATATGCATTGCCCCCTGAAGCCAAAAGACTTGTACCTTCCAAAATAAGTTTCCTGAGTGCTGCTGCAAAGATGATTTTATATTATTGAAGATGGTATCTTCTTCTTATAGGGAGAAGCAGAAAAAGGAGAAAGGCTGCCAGAAAGCTGCTAGGGCTGCCTGGTTCTCTTGCTCGTCTCATCTCTAACAGAGCAGGGAAGACAAATCCTGCATGAACCAAGGACTGACAAAGACATAGCAATGACATCTTCCCTTCTGTCTTCTTTGACAATTGCGCAAGCATGACCTGCACTGGAGCAGTAGCAGAACAGGCATCTGTTACAGCTGCCATCAATCTAGGTGTACCTCTGAAGTGAGACAAGAGTTAGACTTATAATGTTTACATTGCCTACAGCAAGTGTAGCAAAGATGGATTGTCTCTCCTGATTTCAGAAAAGCACAGTAATGCTATTATAATAGAGTTTATATTCTTGTCTGATTTTCCTCCTTGTTTGCACATCTCAGGACCCACTCAGCTAAAAGTATTACTTTATTATTCACTGCTTAATCATAAACGTGTTAAGAACTATACTAAGCAAATGTAACTGCACTACTCAAACACAAAGTAAGCCCTACTTGCATTGCGGTGACTTCTGAGCTTCTAAGCAAAAATCCATGTAAATCAAAAATACGATTTGTTGATTACAAACAAGGCAGTTAATTGATTACTCTGACTCACTATGAACACTGTGAAGAAACAAAAAATTCACTAACATGAACCTTTCACTGCTAGCAAGATGAAAAAACATATTCCTGTCACTCTCCCCTTTATATTACAAGCCAACTGGCTGCTCCTAGAACAAGAAAACAGGTTGTGGAAACTTTCATCACAGTGCTGAGTCTGCCCCAAGATGGTAGCAACCGGTTACCATTTTGTAGCTATCTGCCAGGCCTGTGTGAAATGCAAGACGTCTCTTCTGCATTACAGCACTTGGAGAGAGATCTTATGAGAGACGCTGTGAGAAATCACAGCATTTTTATATTGTGCTCTACAGATCCCTGGCTAAACTGAGCCCTAGAAATCGTGCCTGAAGTGAGCTGGGCATCGGTAGAAAAAGAACCTTAACAGTCAGGATGAAAGTAAGTCGTATTTCATCATGAAAAGAAGTAAGTTAAAATGGAAGAGGCTGTAACCAAACAAAAATAAGATGTAGCACCCTGCAAAGCAAAGTAAATCATATTTCTAACAAAGGACAAAGTGCAGATGGTGACAAGGTGGTTAAGAAAATGAAATCTGCAGAAACTCAGCTGTTTTTCTGTTTTCAGTTCCACGCTTCCAAAAATCAAAATGTAACATTTAAAAAATAGATTCCGAAACTGCAGTCATAATGGCATGAAGATTAGATATTTATCCAAACCAAACACACATAGGAACTATGTTGTTTCAGTGTTAAGTTGCAAAACAGTTGGGCCAAGAAATTAAGGAGAAAGAATCTGAAGACTGTGTCAGCCATGCTGAATGGCTTCAGCTTTAACAGCTACTGCTATTTTTGGTGGACACATAAAGACGCCTCGTTTATTACAAAACTGCTTTGAAACTGACCTGGAGATCAGAAACAGATTGGGGCTTCTAGGCACTGGGCCATATTGAATAACATCCCAGCTGGGAAATTACATCTGGGGACTGTTTGTCCCCATGGCCTGTTTTCTCTTCTGTTTCTCTCACAGATGGCTGCAGGTTTTGCGAGCTAATGTGCCTTGTTATATTAGTCCTAAGCGATATCCTTCAGGAGTAAACAGCATAGTTACACACCCGAGATTAAGTATCGTAGAAATACTACTCATGTTCCTTTTCCTGACAGCACTGTTGTGTCCTGAGACCAAGACTGACTCTCTGTTAAGTGGCAGAGGACATCTGCAATATGCAGGCAGCTTCCCAGGAGAGAAGAAATCAGTGGAGACTATGTGTATTGAGGCTTTATTTTTATATATATCCCAGTGCTGGAACAGAAGTGGTGAAGCAGCAGACAGGCAATCTCTTCTTTTTCAGAGAACTTCCAGTCTACACTGATGTGTACTTGCCAAATTTCCCACTTCTCATGGTAAACTACCATTTCAGCTTGTTCTAGATTGCTGATTTAGCTTTCATCTGCAACTTCTCAGGTATTGAGCAGTCCAGCTAGGGTAGCAGCTGCCAGGCAGCCAGAAACCCTGTACCCATAAATCATTGTATGTGGAGAATGCAGGCAGAGTGACACTGGGCAGGCTTTGCAGAAGTCATCAGGACACACACAGCACTTTTGGCACCTAGAGAATGTGCTGGATGGGTTGCACAGCACACGCTGCACAATGCCCAGTTGCACGTACTTGGCCTATCCTGAGCGCGTTAGGCTCACCGCACTGCCCAGATCTCTGTCTGTGAAGGAAATCTGGAACCCTTAGTTTTTTAATGCCCAGCATTGATGGATATATTAACACTTTGTTCTCAGGGAGCCTTCTGCATCAAGAACAGACTCTGATCAAAGACCAAGATAAATAGCAAATAGTAAATTTTCTTGCTGCTGTTGCAAGTTGTCTCTTCTGACACAGAACTCAGTGTAATGTTTAAGGGCAGTAGACAACACTTCCATAGGCTGAAACGCTTGTGAAATAAGAAAAAGCACTTGAAAGACCAAGTCATACCTGTTAAATCATTCCTGAAGACCAGGAATGAGAAAACATTTAAAGGTAACCACCTTTTAAATAACGGACAGTCCTAAAGTGACTGGCTGAGTGCATGAAAATGGATTGCTCTCAACATCAGGAGAAGGCTGATCAGCATTAGTGATATAAAGCTTGGTGAAATTGTGAATGCAGTTCAAGGAGGCACCTTTGGAGACCTTGAAGGTGGAATATATTGCAATATATTTCACAGTAGAAATGATACTATTTGTGTGTTTAAAACAATTATTACTGTATCTAATGCTTTATCAACTAAAACAACAATGAAGCCAAATGTGGAATTTTCAGAATTTTCAATTTTCATACAAGTCGAACTCAAGGTGACCTTAGCTAGAGTTTTTCTTTAGTGAAGATTTCAATATTTCAAGTTCCATAGACTTTAAAGGTCTCTGCTGAGAACAGAAATTCATACTAAGCTACCTGAAGAATGAAATGCTGTGAAATGATATTATTATCTGTTCATTAAATCTGCATACTGAATTCATTTATTTATGAGTTGTTAGCATCTCATTTGAACCAGATTTGCCTGTGGAATGTAACCTTTCTTCTTGGAGTTTCTCAATCTTGCCATTTTTCTTCCGCACTAGTCATTTCCAGTAAAATGCACCAAGGACATATATCAGATATGTCTGTTTAAGTACTTGATATTTTCTGGAATTCAACCAGAACAGTGAATTATACTAATTAGCAGCTATCAAGCCTCAATGTTTATTTCCATAAAAGAGCAAGTATCTCAGAATATAACACTGAAGAATGAAATACATTTCAAGGCAATTCCTTCCTTATTATAGCCATATTCATAGCTGAAACAATGTCCAGTAAGCTAATGTCTCTGACTCAGGACATTTATATTAATATAAAATCAATAGATAATACTAGCAATATTTCTGAGCTTTAAGAAAGGAACATACTGATTTTGATGAATTTTCTTTGCATACAGCAAATCATCACAGCATTTTCATTTCATTTCATTTAGGCTCCACGTAAAGCATGATATTTTTCTTCAATGGAAGAATTATATGCTTCCTAAGTACATATACTTCTTCAGCAAGTTTTAAAAACTGCTTTTTGCTCATGCATGACTTCCCTCAATTCTTTCAGTCCATATAATCATCACCTAAAATATGTATAACATACCTCATGTCATCGTTGGTGTAGTTCTTAACTGATTCTCCTTTTTCAAAGTTATTTATTGCCTGTGTGGGAAGCTAAAACAATGTAGGTATACAATGTAGCCAACAGAGTGCTCTAGACCCCCTCTGCCTCAAAAACGTCACCTCATCTTATTCCATTTCTTATCAATGCAAAAAGGTTGCTATCAGTTCCCTTCATAAAATTGTGCTGTTATAAAGAAAAACCTTGCACAAAATATTCTTTGGAGTTTAAAAGTAGGTCTACTTGGCTTACCTCCACAGGGAAGTAGAGAGATCATAACAAAATAATTTTTATGTATATATACATAGTCTTTCACATAGAGAAAAAGGTGATTATAAATTCAGGTTTTACAATATTTAGGTTCTGGTTAGGTTTAATACCTACTTTACATTTGCAGAAACAACAGTGCGATGTACAAGACAGTTTATCAGAATCAACATTATCCTTGAGCAATACGATTTTTTGCCCTCACTCTCCTCCAGTCCTCACCATTTCAATGTAGCACTCCATTAACAGTGATAAATAAGGAAAATTATTTGAATAATTTGCAAGCAAATTAAATGAAGACACTTCAATAATCTTGCTTTGCAATACAAGGACACGTCCTCACTAAAGGTTATAATTCGCTTCAGTATCCTGTGATCTTTTACACTAAAATCAAAGCTTGAAATGAGTCAGAGCAGTGCAACATCTCAGCATTCCTGTGGGTACAGTTGCATCATCAACATCATGCACAGATAATCCACCCACCTACCCTTTTTTGTTCCGAGAGTGCCTGTTTCCTCATACAGTTATTATTCCCACATGAGTTTGCCCTTACTCTCCCAGCGTCAATCACAATATTAGCTGACTAAAACCACCAGCTGCTTCCCTTTGGGGACTAAATACTGTTTATTATGCTTTTTTTCCTTCAGGAAAAAAAATATAAATCTAATAGTTATATAAATACCTCCAAATACACAGACATTTATAGGGATGAACTGGAAATCTTTACTAATCTTACATGCATTTGACACGTAGCCCGTTCTTGTATACAGGCAACTTTTTTGGTCACTGAATTCTGAATGAATACATCAGTTTAATTTACACTAAGAACAGTAATTTTAATTCCCCCAACTCTAACTTGTTGTGTGATCAATGTAGTAGCAGTTGGACCTTTTTTGCTGTTAATGCTTTGCAGTTTGTTCAGATATAAACTTCTCCCTACTGTCAGAATCCTTTCACACAGAATGTTCTTGATAATCATGTAAAACCACCTTGCTGATAACAGCATTCTAGAAATAAAACTCCTGCTAGACCTGATAAGGAGAGAAACTTTGTCTTCAGAGGTTTTGTCTTTGTTTCTCACCATCCAACTCTATTTTAATTGGCAATAAATTAAATTCATTTTCCCTGACTTGAGCCTGTTTTGCTTGTGATAGGAATTTGTAAGTGATCTCCTCATCTTTATCTCAAACCATGAGCTTTTTCTTCTTACTTTCTCCACCTGTTCTGCTGAGGAAGCAGAATAAAAGAGCCTGGTAGCCCATCACAATATACTAGTCACAATCACTCAATTACTTGCAAGAAAAATTCCGTACCTTCACTATTCTGAAACCAAATCCTTGGCTTCAGCAGCAAATTTTCTTCACTAAGTCTTTTTCAGTAATACCAAAAGGACCTACAGATCTTGTTAGAGACCCTAACTCTTTGGAAATGACACAATATAAAAAAACACTTGCAGTGGCACAGCATGTTTTTTCACAAGAAAATTAATGTGTGTTATACATATTTTTAAATGTGTATAATGTGTGACATACACATTTTTAAAGTTCTTAATGTTGGACTAGAAAGACAAAAATTTACTTGTATGTCAGTGCTGGCCCACTTTCCACTTCTCCTACACTGATTACAGAGTTCTCATTAGTTCACTGACCTCTCAGTTATTTCTTTCCAGTTTGACTCATGCTGGTTTTCTGTATTTGTCTTTTAAAGTCTAGTCCTTGAGTACATTCTCTAGTCATACGTAAACAACTCTGGATAGTTCACTGAAATCAATCCAGACATGTCTACGTATTCAAAATCCATATGAAGTGCCCCTCAATGCTCGCACCAAAGCCCTCTGCTCCTTTGTTTGTGCCTATACAGAGGTTTGTGCAATGATGCAGTAAAATGACCTGGCTTAGAACCACTTCCCTCTTTCTTGTCTTTTATTTATTTATTTATTTATTTATTTTAAAGTATTTGAAAAAAGACAGTTTTCATCCTACAATAAAATTCACTTTCTTATTTCTAGGAGGTCGTTGTGAATAGTAGGCATAATGAAAAATCTAAGACATGCGTATTATTTTCCATAAAAATAATGTAAAAATCTCTGCATTCTCTGAGTGCTATTAAACATAAAAAGAGATAGAATCCAGGAATATGTGGTATAGTAGCAAAGATGCATACTAGCCACAATGTCTCATTTCTGATATTATAGTCACTCTACACTTAAACTCCAGCTTACATCTCAGCATTGTTTCCCTTAATCTTTTTATGCAAGCAATAACATCAGCAAAAGCCTACCATGAAAATCTTACTGCAAATTTCTTTTTCCAGCCCTAACTTCCTGATGTTTTTGAAGTGTCAGTGTAATTGAGAAGTGGTTGGAGCATTTTGTGTAATTTTCTCTGCAAAACACTAATATTTCCAAAGTCAGTATGAAAGGGTATTGTAACATAAAAGTTACAGCCAACTGCTGTCACTATCTCAAAATATAATGAGACTGCATGAAATAGGCTCTATGGCCTCTGCGGTACATAGTTTTATACTATTAAGTGTAGCTTAGAAATAACAGAAACTGATATTGATGGGATCTGTTCTTGATTGTGCACAACAAGGCAGCCAGGAATGCTTAAAGAAACCAAAACAACAATAAAAGTAAATTAAATATCTAGTTGCAGGCCACAAATTACTCTTATTTCTCCTACCATGTTTTCAGTAAAAATTTGGCAGGTTAGTAACTTTACTTAGCATCCTTAATGGCCTTCGGAATATGTATGCTATGATGAGACAGACCTAACCAAAAGGTTTTTTTCAGGCTGCTAGTGTAATACAAACTAGTGTAATTGCATTGACTAAGCTGAAGAAGCCAGAAAGTGTCACATTGAATGCAAAGATTTAATAATTGTTAAAGAGGTGATGATAGGTAGATTTATTAAAAATTATGACTAAAAAACACAGAAGGAACTGAAGGAAAGAATGTACAATATGATCACTCTCAAGCCTCAGACATCACTGCTTAAAAACCATCCACAAAGTAACGTACGTCTTCATAATCTGCATAGATCAGCTTAGGGATAGCTATAAAAGGATACAACATGGATGGAATTTCTTTGCTTATATGGTAGAATTACAGTACAAACTAAATGAAAAGACTGTTTTTCCATTTTACAACCAAAAAAAATAATATTGAGAGAAATAAAACTAATTTTCAATTTGAAAACACTTCACTTGTAATTGAACTTTACATACCAAAACAAAACCAAAATGTGTAATTTTGAGCAATTTTTCTTAGAACTTTGGAGTCATTTCTAGTTTGACTCTTAAAGGAGCTTTTCAATATTCTTGTGGACCACAAGCTATTACCATTTCCTACAGGAGGCATATAAGCATTGTCAAGTTCAGCACAATGATACCAAATTGTTACACAGTTGCTTGTTTTGTTCAAGGGATCAGTTTGGTTTTTTGGGCTAGATATACATATTAATATGCAGATTTTTGTTCCGTTCCTGTTCCCACATATACTTCACTGTTTCACTTACAACACTGAAGAACTTAACCAAAAACAAATTTTGAAACAGATGCTTTTAATTGCAGGAAAAGCCATATTCTACTGCACTATAGCTGTCAGAAGTTTTGTCTAACTTACTGGAGAAAAACCCACAACGATTCAATCCAAACCAAGGATTTATTTTAGATTTTGCTGGGAACCATGGAAACAGAGTCTTAAGCAGCTACATCTATGTTGCTTCAGTACATTATTTCTAAGAGCTGCCACATTAGACTCCTGCAAATCTCAGGAGACTTACAGACCACACAAGTCTTGTCCCAACATGACAGTACAAGTGGTACCTTCAGAACAGGCATGTGTTCCACCACATCGTATACTGTCTCCTACACCCTCCAAACATTTGTTCATCCCCTAAGACATTTGTAAAGATATAAGGTATATGTAAGGTGGCTGCTAGGGTTCTGTCTTCAAGCAGCACAGTTGCATCCCCAGGCACTGAGAAAGATGTACTTGTGTGTGGCTGCTTATTGCTTGTGTTCACTTATGCCTGCTCCAAAGTGGATTTCAACTTCACCAAGAGAAAGGAGTTTGACACCTAGTGCTGACTTTGGCTTTACCTTATTTAAGCCACAAAATCTCTTGGGTTTATCACAGACAAATAAATCTAGGAGACAGAGGTAAATCAGGACAGTGTGGACTTCAAGATGGCAGCAGAGAGAAAAAGGTGGTATCCTGATGTGATGGCTCATGTTCACACCTGTGCACACCACTGCCCAAAAGCTGAAGGCATTATTCACCTTAGAGATGCTTCCTGTTACTTGGCATTGTCCTTGATAGTAGGCTTAACCTGCTCTCCCAAGTTTACCACGGGAGAAAGACTACTTGGCAGGATTTACGTGAGTTTATATGGACACCAGAGAGACCCATGGTGGCAAGGTGGATATTGAAATTCTGCTTTCATGGGCCAATCTGTGGATATCCACGCACAAGTTCTGTACTGACATTTATGTGCTGGCCAGTCTGAAGGAGACAAATGAGCCTACTGAGAGAAGGCAGGGTGAATCAAGTATCTTGTAGAAATAACACAGTGTTCAGAACACTGCTCCAGCAGGGCTCAGCACCTGATGTCTCTAGTTCTGGATCGCTTCCAAACACCCTTTGTGCTGCGGTTTGAAAACACAGTGCCAACATGGCTGAGGCTTTCTGCACAGCTGACATGACTTTAAATATACTGCATAATATCTCTGAGGGACTTGTGGTATACCCGAAGGTGATTGGGAGGGGAATCTGGCAGTAGCTACTGTTGTGACCACATAGAATATAATCACGGCTATGGTGAAAGTACAGAGCTCTTGTCAGGAATGCCATGAGATTTTTGTCCTTTCCCAGAAGTCAGCTACTGTTGTAAGGCAAGAAGTGATGATAATGACTTTATTGTGCTGGTGCCACCCAAAGAGGAAGGAGACAGAAATTGAGAGCAAGGTCTATATCACTGCACCTGGATGCCAGATTACCCTTAAATCTAGCCCCTCACAGCCTGTATCTGGAAGCTTGAAGAGACTTGGTTCACCTGAATGTGTGCATACAGGAGGACATGGACCTGATCTCAAAGGACTTCAGGGATAGAGGACAAAACTGTGTTTCACATCTGGCAGAGAGACTGGATAGACAATTTTTAGGAAAGAAGCTACAGGCCTTGAAACAACAGAACCCAGAAATCAACTACAAACATATCAAAGGCTCCTAGAAGGATCAGATAAGACCTAGCCTGGGGCTGAATGTATCTGTGAGTGATTTTTGGCTTTAAACAATCTGAAACTGGAAGCCAAGAGTATGCTGTTGGGGATTTATAGCAAAAAATTATGAAAACCCCCACGAAGCTGAGGGGCTCCTCAAAATTGTTCTAATTAATCCGTGCAAAGGAAATGCAGAGTGGTAATTCAACAATGAGATCTTTTATCAGAAGCTATATAAATTTATAGATAAATACAATCCTTAATCTGTCAATATCACAATTTGAAATTATGGTTTTGGATCCTTTTATCCCAAAATAAAATTCAGAAAACCCAGTGCTAATACTTTAACTTCTCCTTCTGATAGATTTTAGACATCCTGTCAAGCAAAGAACAGAGCTTTTTTTCACATTATAGTATTTGAAATAATCAAAACCGGTACATAAAATTATTACTGCTATCATCACCTAACCATTTACTGTATTTGAAATCTTAGTAATGAATTGACTCTTTTCTTTTAAAAATTAGATTCTCTTCCCATATCCTCTGAATGCTGTGATTTCATCAGCTAAAAGGTAAAATGAAGTTAAAAAGTACTCACTTATTTTATTTCTCACTTCATTTAATTTTTCCCCAAGGCATTTAGCTTCAGCAAACCTGTCAATAAAAGCATAATGGTACTGAAGTAATTTAAAGAACAAGAAGTTAAACTAGTTGTTCACAATAAAATACAGAATTACTCAGAATTACTTTTTGATTTGTCAGTAGAACTAGTTGGAAACAATTTTCCATCAGAAAAGATTGTCTGGTCTAAAAGAAATAATTTCTGAAAGAAACCATGCAACAAATATGTTTATAGATGGACAAAACAAATTTATTTGACTTTTGTATTCTAAAAATTATGTTATTTCAATTCTAATGATTGGATTGTCTTAAATATTCATATTATACTACAATATTAAATTTAATATGCTACATTATGTGCAAAGTGTTAACATACAGTTATATAAAAGTAAAATAAAAAGAATCCAAGCAAAGTCAAAACAAAATGTTTGAAAATATTAGAACTTCTTCTCACCAGGAATTTTCAAATTTCAGCCTGTAATTTGCATATTGCTGATGGCTGCTGTTTGTGCTGTGTGAAAATGTACATCCCAGTCACCAAGAAACCTCTCAAACAGATATATGAGAAAGTATGACAAAACTAAATTATTTTTTTCTTCTACAGATAGTTCTTATGCAAATGCAGACTTTCAGATGATATTCAGCTACTGCTCAAATACCAACACAAGCCAAAGCTAGCCACATGAAGATATGCAAGTAGCAAGCAAGAAACAAGCTGAGAAGGATAGAAATAAATCAATGAATCAGGCTTTGGAAACTCCGTTTTAGTAGTATGCAAATAGCTTGACCTCAAATCAAAACTGGAAATCAGGTTTTTTTTAAATTGTGAAATTCCCATCAGGTTCCAAATTAATTCAATGACCACTTCCTTATTATATTTAAATAATCAGATCTTCACATGGTATGTGAAATATGTGTCAGATCTAAGCAGATCCTTGAAAAACAGCTGTCTACAGAGCTTTCCAAATTCACTTATATTCTCTACATTTCCTGCAGTCTGCTAGAATTTGATGCCTTCTCCTTTTGTGCTTTTTTTTTCTGTAGTATTCTGATCTTTTACAGCAGTCGCTGTCATAATTATTCTCTTACACTTCTTCAACCCAGTACTATATAAAACTATTGATGACAAATGGCATACATATCAGGCTTTCAGATGCCAAGTATATTCTGCTGTAAAAATAATGACAGTCAATTCAATGTACAATGGCAAAGTCTCAAGAGTCTCTGACAGAACTGAGACTTGTTCAAGGAAATATCCATTGTAATAGTCTAAATGGCATTATTTTAAAATGTAGGATGATTTGCTACATTGTGACATTTGTGTAGGACATTAGGCTTGACATGAAATTCTGAATTGTTGCTCGAATGTGTACAAGTTGAACCTTGCTGAATGTGGGTGCAGAACTGTAAAACTTAATTGTTAAACAAGTCTTCAGCTGATCGGGAAGAGTCTTGGTCTAGCCAAAGTAACTGAGGAAATCCACGAGTTGTATATCTGTCTAAGTCAAACAATGGCAAAACAGAGTAAAGAAATAAGACTTTCCTCTGGGGAGGTGGGGTTTGGAAAATTGCCCCTTCTCAACTAGTCCTTTTCTCTGTAAAATTGGAACAAGTTAGAATTTCAGGTGCCCGCATTCCTACCTGCTCATGAACATTTTCTTTCAAGGCTGATTTCAACAAGGCTAATAAATGGCTGGAGCTGGAGGGTTTCTCAGCACTTACTGTTTCTTACATAGAGAAGGCAGAAGCCTTTGAATGATCTGTGAGACTTTTATATAAGTTTTTTTCCATTGATGTTGTCTTAGAGCACACAAGCAGGCCTTGAAGATTGTGTAAAGATCAAAGGGAAACACCCGAAAGCAATTCTCTCTTTCTTTCCCTCAGCTCCCATGAGCCAAATACTAAGTTCATCAATTCCTTAGTAATTCCAGAGGTAAATCTCCTGCTGATTATTCATTCTGATTCATGTTCACAGAGAGATTTAGCAGGACAAGCTGAAGCTAGCTATCTATCCAGCCCTTATTTGTAGGTTCCTGCCAACAGTGGAATGGGCCATGCATCTGTTTCTCAAACACCACAGTTTATAAACTGGCACAATAACATAAACTGAAATTTGGCATTAATTTATGACAGTCCAAAAAATTCCATCTGTGACTATGAATCATAGTCAAATAAAATAAACCAGATAAATACAGAAGATTTGCCTCTAATATTGAAAGGGGAAAAGCTATTTCTGACACTCCAATAAAAACGTGGCATTATTTTGCATAAAGGTGGTATTGCTATGAACAGTCATGAGTGAACAATTATATTGTTAGCTGAAAAGAGTTCATGTGTATCCTACATGGACACCACTCTGCAGAAAGGCTGAAGTTGCCAAATCATGGCTTCTATTACCTACAAAATAAATATTCCATGATGAAACCCCAAGGTGAACTTAGCCACTAATTTTAGTGGAACAAGCGTACTTGCAAAGACTTCACTCTTTGAATGTAAATGCCAATAATTAAAAAATAAATATTTTGAAAAACAAAACTCCAACTCATAATGTAAACCAACACAAACTCAGAGGCTGTCTAATGACAGAATGGAGACATTTAGTGAATTAAATGAACATTCACTCATTTTTAATTACTAGAAATTACAACAAATGACCAAAGTGAAACTCATCTTTTCCATGAAACTCATCCATAGATACTGAAAACACAAGTTAGCTGCTAACCATCTGAAACACAGAAAGCGATGAAAGGAGAAAGTGGAAAAAAATAACGGAGAATAACAGAATGGAAACTAGATTTACATTATATCTGTAAACTCCGTAGGATTTTACTACTGGAAATATTGTTTAGGATGGGATTTAAAAGCTTCGTACAGTATGCAATATTAGATTGAAGTGTCTCAGCTGGGAAGATATCTTGGTAGTATATTTCACCAGAAAATGA
The DNA here is from genome assembly GCF_017639655.2 of Falco naumanni. Lineage (NCBI taxonomy): Eukaryota > Metazoa > Chordata > Aves > Falconiformes > Falconidae > Falco > Falco naumanni. The sequence continues at coordinate 14,743,163 of NC_054065.1, forward strand.
GATGCATTTTTCTCCTTCTCAGAGAAACAGTGCTAAGAGGACATGGTTGCATTGAGAAACAGGATATTATTTAGTTCTCTGGAAGTTAAGTATAAGAAGTCCAAACTGCAGAAATTGGATTCTGCCTGGGAATCAACACAGACTTTTTTAAGCAGTGCAGCAGTTATTAATGTATAGAAGAAAACTGAAAAAGGATTGCTTCGTATTACCAGCAAACTAAGCTGTAGAAGATCACTGTTTCGATGTGCCACTCCCCATAGGCAACTGTCCTAATAGGATAGTGTGAATCTATTGTTTTTCACTTGAACAGTAAGTCAGTAAATGAGCTTCAGAGAGAAATTATCCTTAACTATATAAGTTTCCCCACTTTTAAAATACAAAGATGGTACTGAGTTACACCATGGCTTCACCAAGGGCAAGTCCTGTCTGACCAACCTAGTGAACTTCTGTGATGGAATGACTACACCAGTGGACAAGGGAAGAGCCAGAGATGCCATCCATGTGAACTTCTGTGAGGCCATTGACACAGTCCTCCACAGCATCCTTCTCTCTAAATTGGAGAGCTATGGATTTGACGGATGGACTGTTCAGAGGACAAGGAATTGGTTGGATGGTTGCATCCAGAGGGTACTAGTAAAATTCTCAATGTCCAGATAGAGACTGGTGACAAATGGTGTTTCTTAGGTGTCTGTATTGGTACCAGTAGTGTTTATTATCTTCATCAATGACATAGTGGGATGGAATGCACTCTCAGCAAGTTCGCATATAACACCAAGTTGAGTGGTGCAGTTGACACGCCTGAGGAATGGGATACCATCCAGAGGGACCAGGACAAGCTCAAGAAGTGTGTCCTGGTCCTCAAGAACCTCATGAGGTTCAACAAGGCCACGTGCAGGGTCTTGCACCTGGCTCAGGGCAGGTGTTGGTACCAATACAGCCTGGGGAATGAAGAGATTGAAAGCAGCCCTGCTGAGAAGGACTTGGGGGTACTGGTGGATGAAAAGCTGGACATGAGCCAGCAACATGCACTTGCAGTCCAGGTGGCCAACAGTATCCTGGGCTGCATCAAAAGAAGAGTAATCAGCAGGCTGAATGAGGTGATTCTGCCCCTCTGCTCCACTCTCGTGAGACCCCCCCTGGAGTACTGCACCCAGCTCTGGAGCCCTCAGCACTGGAAACACATGAACCTGTTGGAGTGGGTCCAGAGCAGGGTCCAGAAGGTGATTAGAGGGCTGGAGCACCTCTCCTGTGAGGACAGGCTGAGAAAGGCTGGGGTAGTTCAGCCTGGAGAAGGCAAGGCTCTGGGGAGACCTTGCAGCAGCCTTCCAGCGCCTAACAGGGGCCAGCAGGAAAGCTGGAGGGGGACTTTTTACAAAGGCATGTAGTGATAAGACAAGGGGGAATGGCTTTAAACTGAAAGAGGATAGATTTAGATTCGATATAAAGAAGAAAATCTTCACTATGAGGGCAGTGAAACACTGGCACAGGTTGTGCAGAGGTGGTAGATGCCCCATCCCTGGAAACATTCAAGGATGGGGGTCCAAGCAACCTAATCTGCTTGAAGATGTCCCTGCTCACTGCAGGGGGGTTTGACTAGATGACCTTTAAAGGTCCTTTCCAACCCAAATTATTCTGTGATTCTATGATAATTAGCAAGCCAAGAAAATCTACCCAAAATACCCAAAGGAAAAAGAAGACAGCTAAAAATAAGTAATTTGTGAACCAAATACTCTCTGTGGTATGACAGAAGTGGTTATGTAACTACAAACAAAATTATTAACATGAGAGGCCTACATATAAAGGGAAGTTATGGTAATCTTCAAACATGTGGTGTCCACACACTTCTTCCTGTGCAATTTGAACACTGGCTGGGTAACAGAGCTTTTGTCTAACTGGTAGTTCAGAGGTTGCATTCCAAATTACAGACTTGACTTTATATAAATCCATTCTAATTAATTTGGTAAACTTGGAGCTATAGGCATCTTTGCTAAAAATGACTGCAAATGGCAGGGGTAAACTGTCTTGCTCCAGCATATCAACATTCACACTAGTACTGATTTCAACAATCAGCTGATGCATATTAAAAAGGCATTAGTTTGAATCTCTGTCCTTTAGGGAAACCAAATCTGGCATCAAACTTTGTGGGTTCTGCCCATCTCTATTACATGTTCTGAAACCAGAAGGAAATACCGGTTTGCTTCATAGTAATATAAAACAGAAAATATGGAAGAATTGTGATTAACTAGAGGAAACACAGGGCATGGCTTAGAACTGTATTGCTCCCATTATTGTGTTGTGACCATGAAATGTTCTGCTCAATTGACAGCAACGCCAGAAATGATTGCAGTGTAATTATTTGTGCAGTGATGGTGCAGTGATGTGGCATCATCTGATACACTGATCAGAAGAAAGGCATCATTAAACATCCAATTTACATGGATAAATTCTTACATACATCTAATATTTTGGCAATTTGTGTCCCTGTGGCCAAGTTATAGATCCAGGCAGAAAGTTAACCAGTTCAGGAAAGTGATAAATAGCAATATCTTGAATAAGTCACAGAGATGTGGAGAACATTTCTTGCCTCAGTTTCATGGAAGTAGGTGAGTATAAGACTCAATGACATTGAAAACAATGTCTTTCATGCCTACTAAGTGGGAAAATTATGTTATTAAAAAAGCAGAAGAAAGCAGGAGAAGGAGAAAACCCAAGACAAAAAAAAACCCAACAAACAAACAAAAAAACCCCCTGTTAGGGCAAATGTTAGTTACAAGAGTTGACTGAGAGACTGCTTTTGGCATCTCCAATCTCAAAATTTTATATTTTGCTTGGAGTACATGGCACATTAATACTTGAAAAACTGACACTGAAACAGTACTGTTATTCAATCGACATGGACAACTGTTGGTGGATTAATTTCCAAGATGATTAAAATCTGCTTTATGGAAATCGATGCTTTCAATGTTATGTTATTACCACCATCTTCACTGGAAGGTTTTGAAATGTTTTGCCAGCATTTAATGTGGAGGAGAAAAGTATTTTTTCTGTTTTTTGAGTGCAAAACTGTCAGAGAAGCTAAAATCACTTGGCAAACAAGCTAGGAACAACAGACAAAAGCACATGTTAAACATCTCCTAGCTTACTGTCCAACTCAGTGCTGAAGCCAGTAAAGCATTTCTGACAATGGAAGTAATTGCAATAATTGGTTCGGTCACATGGATCTTACTTCCTCTAGATAATTCATGATCATGAATACTATTACCCCATTGCTTCAACATGGCTATGAAGAAAAGATGAATAAAACCAGAGGAAATATGCACTAAGATTCCTCATGCCACTTTCATGTTCTATCCAGACTTTTATTCTGTCACCACTCTGTGCCTTCTGAATATGAAATATCCTCAGTAAGAAAAGGAAAAGTTTGTGTATCAAGTTCTCTACAGAAGCCTGGGATGTCTGGTGTAAAATTACGCATTCCTACCCAGACTCAAAATGAACTCTCAGATGTCTACCTCCAGCTGTATCTTGCTGTAATACTCACCTCTGTTTTAGAAGCTTTTTGTTGTCCTCAATGATTATGCTGTCAGCACGGTCCCGCTTGAAGACTTCAAAAGCTTCCTGACATCCAAGTGACATCTTTCCTCCTGACCCAAGAAAAAAAAATAAAGGGAATTACTTCAGTCTCACCAAAAGACAGACAATTTGCATTAATTTAACTCCTATTTAGATAAATATAGCAATTCAGCCCAGGGGTCTTAAAGCACCCAGATGATGTTCACTGTTCCGTCAATGGGAAAGCATTTTTGACAAAAGATTTCTATTAACTGAAAAATAAATTTAATTTTACTCCACTTCTCTAAAGTCTGAATGTTTGAACTGTATAATTTCTCAAGACAACTTGAAATGCTCATAAGTAAAAACCAAACTTTAAAAATTTAAAATATGTGAAATATTCTTAAGTGTGAATCAGAGGTATTTTCACAGCAGCAAACTGCAATTTGCTTTGGTATTTCTTTCATTCCCATTTCATAATGGCCCCTAAACATACCTTGAATATTTTCAGTATTCTTGGAAGGAAAAAACCCCAAGCTTCTTCAATTATATATTAGTGAATGCTTTTCACCCCCTTTTAAGCAAAGCAGGTATTCTACCTACAAAAATGGTTGTATACTGCCTTTTACATGTTCAACATGGTGTTTGTTTCCTTTTGCGCACCAGAAGGTCAAGACCTATTTGGCCTTCAAATCTTTTTAAAAATCACTACCGGAAAGTATTACAGTCTGTATTATTTATCAGTTCTCATTGCTAGATGACCTAGAGATTCAAGTGAGAAATCATGCACCTGTATTATCATTAACAAAAAAATTTCAAAATCTTAAGGAGAATGAAAGATTATACCAGCATCTGTGTTATCACAAGTACTCATATGTCAACAAATAAGGAAGGAGAAAGGATGAGATTTGCACATAAAAACATTACAGTAATAAAGATTATTCAGGAGCAGAAAGCAGTATGACAAATTCATAATAGCTCCACCTTTAATTCAACCTCATGGTTACAACTTAAACATCAAAATGCTGTTCCATAAATGGGAATTTGATCTTCCTTAGGTTTTTTTCCTCTAGAGTCTTGTGTCCTACTCACAAACATTCCTTCCTGCTTCACACCTACTGAGACCCCCAAATCCATTGTGCACAAGAGCTATAAAGTTTCCTGGGAGTTCTGCTGCACAAGAGTTTTCTACACATTTTGTGCCAATGGACCAGCATTACCAATAACATGTATGCATGTATGACAGTTATTTTCTGGGCAACCTGCTTTGCAATTTTGGTGTAAGTGGGGATGATACATTAACAAAACATGCCTGTAACAGGTTGGGATATGCAATACTGGGATGCTACACCTTATTGAGGTCTAGCTCTTTTATAGTCTAGCTGCATTTTATAGTCACTCCAAATACATTCTGCTGCCCTTCATCACACTTACAGTATCAGGATTACCTCCAACTGACTTCAGTGAGATTTCTGCAGTGTAAAATGCTGTTTACAGTGAAGGCTGGTAACAAAAACTAGTACTCTGGGTTCAATAAGCAGTAAAAGTTTAAAAAACTTTAATAAAAATATGGTAGAAAAATTTACCCTCTATTTCAGTCAAAAGAATCAGCACATCTGTTACTAATTTAAAAATTTTGAGTTGAAAATAGAACGACCAGGAATGTTTGAATGGCAAAACATGCAGAAATGCTCCACCCTTTTTGAATAAGAAAATCAAAGAAAGATACAGGGCAGTCTTTACTGCTGTGTGATTCAAAGGAGCAAGCGGATTTAGGAAAATACATTTTTCTGTGATGATGACCTGAAAATAGAACGTTCATGTTTCATGCTTGCCTTGAAGAAAAACAGGCAGCTTTGCAAGCAGAATTTTATAGGACATTCATCCCATCACTAGCACTAATTTTAATATGCAGCCTGAATTGACCCTCTAGAATTGCTTTTGTTGCAGAAAAGGTTTGTATTAAGTGCAGAAAGCCTAGATGAAATTCATGGCTGAGCCTAAAATAAACAATGAAAAGCCCTTGCTCATACATAACACTACAATGTAAAGTATTTAACCCTTCTGGCAATGTTGCTGCCTTTGAGAGTACAAGTAAAAACAGCAGAAGTAGATTTGGAAAACAAAACTATTACAGTGATTACTGGTTCTGCCTGGCAGAAATGCATCAACCAAAATTAAAGGTAATCTGATAATCATTTTCCAGCTCTACATTAAGAGGCAGCAGATTTGTACAGCCAAGCAAAGCACACAAAAATAACCCCCCTGAACTCTTGGGAAGGGGAAATTTTCTGTTTATCCAGTCCATTTTAAGAAAACAAAGAAATATATGAAATAGTAAACAACTACAATCTGAAAATGGTAGCTAAGGAAAGGAGCTTAAAAAGGACCATTAGGATTATAAACTAGTATAATACGAGCATAAAACTCTACAGAAGAATGTTGCAGCCTGTGGGTAATGACGGAGACACTCAGGATGATAATAAGGGAATACAGTAACGTTAATACTAGTAAAGAACGGCAAGAAACATTGGAAACTTGATGGAAGGCTTGTATTTTCATTCTGTTCGGTAATAAAGATTATTCCTTCTCCATGGCTGACATTGTATCTTCAATCATGCTGTTTCCATTTCCTTAAATAATCTATAATTGCATAAATAGCTTCGCCTTCTTTCAGATGGCCTCCAAGTGCAAAGGTGAACTAACATTATTGTCATGCTGTTTCTCCTGGGCCTAATTCAAACAAATAAACTGCATGTTGTTTTAAAACAAGTTATTACTGAATTTCTGTTTCTCTCTAGCTGTAAATTGAAACCTATGTATAGCAATATATACTTGATATGACTAAAAGCAGAATTGAGAGAATAAACTATTGATGATAAAACATTTTATGGCAAGGTAGTGGAACAGTTCAGCTAAAACTGTTAGACCTGTAGAAAACAATTTCTTTTACTCTGAGGCCAAACAATTTCTCTTCTCCTTCTTTAATACCATGGCATTATGTTACAAAATAAACATTTGAAAATTCTTATCTAAGGAAGAATCATCATATCCTACAGGATGAGAACCAGGAAATACATGTCATCAAGTCATTACAATGTGAACTGGAATAATCATTACCATAAAAATAATTCAGATCATTGGAAAAAGCATAAAGTTTTCTTGCCATCACATTCATGAAATCCCAGTTGACAGGGTTGCATTAAAAAGTGATAAATTTTGTATCAACTTAATTTTAATTATACTTTTCCTGTTAGGTTGTGTAAATTAGCTTTAATATTAAACCATCTACAAATATGTCCAACTCACAATGTGAAATTTACAACAAACCCAACATTATTTATAGCAAATTCAAACATCTGAAATTTTGGGGAAATTCAGGTTTGATCTGCACCCTGAATTTGAATGTTTAAGAACATTCACATTGAATGTTTGATTTCAGCCTGTACTTCTATCCAGTGTCCTCCACCAGCTTTCATATTAAGCAAAAAGTTTTGGTTCAATAGGCTCCTCTCATAAAATATACAAGTTACAGCTGTCCCACAGAACTTGGGTAAGTCAGAAAGCAGAATGAAAATGATGGCTCACAAGCTCTGAACAAGATCTGAAATGACCAAGAAATAGAAAGCTTGCTGTAGTATTGAAAATGGGCTAAACTCTTGAAATCAGTAATAAATCAAACCAAGCAGAGCAAAACTCTAATAAGGCTTTTGGATGTGGCTGATTACTTTTTGAGGTGACATGAAAAGATCAAAGCAATTTCAAGACTCAGCTGTACACCTACAGCAGCTAGAAGCCTGCATATCAGCAAAGTCCCTGGCAGATATTATGCACCCTATTCTATCACTGACTACAGATCATTTATTCTATGCTGTTACATACAAAAATGCTATTTACAGCCATCCTGAACAACAACTGTTTAGTGCCTCACAAACTTTAATTAGGAAAATAAAGGAACATGTAGGGTGTAGCGTAGCACTGGATGTTCAACTGCCAGCAGAGAAATTACAGGACTGAATGCTATTTTTAAGTTAAATAGTATCCACTGGGATTACTCAAGGACTATATCTGAGTAGGTAAGAGCATGCAAGTGTATAAACTTAGATGTTATTTTGTTGCCACAAGTAATCAAACATGGCTGTACATATTTAAATAATCACACCGATTTTAAAATTTATCCAACACCCACAAATACCATTGCAGCTTTCTTCAGGGATCCTAGTTTATAAATACTGGACAACGTTTAAGGACTTTATTGCGGTGTTTTTTCATAAAGACTAAAGAGTGCTCAAACTGGAAGCGGTACTTCCCGAGTGCTGAGCCCAGCCCCCTTCTTTTTTTAGGTTGGTTTGTTGAAACAGGCTTTAATGCTTAGAGAGAGAAGACCTTCATAAAGTTTAATGTGTGAAACCCACAGAAAATGTTTATATTGCTCTTCAATTAAGTCCAGAAAAATCTGTCAAACAATAGCATGAAATTGGTATCTTCTCGGTCAGAAAACAGAATCACAGTGTCTCCTCAAAACCACACCTTGTAACCAGACTTTGGTCCTGGTATGAGAGCTCCACAGGGTTTCCAGCAGCCCTTATGCCAGAGGCTGCCAGTTTAACCTGCAAAAAGAATTGGGAAAAAACTCTCCAGGAGAGAAGAATTAAAAGTTGCAAATTGAACTGTTCTGAGGGAGGAACATTAAAACTGTTAACAAAAGCAAAGTCTTGGGAATAGCTATTCTGACCATGTGTTCTGATGAGAAAGGCATCTGTCCACTTATCTGCCCACACATCTGTTTTGCAGAAACTACATTTTCACAGTAGAAGACTTTGTCTTTCCATTCCTACCAAGTGCTCTATCAAATAAGATTTGTAAAACCTTCCACTGAAAGCAATAGGAGCAAAAGTCCCCTTGGCTTAAGGGAAGCTCTCATTCAAGGAAAGGTTGTCTGAAGAATTCTAGGATGGCAGCTAACAAGAATTGTGTCTTCATGCTTATAAAGACTATCATTCTGTTCATGCTATTATATATTTTTACTTAGCAAACTGAACAAAGGAACTCTGGACACTTCCAAATGAAGCTAAAGTAAAAGTATTTGGTAAGTCTTTGTAAGAGGATTAAGGTATTAGAAGTGTTTGCATGTAAGCATAACTAATTACTTCTTTACCAGGATCCCCCAAGATATCAGAGCCATCTGTTCAGAATGGAAAAAAAGTAGATGTAACAAATCTTGGGAATGATGAATCAACAAAGAACAAATATTCAGAAATAGGAAAAGAAACTACAACCCAATATACAACAAATACTTCCCCACTGCAAGGAACAGCTAAATTCTTCATGAAAAACATGTGTGTTACATATGGCTACCTTCGTTAGACTGCAATGCAAAAATGGGAAAGACATAAAACAAGGTTTGGTCATGGTACCCCTGTGGTGTTGAGCTGCAAAACATACTTTTTGGGAAAGTCGAAATCCTCAAAGGAAAACCAGAATATTCAGAGTCAATGAATTAAATAAAACATTGGCATAATTCAATTTCTCTGCCTCCGGAGTTTCTTTGTTTATTTACAGGAGAGGAAGAGGGCAAAAAGAACAGTTTATTGAGATTATGAGCCGTTTGTTGTGGGACTGAACATCATTGATCTAGGCAGGTCAGACTGCACTCCACAAGTGAACATTTCTACTGTGCAAACCCTTGAGTTAATTGGTCCACAGACATTTACCTAGGCATCATTTTATCCACATAAAATTATTGGGTTGGCAATACAAACTATTCCATATATGCTGAAATAATTTATAAACAGAAGACAAACCACCACTAAATAAAACACTGCAAATGTCTAACAACAAAGAACAAACTTGTACAGGAGTGTGTTAAACACAAATCAAAGACAAGTGCCATTTCTATTACAATGAATATTGTTAGAGGATATGTGATCATTAAAAATCAGATTGCTTTAAGATTACTAAAATAAAAGAATAAAAATACAATTTCAACTTTGTAAAAGTCGTTTTTGATAAAGCTCAAGTGGAATGCTTCCAAAAAATCCCTCTAACCAACCACCTACAAGAATTCCATTGGGAGTAGTTCTTTATTTACATTAATTAATATTCCTGTGCAGGAGTACTAAGGGAAATATTGATCTGTATTTTTAAATAAAAGGTTAAATGAAGTATCAACTTTAAAACAAGATGAAATTGACTATTTAAAGATTCTCCAGGATCATAGAACAACAACAACGAAACTCCAAATGGGATATGATAGCTGAATTTAATCAAGTTGACTTCCTTCAGTTTCATTATTTTAAGAAATCTCAGGTAGCAGTACAGGTAAGAAAAGTATTTTTCATATTAACCCAGCCGTATGTTTTTAATAGCTCTACTTTTCAAAAAGAAGCCACTTGGCCTTTAATGCCTAATGATGTAATCAGAAATGCAATTTTAAGTTCCTTACTGACATGTCAGTTTCCTTACTGATAAATCTGACACCATATTAAACCTTACAGTGATCTCAATGTGAAAAGATTGAAACTATGGAAATTTCTTGCCTTCATTTGCATCTTCTGGAACATTAGTATACTAGTTTTTCTACCTGTCAAACATTGCAAAGCACAATGCCAGTGAGAATTACAGGATAAAATAAAATTGTTAATAGCAATTTAATATACCGTCATCACCTTCACACGACAGAGCACATATTCTCCCAGGATGTGCTAGACTCTGTTAATAGGACCATTTTTAGCCTTATTCTGTTTCTGTTAATTATATATTCTATTAATTTCTCAGATTACATGGCATGGTTTCAGGATGCTGTAGAATATCTGCACTAGCATTAATGATTTATAGCATTCTTCCTTTCAAGCATTGGAACAGGCTGCCCTGGGAGGTGGTGGAATCACCACCCCTGGAGGTGTTTAAAAAACACACAGATGCAGTGCTCAGGGACATGGTCTAGTCTTTGCAGTCTTGGGTTAACGGTTGGACTTTATGATCTTAAAGGTCTTTTCCAACCTAAATTGTTCTATGGTTCTACTCTTATGTTACCTAGTTATGCTTTTATAATTTCTTTAAAGACGCAATGGACAGCAGAGTTGTCAAATTCAAAGTGGAAGTAGAATAGCCGAGGCTGGAGTTAGAAGCTACTTGGCATGAACAAAATGTTTCCAGATATCAGCAGTGAGGAATGAAGTAGTGTATCTATTGATATAACTAAGTTTTTCTCATGTTCTGATACTGATATTATTGCAGAAATATTTTACATTTCATGTATGACAGCTCATATGTCTCAAAAGAGAAAAAAAATAATTTTCAGCTGCTATTTGCAACCATTTACTTCTTTAAACTGCCTGTGAGATCATATTTGATTGTAGAATACATACACACATTGAAAGTCCTTAATTAGTAGGTACAAAGCGAGAGCCTGAAATGAAGCATGGTAGGCTTGGCAGAAGCTCAGGGGGTGGATACAAAGGAAAATATGGAGTCAAACCCACAAGAACTTTAGGAGACCCACCCAACAGTGCTGCCACTTCTAAACAAATAAGATTCACTTTTGCTTATGCTGGGGTCACACATTTCAGATAACTTCTCATAAAACAGGACATATACCTTATACTGGATTGTGCAGTTTACAATAAACATTGGATATAAGAAATGAACTGTGCATTTCCCTTTCTTTGTAGGAGCCTAAATCTGTTCCCTGCAACAGTTGATGCAGTTGTAAAAATTTTACAAAATATAAGAAAGGGCCAATACATTAGGCATGAGTCACCTACCGACTTTAGACTACTGTGCTTAAGATGAAGGTTTCAGTTACAACTGAGTAAAAGCAAATTAATTGTAAATGTTTTGACATCCTTCATGTATTTGTCATGTTGCAGTAGCAACATTTGCTGCTTCTGTTTTAGACCTGAAAAAGGGCTTTTATGTTCAAAAATTTGTCTGCCTTTTTCAACCAGACCAACATATTTACAAAAGGATAGATTATTCTCAACATGATTTGGCTAATTTACATGTTCTATGCTGAGTGATTGATATGGTATTTAAATTCTCCCTTTGCATGTATCTTTCTCAATTTTAGAAAAATGATACTGAATGGTGGGATAAGAATGTTTTAAGAGATCTACCAAATGACAACCTACAACAATGGAGTCATGAGAGCTTGGACCAAATGCAAGTGAAGTTTTTTATTAGGGACATCTGTAGAGATCTGCATGTATTTTTGGTGCCTGGAGAATCATCTCCACCATCAATCTTGCCAGTAACACCATAAACCACAAAAGAGGCATATTTCATTTCCAGAGCAGTTTAGCAGAGGAAAAAGGACTTGTTATAAACATCAGTCTGGTTTTGGAAACATACTGTACCTTTAATTTCAGATTAAATTTTAGCTTTATTCTTTATTAAGATACTGAGGTTTTCTGAAGTAGAACTCTGTATGCACTATAACTTAGGTAGACAAGTAAAAAAAATGTCTGTAGCGGGTACACCATCAATTAGTGCCAGCTTGGGGCTACCTTAATATTTTATGCTATAAAATACAGGAGTGCAGGACCTGCTTCATGAGAAATTGGTCTTTTCCTTTTTTCAGCAGGAACTCCAGCACCAAAAGAACAGAGTATGCTGAGGTAAAGACTTGAGAGCAGAAACCATGAGATACACCCCATGGTAACCTATGTCTTCTCACCAGTCAGCACTCTAGATTAATTAATTTTACAATTTGCTATCTATGTACATTCAAGATGAGCAAGGTTTACCAGTCCTGTTGCTTATTCCTTTTGGCAGCTGACAATTAGCAATTAAGAGTGAAACTCTGTAAAAGAATGAACTTTGATTCTCTCTGTGTTGAAGCTTTATTGGAGTTTGCCTCTGAGGATGAACATGGTAGCGTGTTGTGTACTACTGTCCAGATTTAAAAAAGTAATTACACATGTTATTCCTGAGGAATGACCACACTAAATTTCAAGCACTCAGCTACTGAAGAAGCATTTTCTCCCTTCCTGAACAAGCCTTGTAACTGTTAAATTACAGACAGCATCCCCTCTTTCTCATGCCGTTGATGATGTTTTAAATAACACAGGTCAAAGCAGTCAATGTATATTAATTATACTCTAAATACACACACAAAATGGAGCCTTCAGGAGTTTTAACTAGTTTTCTCAGAACTGAGGACTTCTAGGCATATGATAAACTCCAGAATTTCAGCATAGTCAAAATGGGAGTTCTGTGCACTTACAATAGCAGAAGTTTAGAGAGCACTTGTGTGACTTTGCTCAGGTGCCCACTTGCTCTGAAACACCTACACTGACTGTGAGTCGCTGAATTTTCTATGGAATGAAGTACATTGTGCCTTTGGTGTTATACAACATTTGCATTTTAGTAAGCCTAAGGAGTTGGTTGACTCAGGTTGATTTTTTTATTTAATTCAAGGTGCTTACATGTAAACATGACATTCTAAATGAAATCTTACCCATGACTTGTTAATTGAGCTAATAAGCAACAATTCTTTCATTACATCTTAAACTCATGACTTTGCAGTTAATGCTATTTGATTTTATCTTATTTTGCCTATGTAATCCACAAAATCATGTATTCCTTCTTCCAGAATGATCCTTTTGGAGGAGTTTTTTTTTTTGTACCACCAAAAAACCCACCCCAAAACCAAAACAAAAAGCCCCAAACTCCTGTATTATTTGTCATAACTTCTTCATGTATAAAAATATCCTTTCTACATGGGAACTCCAGCCATGGACATATATCACACTTCCATTTTGCGCTTGCTGAAGAATTTTGCTTTTGTGATTTCACAGAAGAAAAAGTTCTGAAAAAAACTTTCCAGCCATTCACAGAATCATAGAATGGGTTGAAAAGGACCATAAAGATCATCTACTTCCACCCCCTGCCATCTCCACTCCTCTGCCACACTGGCTAGCAGAATTGTTCATGTGAGTACTCCCTAACTGGTTTCACTCAAAATTTATCAATGTATTTTAAATGGTAAGTCTTTGCTAGCCTAATAAAGCCCAGAAAGGTGGATAGGACAGAAGCAGGAAGTCTGGCAGCTATGAACAGTCAGGGAACTTAACCTCAGCTGGAAGAGGAGATGTACCTATAAAAACCTCAAGGAAGACTGGTGAGGAGCCATGTGTTAGATGCAAGTGGGATTGCATGGTAGAGAAATTCCAGCTTCTTTTACCATTGTTCCAATACAGCTAAGGCTCAAAAAATTCTAAGATAGATCCGCGGGTTTCTTTACACAACAGTTTACAAAAAACTTTGAAAAGTTGCATTTTAATAAAAATGTTATCAGACTTTACTAATATATCAACCTATGCAGAGAAATAATCGTGTACACTGGATGGAAACAGACTTTGTCACCGTATATTTAACTGAAAACAAACTCTATGACAGCTAAGCCATTGAAAGGTGATTTTTCTTTCTGGTTATAAATTAATAAGACATTAATTATTGGTACCAAATATCTACTTATATGCTTCTAAGTTCCTAGTGTGACAACAGAATTCCTATCATCTGATTGTATTCACTGATATCCCTCTTCAGTTTAAGTATGACAGTACTTTCGCTCTGGCAATTTTACAACAACAGAGATTAAAAATTGTCATTGTGAAGCCACAGAACAGCTGCAGAATGTTAACTGTGTGGATGTATTATTTTCTTAGTGTTGATATATAATAAATGGAATACTCGAAATGCATAACTTCCTGTTTTGTGCAGTTAAAAAACTGAGTTAATTAAAAAGAAACCTAACACCTAAATGTCTGCTCAGAGTGAAGGAGGATGGAAGGAAGTTGGGCTAAAGTGCTATGAGGATCAATGAAAGTTAGTATTGCACCACTCACTCCTATGCATCAGCTAAAGGCCTCTGAAAACTTCTGTGTGATAAATTTGGGACTTCCTATGTATAAGGACAAATATGTAAACACAAAATGATGCAAGCAAAAACCTCATTGCATATTTCAAGACTAAAAGTAATGTGTGGTAATAAGACTAAAAGTAATGTGTGGTAATAATTATGTTTTTGTGGTGTCCTTACTTTAGATTGCTTAAAGGAAATAAAAAATGCTTGAGACATTTCATTAATATTACAGAAGTATTTCTGGAATTCAAGCAAATATCCTTGTTTATTCCTCTTGGCACAAGCACTCCTCACAGAAGACAGAAACATCTAGAAAAAAAACCAGCCAATAGGATTTCAACAACCCATCTGATTTAGAAGCAATACTTTAAACACTTTACTTTTAAAACTGAAGATATAATTTTAAAAAGGAATGTTAAGTTCCCCATTGGAAACTTATTTTTAACTCAGCATTGGTGTAATTTCTGTCTGACATTTTCCCAAACTTCACTGCAGTACATTTTGAAGTGCATCATTGCAAAAAAGATAAAAGAATTGCATTGCACAAATAAACACAAAACTTCACTTTAAATAGAATCTTTGGTTTCCAATACTACTGTGAAAACATCCACTCAATTATATAGGTATCTCTAGGTTTAAAATTAATAAGACTGAATGTGAGAGCTCCCCACTAGTAGTCATGTCATCTTGAAATAGCTAAAAATGGAGCATTCTTTACTACACAGCATGTCTAGCCCTTTGCGGCCAGATCTCAGCACCTCTTCCCTTCAGTCCAGGGACTCACCTGGACCTTCTCTTTCCACATCTATTTTTGGTGCATGACACACCCACTCTAGCATGGTGAATGAGGAACAGCTTTTATGTGTAACCACAGTACTGCTCCCAGAGGGGAGAAGGAACAGAAAGGAAACAAGCAGAATGCATTCCTTAAAAATTAATTCTTCACCTGAAAACCTCAGGCATACAACACACTGAAAGCACCACACGGATGACACTGGTCATGAGCAGGGCTTACACTATTACTGCTGCCAAAAATTGGGAGTGAGGTTTTTATGTTAAATACATCATAATGGATTTGAATAAAGAGGCTACTACTTAATGAAAATAAACTTTTATATTTTGAGCTTTGAGTCAAAAAGCAATGAGCACTGTAAAATTACCGGACAGTAAATTCCCAGTCTCCCATACTCTGCAGGTGAAATCCCACCATGGATATTGGGCAACTGGAACAATTCAGGTAGCTTCTTTGAGGGCAGGTCCACTGCAGAGAATTAATTTCTGTCTTACCAAAGGCAGAATGAACAGGCAGAGACAGCTGAGATCTCATAATTACTGCTAAGTTGACCAAAAGATCTGTGCTATCCACATTATTTTCTGTCCACAGAGAAAACATTAAAAATAATCATGTCAAGGTTTACAAATACCATTTTGAAACAAGTGTACATTTTAACTCCAAATTTAATCCCTGAAACCTCACCACGGTAAAATTAATTAATCTTTTTGATGAAATTCCCGTCTTAAATTGTCCCTAGAGGCAGGAAGTGCCTTCTACCCTGCACTTAGGGTTGATGTAGTCTATCCCATTAACAGTAAATCCTGCTGCCATAACAATAAATATCCACATTCAGCAAAATAGTCATTCCTTGCCTTTATGTGCACTAATCATTCCTCAAGAAATATGTCAGAGAGCAATTTGATACTGCAGTGTGGTAAAATAAAGCCTAGGATTTGGCAACATCGATTTGCATTAATAATTCACAGAATGTCTTCCAGAAACCTGCCAGTGCATCTTTAGCAACTTCTTGACCATTTCTCTTTTTGTGTTATTGGAGGATGTCTATTTATAGAAACATATATTATCATTTGAATTCTATGAGCCTTGGCAAGATTATACTAGTTACAGATCACTTGCTATTAGAAGGGTACCTACACTACCCAATTACACATTGTTTTGCCATCCTCAACACTGGTGATAGAAAGTAAATTAATTTAGAAGCTAAATTCCTGATCTTGCGAATTAAACGCGTGATGGAATTTTTTTCCCCATGTATGTTCATAGAAATCAGAAAGACAGCTAACATATATACATGCACACATGGATAAGCATGGAGATGCAAAATCTTTTTCCCTCCTGACAATGAACAAGTAAAAAAAATAAAAAAAAATCTATAATATTAGAAGGCAACCTTCGTTATTTAAAATACAATTTTTTTTCTTTTATAAAACATGTATACAATTGTGCTACAACATGCAACACATTTCACATCCTTAAAATGTTCTCTACAGTCTGCTCCTACTAATTTATTGTCAGCTTTAGTTATTTTGACTACAGTATTCACAGTACATAAAAAGAGAAAAAGAAAACTGTAATTATTCTTATGATGCCTAATAACTCTATTGTATTAAAACTGAGAAGAAAAAGAGTCATGTAATTTGGCTTCTCCTGCATCTTACTTATTTTTTGTTTCTGTAAGTGGAAAACCCCTTAGTTTAATCAAAACTGATGGCATTCTTGACCCAGTGATATTAATAGCAAAGCTGATGGCTCACAGAGGCAAGACTCCCCTATTGTCTCTCTGACACATTATACAGTGGAGGTTTTCTGGTGAAAATTCAGTGGTCTCAGTTGCTCGATTAGGGAACTTCACTTGAAAAAAACCCAATGTCATGTAAACTATTTGAGTGAAATTCCATTTCAGACTGGCAGAATTCCCACTGTGAAACTGAATTCCTGCTTCTTTCAATTCCTTTGTAACCAAAATTTGTAACCAACTGAACTCTATGATTAATATGCATCAAAGGATCAAAAGATAATTTTTGCACCAATAACCTCTGTAGATCTAAATCTGCTTATGTCAAGACATAGAATTAAGAGTGTTTTTACCCCTTGGAAATCTGTTGAAATAAGTGACTCTCACTAGAAAAATAGCATAATTCTTCCCGAATGCCATGTATGGTATGTTTATTTGATGGCTTTAAACTGCTTGTTTTCCTGTAGATCAAAATGGGACAATATATTATGTAAATTCCTTGTCATACAAACCTACTTCACTATTAAACATGCCGTATCTTAGAGCCATGAGCTCTTGTATTAGGCTTTTGTTAATTAAATAATCCTGCTGAAAATCAAAAGGATGTCTGCCTGGGACTCTGACTTCTTCTTCTAGTATTCCCTTCTGTAAAGTTGTTTTAATGCTCCTGATACAAAACTGAGACATTCTCCTTCAGTATCCAAACACTGGCCATTATTCAAACTCATGTCACTATCTGTCTCTGTATGCTTAAAGATTAAAGGAAATTTCTGAAATATTTAGAATTATCTCTCCCCAGAGCTAAAGCTGGATGTAAATGGCATAAATAGAGGTGATCAAAGTGGGGAGGTATTGTAAAAGAAAGGATTCATAATAAAAAACCCATCATTTTAACACTCAGAACTTTCCCAGCTCTCTTAGAGTACTTTGCTTTCTTTGACTGAGCAAGTGGAGACAGCTTTGCATGAAATAATTTGTATGCAGCTTACTCTTAGAATTTACAGTATCAAATATACTATAAATAGAAACGCTTACCCATGCTTGCACAGAATTTTAAGTAGCCGACATAACCTAGATTTTCAACGAAGCTTCTCAAACAAATTAGCTATCAATAAAGAGAAGTAATTTCAAGAACTGTGTTGCCACGGTTATGCTGACTGAAAATAAGAGTCAAGACTTCCAAGGTTTTATATTGGTTTCTGCTTCTAATTCACTGTCTTACTTTCACAAATCATTTCATCTGCTCCTCAATGTTAGAAAAACAAGATTTTGCACTTAAAGATGGCCTTTGAACATGAAGTCTCAAAGTGATCAAGAAAGATAAGCCACCCTAATTTATTTTTCAGTTGAGGAAACTGGTTCAGAGAGATGAGGTCACTTGTATAAGTTCACAAACTTAGTAAATTATAAAGACTGAAATAAAAACCAGATGCCCTGCTTCTCAGTCTGGGATCTTATTCAATGCAATGTATTCAATGCCTCTACAATGCAATGGAAAGCTGATTTTTTTTATTTATAATTTAAGTCCACACAGCAGTAGAAGCATGCAAACAATAGTGAAAATGAAGGAAAAATATGGCAAACAAAACCCAATAAGATTCCAAGCCAGCTAACAACCTCAGTCAGACAATACACTTTATCACAAGTATTCAGTAAAAAATCAGAAACATACAAAAGTAAATGTTAACAGAAGCTCATACGTTATTTGGGAAATATTCTTACTAAGAAGTTTCATTTCTTTAGGAATAACAAGACTGGCACAAGTAGTCAGTGAACAATACTGCAAATAAGACAACTGCGTGCAGTTTCTCTGTGTAAGTAATGAAATATGAACATTACAAAGCCAAATTATATATGATTACATGAAGAATAAATATCGAAAGAAGTATAAAAAATAAAAAGGGAAAGGCAAAGCTTCCACCCCATTTACATTTACTGCATCTGCTATTTATGACATGGCAAGCACAGCCTTTGCCATTTGGGAATGGTATACAAAATGTTTGCTTAACTTTACTTGTGTTTCCAAAGTTTTTTTTCTTGTCTCTTCATCCACTAAAAGAACCATTAATGACTTGAAAAAAATTCTACATAAATCAAGTTATACTAAGTAGCTTCATATATTTTCTCTCTATTAGTATCCAATTAAATCTAATATTAAAAGATATATCCTGATTTCTCCACTACCTGTGAACTTTGTAGCATTTTTTTTCTGACACTAAGATTTCTTCTGTCGTAAGTATTCTACTTTTCTCGCTAAACTTTAGGGTTTTGCAATATTATTTATAATAAAATGGTAATTTTTTCAAGATTCCCATCTGATGCATCACAGTATGACTCATTGCTACTACATTTTTCAATGCACTGTTTTCCCTATTAGCAATTCTGAAATAGACCCTAATTTGCAATAACCCTTTAAAAAACCATTTGATTACAAAACAGCTTTTCAAGTACTGCTTTTCAAGCCTCTGAAAAAAATCTACAATTTGACCCTAAGATTAAGAGCACAGGAAGATGAAGGCTACACTTATATTATAGGCAGCCACTGTTACTGAAGTATTCAGGATAGCAACCTTAAGAAAATAGGGGGAAAAAAAAAAAGAAGGAAAAAACCAAACTGCTATTTAAATCCAGGAAGTTAGACTAGAAAAAGATGAATTTGCAATCACATAAAAAAATAGCTCCTGACCAACCAGATAACATTTTCATATTTTTAGCAGAATATGTTTAATGTTACATCAACTTATGTCTCATTTTCAACTAATAATTATACCTGACAACATCTACTCTCCATCAATTTGAAAAATAAATTATATGATGCAGTTGTGACTATATTTCAAAAAAAAAATGGAGTTCGACAATTAGAGCAAACTTCTTTTTAGAGGCTTTTAGGGGTGATCTTTCCTCTACCCCTTAACATCCCTCTTTACACTTTCTTTCCTAAAGACCACATTTTGCAAAAAAGCAGATTCCAGGAAATGAAGTTACTTGTTTGGATATAACTGCCAAAGCCACTTCCTGTACGCACTTGGCAGAAATGCTTGGGTAAAAAAAGCCTTATGACATTTTTCAATCCAACCAAGATGGGCATTCCATTCAGCCACACAAAAACTCAATTTAGCTCTAGAACTGTATGCCAGTGTTATATATTTGACTGCTTAAAGTATTACAGTTCAGTAATAATAAATTCAATTTTACATTTGTCAGGAAAAATAGCATCAAACAGGTTCCAAACAACAAACACACCAACTACTTCATCCATGACCTGATATTATTCCATTTTTGGTATTCTGCTATTTTTCCTTTCTTCTCTCTGTACTGCCTAGCACGTGAATGCACTGTGAAGAGTAACTCATGGAAAGTCTGCAAAGAGACCATTGATTCGAACATGGCATAACATAGTCATTGTTACATTTGGCATTGACGCTATTTACACCTCATTCAGTAGCAGAGAGAAAAGGGAAATTTTATGAGAAAGTGTCTATAACAAACACATGGGCTGCTGTAACAGAAAAGCATCATTTACATGATATTCATCAGATGAACTGAAAATGCTGTTGATGGCTGAATTATATTTTGTTGAACTTTGTTAACAGGTGTTTCACCAGGCCTTGCCCTGCACAATGTGCATTATGACAAAGTCAGGTCTTTGACCGTAACAACATAATTTTTCTATAGCAAGTGATCAAAAGTATCTATAAAGGAAAAAGTAATCTGTTATTAATCTGATTGCTTTCACTCCAGACCAACCTCTTTATCTTAAAAACTAAAAAAATTGCCTAAGGGACTACAATTAGATATGCAGCAGTTAAAAATTGTAACTTTGTCCTACAGCCTGCCTGATTTAATGAAGCTCCATTAAATCTAAAACATGCCCCACGTCAGGCCCCTGTCTTTGACCTTTCAGTTCTTTTTGGGGAGCAGCTAATTAAGGGTGACAAGCAGTCATTTCCCAACTATTGTTGTTGTTTCATTGTACGTGTCATTTCAAAACACGTATTACTGTCTTTTCTCTTTAGCCATTTTCCATTCAATAATTCTCTTGGGCTCACTTTTCATTCCCTAGTAGCTCAGATCTTGCTAACCTCCAACCTACAGTCTCTCTTATTCCTCATCTATTTCCCAGCAAAAGTGGTACTGTAGGCTCTGACTAGTTCTTCACATTGTTCCCATAATGCTGCATAATAATCATCTGGATTGAGGTGAATTAAATCTCAATCTCAAAGAAGCATATGTTAAATTTTTTAATCAAAATCAAACATGTCACATTCCAATCTACAGTCCTTACTGAAATTCATTCAGCAGGTATTCAGAAAGTTCAGAAACCTGTATCAGGGCCTTTTTACCCTGAGAAAGACCTGAAGTTTTATATCCAGCCTTATTTAACTTCAAATTCATTCAAAGACATGCCTAAGAACAACACATGAGAGCAACCTGCAGTGATTCATGAGGGAAGATAAGCATGGGGAAGAGATCCTTTTGACTTAAACTTGCCTTTAAAAAAAAATAAGGATAAATGCATGTACTAATTCACAAAGTAACAAAACATTAAATGAAGGTTCAATACGTGATGAGGTCCAACTGACATTATAGGGTAATAACAACATGCTTATATGTACTCGCTCAAAGATTAAAACAGCATTAATGGTGTACAGAAGCCCTGACAATAGATCCTGCTTGGTTATGCAATGATACAATGAATCTCATGACTGCCTTGGACCTACTCACCTTCTAAGCACTTACCCTTTCTGTGATTAACCTTCTTAGCTTTAAAGGCTACACCCCCAGACTCTAGACCCCCTGCCAAGAGTGGGAGATAAGATACCTTGTGCTACCCTCTTTAAACCATGTGGATGTTTTGATCATGAGGCCTTGATGGGGTGGAAGCTGTTGTGCCCAGAAAACAAGCATTTAAAAGATTTAGTTATAAATGTCAAAGTACTTATCGTTTTAAATATGCACATGGCCCTTAAGAAACCAGAAGGGGATTGGCCAGGTACATATATAGAATCATCATAGCAACTGAAAACTGGAAGAAATATTCAGTCTTGTGCTTTAGCAACTGCAGCTATACTCTTAAGTAGCAGACATCAGCAAGAAAGCAAACTGAACCACAAGTTACTGAAACAGCTGTTGGTGTTGGAGTTTTATACCTTCCTGTGAGGCATCTGACCTTGAAACTGATGCGGATACTTCGAGCACTTCTGTCCCCAGGGAGGGTTGCTGCTGTCTGTTTTTGCAGTGGCACAGGAACATGTCCTTACAACAGCCATGTCTAGGTACTATTTTGATGTATTGCTATGATTTTTTAGATTTTTTTTATTATTATTTTTTCAGGAATACAAGCCTCACAGGAAAAGTGAGTGATTTCAGCAGTTTAGCAGTCAGATGTGACAAGGACTTCATAAGAAAAAAACCCCAAACAATTCTCTATGACAGTACAGCTTTCTCTGTGCTGTGTTTACTGTAAGAGAAGGTTTTGAAATTCTTAAGAAAAAGAAAAGAAAGTATAAACAAGTTAAGCTAGCTGTTAAGGCAATTTAAATATAAAAGGCTCCAATGAGATCTCCTGAAAACAGACATACAAATTTGCAGAATACATGACAAAACTCATCAATCAGAAGTAACACAAAACCACAAATAACATCTAAGGTTATGTTCTCTTACTGCTTGTCCTCTGAAAGCAGATACATTGTAAACAAGGACTGGAAAACACATTTAGTTTTGTTCTTGGGGAAAACAGATACACAGACACTTTCAAAAAGAAAAATCTTTTCAAGATAAGGTCTTTATCTCTTTGTCACTTTGTCAGTTAGAGACATTCTGGGTGATATCCTCTGGATTATAAAAGGTTAATTGCACATTGACTTCATGGTTTTAAAGACAGTGATTTTGAGAGAGAATTGCAGTTAGCATTTCAAACTTTATTTTTAAATCCCTTTCATTGACATTTTAGATGCACATAGTTTTATTTGTATTTCATATGATATCGTTTGCAAGTATTTCCTTTTTGAAATGATCCCTGCAGCCTCATAAATGCAAAAGGAAAAAACAAGCTTGAAAATGTGAGCTAAAGATAATGTCAGGAAGTATAAACCAATGCAAAGAGAAGATAGCATTGCAGTTGAAATGCTCCAGCTCTTCATTAAAAAATCCTGCATGAATCTGCCTTTTCTTTAAAGGCAGAATAAATCAAGATATGTACAAACCCTAAAGGATGCCAAGATATCAATCTCACTTAGACAGTGAAAGTTTTTAAAGCCAAAGATTAAAGAATCTTGAACTAATGATATGATAAACCAGACTCTCCATCTTTGTATTCTCTCTATTGAGACATAAATATGGAGAAACTGGTTTGATTTCTGCTAAGGAATAAGCAAAAGAGAGACAGTGCTTTCCTAAAATAGTGTGCAAATACGTATTATTAATATTAAAGAAGTTAATTTCTCCGTTCATATTTTTAAGGAAGTTTATTGTTACTTCCAACATGGTAAGCTGATATTCTTAAAGGCTTTTATCTCTAGGTAATAGAAAGCCTAAAATGGCAGCAGAAAGCAATAGTTACATTGTAATAGGCAGAATAAAAGAAATTGCAGAAGGTTTCAAACATGGCATCCAATATTAACAGCATCAGATTTTCAGATTACTTTTTTTTGTTAGTTTTGCCTAGAGGTGAACTTCAGAATATAGTTTTTGAAACTATCATTATTTGAAGAATTACAGAATTACAATAAACAGTAAAAATATTAAGATAGTACCAGTAAGCAAGTTTAGCAACGCAAAGAGGCAGCAGTAGTTCGAGGGCCAGGAGATGACCAAATGGAAAAGGCTAGAGATTGTTACACTCAAGACACAATAAAGTAAAAGACTGAGAATACTGATTATAGAAAATGATTGGAAACTAGACTGATGATTAGGACACTAGAAAAGACAGCAAAAGATGAAATTTAGTTTTATGTGAATGCAGGTCTAGTAAAAGTATGCTGAAAATTAGGTAGGGGTCTCATACTACAAGCACGACTATTTGTGCAAGTATTTGGCATAGTATCATTAACAACAACAACAAATTCTTTCAGCGAATATTTTGCTCAACAGTCACCAAATGACTCACTTATAGAAATCATATTATCAGGAAAAACTGAAAAACAGGAAAACAGAAAAACTACTAAGTGGGAGAAAATTATTCATAAGCACTGTAATACAATACAAAAGTAGTTTAGAATTTTGTCATGATGAGCTTCCACCATTCACTGTATCAGAGTCAGATATCAGTGGTTTGAAGAACTGGAATTCCTGCTAAATGCTTACCAAAGTTAAAAAATTTCTTTAGCCATACCACATCTGCTTCATCAGAGTGGCCCATTATTACAAACATCTCAAGGATCTATGTTTGCACATAAGTTTATACATAACCGCTTCAAATTGTTGTATAAATCTATGCAATCAAACCAGTTTCAAATTTTACTTAACTGATGGAAGTCTTAGACCAGCTCCTACCTGCCTCTAGGAATAAAAAGATTAAAGACTGTTTTCAATGTAGCTTATTAGATGGTTACAGCAGAGCATCTCAGCCACAGATTTGCAAGACCAGCCCTGCAATGAAAATCAGTAAGAGCTTTTACCCACCCTAGAAGTAAAGGCTACCAAACTTAGTGCATAACATAATGGAAAACCAAATATCACCTTACCTCCAGTAATGTTTACTCTTTTTCTTTCACGCAAAAGACAATAATGGTCCAAATTTTCTCAAAGTAACCTAAATACTAGATAACCCCCTGCTAACATAATGCTATTCTTTTACAAGTATGTTTCTGAACAGTGGCTGAAAACAAACAGAACAAAGGCACAGTTACTAAATAGATGTTCCAGAGTTAAAACCTAAGAGACCAAAGGACAATGTATCAGAGATAAGTGAACTGTACAATGTTAGATCCTGTCAGAAAAAAGCATCCAATACTTGAGACCCCATTCTCACTGAGGCAAAAAGTCATAGCTCCACCAACTTCACTGGAAAAATTGTACAATAACAGAAGCATGAAATTGGCCTGAAACATTTGTATGAAACCTGTTAAATATATTGCAAATACCAGGAAAAAGTAGGGGTTTGTGGGATGTTTCCAGTAATTTCTAGTTTGCTTTTATATTCAAATACAGTGAGAGCAGTCTCACAAGACCATCTATTTCTGTTACGAACAAGATCTGAAAAGGCAGTTTTTAGATTAAATACAGAAACAAAAGCAAAACAGAACTCTAGACTATGCTATCATTTAGCAGAATTAGCAGTATCTGCACAGAAATATCTAAAGATTAAGCTAATAGGAATACCTTCTAGTCTTTTGTATTACCCATATGCATACAAATGTGCACATAGTGACTCTACTTAAAGGCACTGTAGTCTCTTGGGACTGATTTTCATAGCAATAAAAATATGGAAGAAGTTTTACAGATGTATTTGCCAAACATGACAGTCAATATATAAAGGAATTCAATCACCCTTCAAGTACACAGAAACTTTCAGAAGTATATTTTACCTCTAAAATATCAAGAGTTGAAGCGCTTCAGTCACAAACCCCAAAACATCTTTAAGGAGTTAGTCTGAAGGATCCAATAGCATTTTCAGACAGACAAAATATGGCCAATGAATCAGGAAGCCAAAAAGATTTGAAATAGTAGAGAACTTCCAGGGAACACTAGGTTACATTTCAGCAGACTAATCTGGATAAGGGAACAGTAAACTAGCATAGAAATACTGGAAAGTTTCCCCATCTAAACAGACTCAAGAGGAAGGCAGTAAAAACTGCCAAAAGCATCTTTAACAAGCTTCCAAACATACGTTCCACATCAGAAGAGATTCCCAGCTGAGAAGTGGAAAGAAAGACATGACGGGCATCTTAGAAAAACCAGAAATCTTTTGTAAAACTAGATAAATGTGGAGAAAGAAAAAGCTGTTGATGGTCATATAAACAGTAAGTGGTTTTACATAACAGCATTTTCAATATAGAAGATAATTAAGTTTCAATGTTTGTGAAAAATTAATGAAAGTACTATAATGATCTACTCTCATTAAATCCTTACAACTTACAAAATCTGCCTTTGATGTTGCAAATGGAGACCTAGCTCCAAAAATCAAAATCTGGGCTTCATCTCCTAAAAATAACTCTATGTTCGTATTTATAAACACTTAGTTAAGATGACAAAAATCGTAACACACAGGGCTTTATCATGGGATACCAATTGCAAGAGCTCACTTTAAATCTTACAACATGTATTTATATTTCTTTGTAACAAAGAATAGTCATCTGTTGTTGCTTACATAGCTATTTCCACAGAGACTGAAACTTCTTAACACATTCAGTTTTTACTGTTCACTAATCTCAGTGAGTTCAGTTCAAACTCCTCACTCAAACAAAACTCACCGTGGACTTACTGTGAATCCCAACAAAATAAAGCTCTTGGAAGCTGTACAGATAGAATAATTTTGGAAAAAAACCCAAACAAACCAAAAAAACAAACCTCAGAAGTCAGTCAAGTCTCCTATAAGTTCACAAAGTTGGTCTTCTTGGTATTTATTGCGATCAATGTACTTTTAAAGAAAGGAATTTTATTCTAGAAACTACTTTGAATTTTAATGTTTACTTTTTTTTTTCATTTCATAAGGTTAAAAAGGGAAATAAACCTGTGATCTTTAAGACACAGATACCAAAATATATAAAGCACATGACAAATTAAAAAATTCCCACAATTACATGCTACAAAACATGTGCCTGAAAACAGACATGTTCAAATTTATGACATAAATTGGAGCCTTAACAATACAATACATGTTTTACCTGGTGACTTGAAATACCAGAAAATAACTGTTAAACTTACAGAAATAGAGCCCCATAAAATTGTTCAAAAGCATATGCTGCTAACATTTGCTGAATTCATTTTGAAGGCTTTTTAAAATACCTAAACCTTAAGCAGTGAAGTCTGATACTTCCTGCTTGGTCCTTAAACTTGGCAATAATGAAAAATTTATTGTAGCAAATAATCACTTTACATTACAGAAAACATTTAATGCTTAAGAAATTAACAAAACAACATGTCTTATTTTAAATATTAGTTACAGAAGTTTAACAGCAGCAATGAAATATTCACTACATCTTACTAAGACCTGGTAGAAGTTCAACTGGAGAGCAAATGGAGTATATACTTTTTTTCAGGACCTGTAACAGAAAATGTAGCACATACTTTCTTTTCTGACTAATAACAAAGATCAACAGCAAGACTGAACAACATTCTCAATGCACCAGTGAGCTCTTTTGCTGACCAAATAGCAATAAAATGGGTACATCTGTTTGTTGACAAAAGATCTGTCATGAGCACAGTGCCAAGAGTCTGTCCTGATATCCCAAAGCAGCACCAGACACAGAAAAGACTCCAAGAAACATATAGGCTTCCTAAGCACTTAATTTTTCTAGAGGGTTGAGACCTGCCTTTTTCTGAACCGAAGGACACAAAAGAGATTCTGATAGAAAACCTCAGTCAATTCTTTCCATTAGGGAGATTTCTGTGGGTTTTCCAACAATAGAAGGAAGCTTTTTCCTCAAAATACAACATAAATATGTAAAATATGCAAGATAAATATTTTGAGAAGTCTTAATACAAGATGAAAATATTTAGCTTTCAGAATTAAGCAGTCGGTGTGTTATCATCACTACTTTCTCTCTATTTATAATCACCATCTATTGATACAAGCCATCTCTCACCTTTCCTTTTAGTCAGCTTGTCAGCCCTTCAGGAGGAATGCTCTTTTTTGTACATGCTTGCATAGTGCCTAACCAAAAGTAATCTTAAACCCTGAATGGGTTAAACAGCAGGTAACCTCTTAATGAAACTTTTAAAAAACCCTCACAACTTCTAAATGAAGTGTAAAGAAAGTGACCAAAAATGGTCAAAACATGATCCTAATAAAATCTTTGGTGAGAGCAAAATAATCTTTCTCAAGCCCATAAGCATATACAAGTATTTGAAGCTCTTACTGACGTTTATTGTGTTCTCTGAATGTCACAATATTCACACTGTTTTCTGGTAACCAAACTGTTTATATTTCAGGAGAAAAAAAAAAATCCAGCAGGAGGAAAAATGAAATCATGCATCTCCTACACTGACAGAATTATGCTAAAAGCAAGCAGCAGTCTGAGATCTATATCAAAATAAGACTTATCTGTACAATAGAGGTGATATAATATGATAAAAAAAAATACAACAAAATGTTTATCACTCCAGTGATGTGCATAAGTCAGATTTATTCTTTTTTTGCCAGGTTCATCCATACTTTGATTTATCCTAAAACTACTAATTTGTAATAATTGACAACATCTCCTGAGAAAGATTATATATAGTTCCACATTTGAATTTGTACTTGACATACAATATCTCCACCAGATATGAATCATGAATAAAACTAAAGCTGCAGTGGACACTTTATGATGAACTAAATCATTGTATTACAAATAAAATCATTGAAGAATTTGTAAAGCTCAGGTTATTGTGCCAATAAATCATCTTTGCATTTTCCGGAATGCTCATCTGAAACATAAATTAAATTCATAGCCAGAGAGTTATGTCTGTTTCAGATTTATGAATGATATTATAATGCAATAAATAACAGCAGCTACTGAGTATGTTAAGAGTGTTTTGCTCACTTTTACTCATGTAGTTATGGATTTATAATTTAGAGTCTTTTGTGATTAAGACGGATATTGAAAAGTAAGATCTTCCCTTTTATGGTATAACACTTGGACTAGGATAAAATGTTCTGGTTTGTTCACTCTAAGCTGTCTCATGCAATCCATAAAACCTCCCCAGTGATGGGAGCTGGCTTGCCAAAACGTCAGCAGCAGGCAGCCTTCCACTGCTTCCAGGTAGCCTACCTACCACTCCCTCCAAAAAGAAGTCTTTTGGGATCCAAGAAAACAAATCTGTCAGCATGAAAACTGGTATAATTTTCGCTGCAGAATTCAATGCTATGTAACCCAATGTCACCAGTGAAACCTAGGGCATTACTAGGACACTGCACCTGTATAGTCCGCTGCTCTAATCTTCAAGAACATCCTAATACAGACTGTAACATACACTGAAAAAAGCACAAACAAAACACAGCAACAATCCACATGTCCAGTTACAGCCATTCTTAATCAGGTCTTCCACTGGCATCAGACCTTGTGTTCAACAATATTTTGTTAACAACATTATTTTGAATACGATCCCTGATATTTAAACAACCAGTTAGAGACACACCTGTTCAGAAAAAAATACCATTTAACATTAAATCAACTCTCTAGAACTTAGTATTTATTAGTAGTTTGGAAATATGTTACAATGGTACCCAAAGACTTACTTGGAAATAAAATCTGGGTGTTAGACTTTGTTTCTCATTGTGTTTCTACAGTCATTACTGTTAAAGGCTGCTATTCAGAGTTTCAGGCATACAGGAGGTAGGAGAAAGACAGAATGTAGAGGAAAGTAAATACTACAGATATGTTAAGCCTTTGAAGATGTATCATATTAACTGAGTTTCTTCCGAAAGAGCATGCACATTCAATGCGGGATGGACATTAAAAAAAATAAAACCACAGGCATGCCTATATAGATGTGTACAGTTGTAGAAGTCACTCATTCGCCTTCCAAGTCAGCCTGTTGTGGGACAAATTTGGTCCAAGGAGTTTACTGCTGTGATGAACTCAAGACAAGAATTTTGCTATTAACACAGATTATTACCTCAGCCTTAGCAGTGAAACAGTATTGCTGCATTTCTCCTGCTTAAATCAGTGTTGGGACAGGATAGACTAGAAACATGATAACCTATATCTTTCAATGCAGAAATGGTGCTAGATCATATGGGAAAATGTGGTAAAAGTAAGTTTCACCACACAGAGATAGCAGTTCTGTGACATAATATATTTTTTGCCACAGAGAGAAACAAACTTTGCTTGCCAAAGGCTTCCTGTATTCTTAACATTCATTACTTTTCATAAATTTAGTAGCATAAATTACTTTTTTTGATAGACTGAGTATCAGGTAAGTCTGGAGATTTTATGATGCAAAACAGCATCACATCTAGCATGAAAGTAACAGAATGAAATTTTTCTATCACAGAATGGTAAAGATCTGTTTCTGGGCAAACAAATAGTAAAGCTATACAATATATCAACTGCAAAATAAATGAAATGTTCTAAATTAAATAATCTGTCTACAGTTACTGGAAGATGTTTTATGTGGATTTTGAAATTAACAATTTGCTTGAATATTGTTATTTATTGTCATAAATAACCAGCTCAGATGATGTAAGGAGAGAGAACTGCAGTGCTTAACAGTTAAACCTTTCGAATTAGCCACTATAAAAAGTCCCTCACCCGAGACACACTAACTGGTGAATATAATTTGCAGTTTGAGTTGCTGTTTATAGAAAGATTGAAGCATATACTTAAATCCTGTGTTACTAATTTATCATAAAGATAAAGTGAAATATCCCTAAAATTTTGTAAACTCAGATTCTAGGAATGGTTTCAAGTAGTTCTGAAAATTTAGTATTCAGAGGAATATTTTCCAAAAAAATAACAGTAAATATTACTTATGCCTCTGTATTTTTTACAACTCACTCTTCTGGAATCTAATTGTTTGAATATTTAGTCTAAACTTTTAAGGTGCATGATTCAGTACTTTTAACTTTTGGAGCTGACAAAGTAAGTTTCTGGAATTTAGCAGCCGTATTAAGAGTGTAAGACAATATTAGAAGAATTAGTTATGAGTCCTGACAAGGTCTAAGGTAATTCCTAAATCCTGAGAAGAACATTTCACACTTTTGCAATGGTTCCTATCAAACTTTCCCATTCTTTCACAAGTGTCCCAGCAATCTGACAACTTTATCTGTAATGCTACAGCAGGCTGTCAGAAAATTACCATGTTGAGAAAACTTTTCAAATCCGTACCGAAATTTGAAGGTTAAAAGGAAAACCTGAAGTGAGAATACATATGTGCTGGATATTAGAGTATTAAAATTACATATTTGCAAATAACTTATTTTGTTTTGTAAATTGACCACTATGCCTTTCGCCAGATGGTGTTCTTTCAAGATATTTTGCTTCATTCTTCGATAGAACAAATGGGATTAATTGAGCCTGAAGCATACAAATGTGTTCAGGTCTGAGTCCAATAGGAAAGAGAGCTGTATCCTAGCCACCAGCAGACAGAGGTAAGAGTTTTTGTCTGCCAAGGAATGTACCAATGTGTCTTTGCACTGTCATAGCTTTATAATAAAATAGAAAAAATAGTAATAACCACTTGAGGTTTTATGCTACTTTGCAGCTAAGGATCTCAAAACAGTAACTTGCCTACAAAGAAAGTGGAATGCTTCACATGGGTACAGTCTTTTTCTTCATGTGATATTGATCCGTAATTTATAGTTCTATTTTATTTTTTACTGTGGCATAGGCTGCTTGTCATAGTACTGGCTTTCTTTTTACTGACTTCCTTTACTTCCTTTTTTTTTTTTTTTTCTTTTTCTTGAGCCTTCTGGCCTTATTCTAACTATTACTGCACGTTCTCAAATATTTGTTTCATTTTTCCTAATCTTTGGGTCATTATCCATTCTGGATTTTATATATTATTTTAAAATCTCAAATACATTTAAAAAATCTCAAATGTAATTTTAAAGACTACAAAAGCTCTAGTAATTCTAAAAAAATTTGTTTAAATTTCATTAAAATTCTCCACCTGTAGCAAAACAACATCTGATATGATGGCTTTATGTGTACTATGCATAAGTACACAGTGAGACCTTTCTCAACATTTTCTGATGAACTGTCTGCATATGTTTACAAGCGTTATGTAGAACATTTTTCTCAAACATGGCTCTTAATACAAATGGAGAATCAAACTGTGAAAACACTACAAGTTGATTTGAAAAATATAATCTCCAGTCTACAAAAATTTTGAAATAGAACAGTTAGTCACAATATGAAGATAAATATTGAAGCTTGTTACTTTCAGAAATGTAAGAAATAGAAGAAAGAGAAAAATAAATAATACTTATATATTAGGTAGAAAATACTGTCATTTTCAGAGACATGAAGGCACGAAAGAGCCTGGACACGCAGTTATATTCCTGCAGAGACAACTGGTCTCCTGAGGTTGGATTTAAGGCACACTGGCAAGGCTGTACATGTTGTGTTAATACGTACATTTTTAACTGTGTTTGTGCTACTTTTTAATGTCTGCCATTCTAAGTATTCCCTGAGTACAATAACGCAAGTGTTTTAACAAATAATTTTTTAAGGCATTATCATTATAACAACATAAAATCTTCTGTAATGTATAGCTGTTAAGTCCAAATGCTGCCAATTGCACTGGAATAGGTTTGTAGCAGTATGTCAGGCCACTCTAAAGGAATGCAGAGATATATGGCCACCTAAAATAGTCCAAAAATAACTTTTCATTTATCTGTAACCCTCAAGCAACATGAATAAAAAGTTTTAAAATAAATTAACTATAAGTGAACCTAAAGGAAGAACTTCCATGTTCATGCTTAGCATCTCTGTTATTGAGGACCTCATGGTTTTCATGTCCACATGAAATGACACAGAATATCACAACCTGACTCAATACTGATTGAAGAGAGAAGTGAAAAGAAGGGAATAAACTTCCAGCTACTTTCAGAATGAGAAAACAATATAACGTGCAATCCAATCGCATAAAAAAAAGTCTTATGTCAAAACATACTCATACTATCTTCTTATCCCAGACAGATATTAATTTACAACTCATTATCCAAACAAGATGGGAATCAATTACATTTACTCATTGATTTACCAAAGACAATACTTCATCATTGCAGCAGATTCCCTGTGCTAGCCATCTGTCTCAAATAGTTCTTTTTTCAATGAACAGTATTTGATATGCTCACCTATTAAATTTTACAAAACAGCTCAATTAGAATAAAGCATGAATAACAATACACTGGCTTTACCATAAGAGAGAAAAACCTTTCATAAGTCACCTATGGACAAATAGTACTCATCTGCTGACAGAGTTACAGCACTTGGTAAAATGGTGTTGAGTGCGTTAGTGAATGCATTATTTATGCTCAGCCCTAACTGATTGCAAATGATGTAAATTATTAAACTACTTGAGAAATAATTAAAATATATATTTTTAAAAAATACATCAGCATAAGAATTTTTACTTTATTGACACTTACTAAGGTCTTGCTCCAGAAAGGTACCATATCATTAAAGCCACTCACATGTATAAAAATGGAGCTATTTGTCATTTCTGGAACTAAGGTCTCAGTTTACTTAATAATATTCTTCTTTTTTTAACAATAGAAATAATCACCAAGGTTTGTTAAAAATGTTAAATAAAGCCCAGATATCTAAAGTGTATAAAAAATATTTTAAAATCTTAAAGATGATCACAAAAAGTTTCATGTTTACAATCTGGTATCAGAGCTAGAAGCATTATTAACGACATTTCATTTTATTTGAATGTAAGATTTCTATCCTAGGCAGAAAGGTTAAAAAAAAAAAGAAAACAAATTGGTTTTATTGGATTTCTTCTTTGTTAAAACTCGGTATTTTCAACCCTTCCAGGAGAAATTTATTATTTCCTAATACTTTTTAATTAGTTACTCTCAAAAAACACTTTTCTGAGAATGTGTTCAAAGATTCAAGGGCCAGCAACTAAATGTATACTTGGATATTCAACAGAGTATTCAAATCAGATTGTAAAAGCCATCAGCACCTTGAGGGGCTATAAATTTAAATCCCTGCATTTGTGAATACAGAATTAGACCAATACGGCTGATACTGAAAATAAAACTTTCCTGTTCTGGTACACATTTGAATGACAAGCTGTAAACCATTTGTAAAATCTAATAACTGCTCACTTAATTACACTAACCTGTTTGTCTTGAAAGAAAAGGAAGCCTATGAACTGAAGAGCTGAAATCTTTTGCCTGCTTCAGACTAGAACAGCTAGACGGACCCCGATTTTCTTCCAAGTTTATAGGAAGAGAGTGCTCCAAGACTGTACAACCAGCAGAGGCAGCATTAACCTGGAAAGGAGCATCTCCTGCTGTCTTTTTTCCTTTTTTTAGCATATTTACCAGAATATCTGCAAGTTACATTAAGGAAATCATTAATTACCCTTTTTTTTTATAAAGCAACAATCATCTTCATTTATTCCTAAGTCTTTTTTTTTTTTTTCCAAGTGGAACAATTCACATTATGGAATCCTATATGTGAATGTGAATTTGAAGTTAGGCATATTCTTTGTAGTTATATTAATTCACTTTAGTTTTTCCAAACAGCAGATTCATTTTTACTAAACAGTAAAATTTACTAAATTTTACTGAAATTTACACATTGAACACAATTGTTGATTCCATTCAATCAATGCCTGAGAAAAGCATTTACAGACAGACAGGAATTAAAACTCTAGTATCTTATTGCCATTGTGTGACACTCCCCTTTTCAATTTTGTGATAAGCAAAATTTCAGAACAGAAGAAAAAAAACCCCTTAATTTACAGGTAGTCTGTTAAGTGCATTACATCTGTCAGCTTTTCACAATAAGGTTTATTAAAAAGCAGAAGAGGTCTCTAGGAAATTTCTTCCACTAACATTGTATTTACTGGAGTACGTTTGGTATAAACACGTTTTACCTAACAACTTGTAGAGGGCTTTTAATGAAAATTGCATTCAGCCAAAACCACAGGAGTCCCTGTGATATGTTTTTTGATATGCTATTCATTTTAATCCTAATTAATCTTCTAAATGAACAGCAGAAAATCTAAGTAGTCTTTGGGGAATATTATTAACTGCACTAGGTAGTAATAATAAAATACTTTACAATTCAGTTGTTATGATAGCTCCTAGCTACCATAGGCAAGAAGGACCTCATAGTTTGACTAAATAGCTTTCATACTCCTCACCACTTCATCACATTAGACATGTTATTAATTTTCTAATGATGATGTACAGTCACTTAGCGGCTCCAGACTCTGTAAATCAGTGTTGTGTTCAAAGTCTTAGTTCTTATAGTCTTCCTATATAACTCTAACATGGATTTACACAAGTTTCTTCCTTGTACTTCTGCAAACCAAGCTATATATATCTATCAAGCAAAAGTGCATTAGATAGAGATATTTTGCTTTTTTTCACTATCAATCTCATACTAATGAAATAATTTATTTCAGAAAGAAATGTTACTGGGAATCCAGATCTTAAAAATGATTTTTTTTTTAAAAAAAGGAATGATAAGTCAGTGTTATATCTGGATTTATTGAAAGTGCATCTTGGAAAATGAACATTTTTTCTGTGACAGAGCAGAAATAGAGAAGCTTTCCTGCCACCTCTGTTCAGACTGGTAATATGCTACATCCCAATGTAAAATGCCATTCTCATTTGACGTATAAAATTGACCTGGAATTGCTGAGCACAAAGAATGCAAGTGTGTTTGCTTTTTACTAATAACTGTGAAAGAATCTGTTACCTATAAACTCAAAAACTTTTTTTTCAGTTCTCTGCCATATTCAAATTTTATCCACCAAGTAGCCACAAAGTTAGGGGCATAGTGATGCTGCCATCTGACCACAATTCTGTCAACCTGCTAAAAATAACTTCCAGCCATTGCGCAACAATGCAGCTACTCATGTGTTTCCTGTGAGGCACTGAAATGGACAAAGCACGTCTGAGAAGTTTAATATTTTTATATGCAAAAAGCTTCAGCTTCAATTTAAATTTTAAAGTTGCATGTAAAAAGTACAACTTTTCTATTTATTCTAAAGGCAAATAGCCCAACAGCCCCCAAAGTAGCACTTCATCTGGCTAAAAATAACACTTAGAGGAAATTCTATTCTTTGTAGGGTGATAAATTGGTCTTTATATAGCATCAGAGTTTCCCATTCTACAAAAAGCTTTAATTTGCTTGAGGAGAGTGTTTTAAGAGTGGTCTGAAGCACAGTATTTGGATCTTGGTTGGACAGTTCTGAAGCTAAGTAGTGCTCAGATCCAGGATTTTGGTTTGGGTCACAACTGAAATAGAAGCAGGTGTAAAGCAGGGGCCCTGCCACATAAAAGTTGGGAACTGAGCAATTGCTTTAAACCAGTGGGGTCAGTAGAGAGAATTTCCTTCCATACAGTTCATGCCTATCTCACCCACACAAAAACCATTGTAGACAGATCAGCTCAAATCCAAATGTTATTTTTCTTCCTCACAAAGGATACTGATTTCATTGTCCCTTTGCTGCAGAAGTTCTTTGAGCCTTCTCAGTTCTTCTCCTCCTGGTTCTTTGTTAGTGTCTTTTTCTTCAGAGATGTGTTGTGAGATAAGTTTTTTATCAGAAATCTTTGAATGATTCATTAGTTGCTATTAGAAGAAACAAAAAAAAGGGCACTTTCAACTTGAGCTCCAGCTATGTATTTATTCTATTCTGAGACTGTCTAACTATGGTAGAAAAGACAGAATGAAATGATGCAACCAGTCAACTGTCAAGTTATATGTGTTGTGCCAAGTATGGAGCAAGTTGTACTTGTTGATCTTCACTACCAAGTGTATGATTTACTTTACTCTTTCTACACATAAATCAATTCCCGTGTTCTGTATTATCACAGAACTTTCAGTATTAACAATATAACTAAACCCTAATTATTTAAGACAATAAATAAAAATCAGGAGTGTATACATTTCCATATTGAAAAACTATATCCCAAAATACATTGCTTTCCCCGTTAATTTTACTTGTCCTTCTCAGTTTGAGTATATCTTGTTTGCTCCATGATTTAGAAGCGCTTACAACACCATCAGGAGAGTTAGTATAACAGATTTGGGGATATAGTTGTTTTACACTTTTATATCTTTCAATGTAGTTAGTCCCAAATAAAGCCTCCATAGTGATGCAAATACAGATAGATACATCTATCCATTACAAATAACTTGTCTGTGTTGTTTCCAATATCTACCAGTGTCCTCCTACAATTTACTGCATGCTGAGATCCTTGCCGGTTTCCACAAAATGCTGCTGAATTTTTCCAAATAAATTTTTAATTCCTGTCAGTCCTCCATACACTTCCCAGTTCAATTGTCTTAGCCTTTTCCAATGCCTCTCAACTGCATTGCCTTTCTTTTGACACTTTTCAGCTATGAATGTCTTCCAATTATTTTCAGCTCCAGCTGCATTTTTGTCTATATTTATAAGAAATACCTTTATACGAGTAAAGCAATACTTGATCTTGTGCATGTCAGCACCAACATCCAGAGTGCTATCAGGATCATTATCTTCAAGAAATGCTTCAATTAACTCATCCAACCTGAAAACAAAAAGCATTTTTAAGGAAAAAAAAAAAATCACAACCAAGCAGACAACTATGTAAAGTAGCGTGTCAAACACAACACAAGATTTACTAAGCTGAATGATATTGGTAGGCTATTTTCCTTCAAGGTCCATATAATTGAAATGTACTTTTGTTCCTGATACTAAAACCTGGATTTGATACTGCAGATTCTACAACTCCATATCAGGACATACTTGCACATGCTAAGGAATTGTTCTAGAATTAAAAGCATCTAAGATGTAATCTTTTCTTTTTCTCATTTATTTTATAACCTTCTGTTCTTTTACCATCTCAACGGAAAAGATCTAAAGCCTGCCCTCTCATGAGAATAGATTTTCAGAAGCTTTGGGCATAGGATGTTTGAACATATATGATTATTTGTGCAAAAGATTTGTGCAAAAAAGAACAATCTACTTTCTTTTCTATTACAAGTATCAGCAGATACCATAGCTTTCATACATACAATTACCTGCTCTGATCACCAAGCAAAGGGACTTATCTTTTGATGAAGGTATTTATAGATTTCTGAAAGACCTAACTGCTCTTCTTCTGATAAATGAAATTTAGTTAGTATTTTATTCTCTTGCAATTGGTTCTTATTTAAAAACATCTGACAACATCTTCCTTAGGGAGCAGCAATTTTTATTTCAGTAATTCAGTCTTCATAAGAAAATCTGGCACACAGAAGCATCCTCTTGATTTTTTAAAACCAAATTAAAATATGAAGACTGGAAACCTACACAAGTATAATACAGCATGCCTCTGGGCTGGATGTCACAGCTATATGGATAGATGCATGCTGCCACCAACTCTCCATGTCTTGCATTCCAGAGTGCGTGGCAAATCATCAACAAAAAGAGCAGATGATTTTAAAAATAAAATTAGCCCTTAATCCACTTACTAAGGTAAATTTCTAGGAAACAGAAAGTGCAAGTTGGAACTCCATCAACTGGTTTTAGATTAAAAGCTTTTTGGTGCCTGATAAATGCTGTTACCATTAACCTACTAGGCAAACGGTGGGCAACAATGACAGCCATATGCCTGTACAGTGTAATACTATGATTTTGAATGTTTATTTAAGTTATTATCCTCAGAAGATGAACTTAGGTTCTGAACCTGAGTGAGCAAAGGTATCTAGAGTACCAGCATAAAGTGACCAACTGCCAGAGAAAGGCAGGAGTTCAGAATCATCTCTGTGCCTAGTATTTCTTTTGAAATAGTTTTGCTCAGCTCCTCACTTTATACGGAAGCCTTCTGAATGTCGCTTAATAGTCATTTATCCCAAACCAGTTACAGGACTGGGAATCTTGTTGTCATTTGATTATCTGAATTACTTTGCTGCAACCACATACAAAAATTTTAGGCATTATAATATCACAGTATCTAAAGTTGACCCTAAAGTAGTGGTTGGGATATCACCTTGCTTTTGAAGATCTCTTTCTGAGATTCCTCACATTACTATACTGTAGTAACAATTGCCTGCTGGAGGGTGAAACAATGTGATACACAACAAACAGAAAAAAATAAATCATTTTCAGGATATAAATATCTGAAAATCAGTAGCTGTAATGCTGTAATGAACATTGGAAACCATAACAGGCAGGTTTGGTTATTCATCTCCTCCAGAGTTTATTGCGACAAAGTGTCAGTTCTCAAAACAGGAGAAAAAGTAGAGAAAAGAACACAGCAACCCTCAGTTAGTTGCAGATAAACTGTGCTTTCCCATTTTCATCATTTCAGTTAAAGAACAAGAGACAAATATGTTGTCTATACCATTCATTATATGTGCAAAATTCCCGACTTCTGAATTTATAGAACACTCCCTTAAGTCAATGTGAGCTTGAGGGAGAGGCTATTTTAAGAGAAATATTAGTTACAGAAGCATTACTGGCATTGACTTGCTTCTCAAGTTAAGAGACTACAAAAATTACTGGGTAAGAGACCAAAATTTTACTTATAGCTACATGATTCTTTCTGCATGAAGAGTCCAACAGAACAGAGGCCAGTAGTACAAGAAGTTATTCATACTCTGCAGACGCACAATGTACAACAACCAAGAGAATTAATTCTTCATATGTGCAGGCAGGCATTTCTGTAAGGACCGCGAAAAGAGAGGCATTTATACTATTAATGAGTATGTGATGGTGATTAAACAGACACAGAGAAAGTCAGTATTTGTCAATACCTTAAGCACCTTATTGATTTCAGTAAGTAAAAGGAAACAAGTAAAATAATATTTTTTATAACTAGACTGTCTAGACTGACCATATGAAGTCATCTATAAAAATGGGCCTTTAATCTTGAACTAGAAATTAGAGAGGAGATATTTTAACCTTACTAATATTACCTGTTTGCCAGGGATTTAGCCATACTCAGACTACCACAGATTTAGACTATGGGAATCAATCAAAAAAATTACACTAACTTGCACCATTATC
Organism: Falco naumanni; assembly: GCF_017639655.2. Classification (NCBI taxonomy): domain Eukaryota; kingdom Metazoa; phylum Chordata; class Aves; order Falconiformes; family Falconidae; genus Falco; species Falco naumanni. Next base: position 14,782,925 of record NC_054065.1, read on the forward strand.
ATTACTGGAATAACACTGCACAAAGTTACAATACTTCAAGAGAAGGAAAAGAATATATAATTCCTGTAAAATAATGCTCTATTTTGAAAATTATTATTTGCCAGTCAAGAGACAAGGTTAATTTGTCAAGAGTAGCAAAATAGAAAAGCTGTAGTTATAGATACGAGCTGCTATTTCCTTTCTCTTACATTACCTTTAATGTGTTTGGCATTCTTAAAAAAACACAACAGCCCAATTCATTTTTTGTGTCCCAAGGACTATGAAGAAGCCAAAACACATTTGAACACCAGAGGACTGAGTCAAGTCTGAAATAGCAGAAAATAAATCAGAAATTATATACCAATTCAAGCTCTTTGCCAATTATAGGGAACAGCAGAATCTTCAGTGTATTTTCAGATACATTTTAAAAATTTCGTCTTTAAGAATTAGAACAAGAACAGGCCAACCTAGCCTAAACACTAAAGAAAAAAAAAATAAAAAAAGAAAAGCAACAATGAAAATCCCCATGAATAACAGCAAAAGAAATCACTGCATCCCTGATGTTTTTTTAGGTTTCCATGTAGAAATTACCAGAACTCTTTCTAAAATAAACACACAGTCTGACAACACTGGATATTCTAGGAGTTCTTCCAGTATACTGAAGTATTAAACAAAGGTAAAAAACCTGACAATGTGATACAGATGCAACTTGGAGTTTCTCTTCTTAATGAACAGGTCTTGGTTAACTGAAAATATTTGTCCAAATAATTTATCAGCTCAAGGATTATGAAAACAATTGAAAAATTCTCTTATGATTTTATACAATGGCAGATTTGCTGCTTTACAAATGAAAAACCCCAATGCTACTTCCATTTCATTTTCAGAGATATTCACAGAATAAATCAAGGAGACAATAAAAACTTACAGGAGGAGTGGAAAAAAAAGACAGAGAATAAAAAAAAAATGGAATACTGACTGTACATTTCCTTTTTCCTAACATATATTAGATAGGTAGATCTGCTTGCTAGGTGATTCGGAAGCAAAGGAAAATACGATTCTACAAGAAGAATATCCTTTTCTTTCTCCTATTCCTGACTCAAACACTTCATTGTATTTATCGTTATAAATACTCATTAAAATAGAATTAAATCTATAGAATGTATGAAAACCTAAAGAACAGAATTACATAAAACAGAGCTGTAAAAGATTTAAGAAATTCATATAGGGCATCTATGGTTACAGCTCCAACACATTTTTTCTAGTCAAAGCATCAGGCACAGGCTGTAGTCATCCTCCCATCAAAAGAGGCAGAGTGAGAACACCCTTCTTGTAGGTGAGGGAGAATGGACAGGGCTTTTGGTTTCATTCAGTTACCTTGAACAGACGGATAATACCTTTCTCCTTAGCAATAATAATATCTTCTGAGATAGTCACCTAAACTCTGATCCTTAGTTATCTACCACAGGAATGCATATTAAACAGTTTTTCTCCAACTAAAGACTTTTGCAAGAACAGTCAGCAAGAAGCAAACCAGAAAAACACATAAAATAGCCCAGCACTGAACAAAGTTGGGCCTAGAAGTTCAAGAGGAACAAGAAACCCATAAAGTACAAGAAATCCAGAAAACCCTCTAGCAAATCTTTAGTTGCCTACTCAGAGTCATGTGTATGTGGCAGAGCGAAGGTAATGTGAAATCATGAGGTGAAATAACAATGTTCTTTTTTTTGAGGACCTTTTCCAACTCAGTCATAGTAGAATAACTAAAAGAACATAGGAAACAAAGTATTTTTGGTCAGTTGCTGTGGCTCAGTCCTGAGACCATATACTTAGACCTCTTAGATAGACAGCATGTTCTATTTCCTGGAAAAATTGATAAGTATAGTTTCAAAAAGACCTGAGCTGATGACCAGCTTCTCCTATTATGCCAAGGATAATGATTAATATTTCCGTGCCTTTTCAGAACAGAAATTAGGAAATAAACCTGCCCAAAGAAGGGAGTTTTGTAAATGAACTTGCAAAAGGAATGTGCATGCTTAGCATGGGATACATAACATACATTAAAATTTTCTGTATTTGTGACTGAGCTTTTCTTCTCCCAAAACATCCCAGGCTGAATGTTAATTTTCCCACTACACCTATTGCTAAAAGTCATTAGGAAAATAATTTTGAAAAATCACAGATGTACATGTATGTAGATTCTACAACATGGTTGAGGGTACCAAGGTATGTCATAAACTAGAGGGGAGGAAAAAAAGCCCAAGACACGTTTGTTGAAGCTTATAATGAAAACCAGCTAGGATCAAGCAGAAAAAAATTAAATTAACCACAAAACATACAAAAACCCCTTCTGCAGTATTTACGAACTTTGTTGCTTGCAGTATGAGGTTTAGGTTGGGTTGGTTTGGTTTTTTTTCCTCTTTCTTGACTTTATTTATGAAAAGCAGCACTACAGCAGTGCTAGACTTTTTTGTCATTATATAAGAGATGGACTGCAGAAGAAATAATTTCCTGTTTTGGTATTCTATCTTTTTATTATCAACTTACAAAACGAGCGTATTACAAGCACTTTGCAAGATACCCATCAGTATCAAAAAGTATAATCTCTCAAGGAAAATTAAAATAAAGATAATCAATGCAAAGATCAAGTAATAAAATAACAACACAAAGCCTAGTAACAAATACTTCTCACTCACTGGAGAAGAAACCTGAATAAAGAGATAGTCTCTATACTATTGTCTGGAGATCAATACCAGGAATTCTATTTCACACTGGAGAGGTCTTTATAAAAAATACTTAGCCCCCAGTCTTCTCACTGCTTAGCTTAGAAAGTCAAAGTACACTCAGCTTGATAGGAAAAAGCAACGATGGAAACTGAAATTCAATAGATACCTAATTATGGGTTTAGCTACAAACACAGAATTTAAAATTACTGAATTGCTTACAAGACACACTTAGTTGCTTCAGTGGAAATATGCAACATGTATCTTTATTTCAGAATTTGATATTCTTTTAATGTAAGATGGCCAATTTATTTAAATTTGAGGGGATTTTGTTATACTGGTGAGTTACATCAGAAAATCTGAAAGTGAACTAGAAGTACCTAGCCACAAGACACTTGCACTGACAGTACTAAACAAATATAAAACACCCCTAAAAGTATATTTTAGAAATGCTAAAATCTCTATGTCTATGTAGAAATAATTATTAAACTAATAGTCTGTTATTTATTGTAGTTAATAACATAAGCAAGCCAGCTGCTGCATTCTTCATTAGTTTCAGCTTACTAAGGCACTCAGTAATGTTTCCATGCAGAATTTGTGCTAATCAAATCTGGAGCAGGATAATCATAGCTAATTTCACGTGACAAGAAAAAATGTTTAAAATCAGTGTCAGATGAAGATGTCTTTCCTAACTTCTGGAGATCCAAAATGGTTCCCTTTTTTTCCTTTTCTGTTGTATGTTGTTAGGCAAAGGAAGTTATAGACCATTAAATATTTATAATTTAATGTTATTAAAGAGGAAGCCTAAAAAGGGTATTTTTCATACATTTCTATTCTTCCTTTTAGGACTGTGAGGTTCTGCCCTAAGAATAGGAGGCCTAACTTATACTAATAAGAGCAAGGTTGTGTTGAAGCCTGTTTGCCAGAACCCTGCTGTATCAGGAAGAATAGTTTTCCCAACAGAAATTCCCCGAAGAAGGAAAAATATGGAAGTATCAAACAAAGACCCATTTTCTGTGAAAAACAGCAGTAAACAAAGAACAGAGTTTTCTTTCTCAGTGCTCATTGGGGGGGAAAAAAAAAAAAAAAAAACAGAAAACATAAGTAAAAGAAATCCATATACATAAAAAAAAAAAATTCTAAGTCAATGCCAAGGGAACAGTATCATGTCATTTCTGAGATTAATTTAAAACTCTGTGGTAGTGGTCTTACACATACTAAGAAAGTACAAAAGGAAAATATTACAGTGCTAATCCAGGTGAGTTTGAAATACAACACCAGGCTGAAAACACAAGCTGTGTCAAGCACAAGTCTGTTCTCATACTGATGCTGGGAAGAAAACTCACTGTCAAACACAGTTACAAACAGTTGGGATCGAAACCTGTTAAACAGTGCTCTCTGGTTAGTGACTGTGAATCAGTCCCAAATTCTTGCTCTAGCATTTCCCTCTTTATAGTTTTTTTTGCAAATATAAACACACACTGAACTGCAGCTCACAGACAGCTTTTACCTTACCAATGATATTTTTCTCCTGTAACTTTCTGCCCTTCAGGAATTCTTTTTTAATGAAGCCTGCTTACCATTTAGACCACACATAAATCACAAAAGTTTTCTATTCACATTACTTTAGATTTCATGCAATTTTTCTGATAGTGCAACTCCAGAATGATTAGATGAGCACTGTGCTACTTCAGTTTTACCCGTTCATTAAATAAGACTTCCATCCTTTTAAAAAAAATCCACTTCTGAATCAGTCATATGTTTGCATGAACAAAGATGCAAATTACACAGCTGAAACGCATCAGAGAAGCACTCCTAGCCAACTGAGAGTATGTTTTTAAAGTTTACAGCTCTCAATAGCTTGCAGGATGCATGGTCTCAAAACACAGATTTGGAAGGACTCATTTTGACCTTGCTTCATGTGCCGTGATTCATTTCTGGGAGAGCTTGCCTTTTAACCCCTGATCACTGACACCGTATATTATGTATCAAAATTAAGTTCACTTAAAGACCAATTAATTTTGAGTGTCAGCTGTGAACTTTGTGACAAGCAAAATGGAAATCCAAGTTTATGAAAAATAGGCTATAAACAAAGAAGCTACTGAAACACTTGAGATAATCAGGGAGGTTGCCTCAATTAAAGAAATTTGCTTACCTAGACATTTGCAATAGCTTTCCTATCAGTAACATACTCCATATCAATTTTTTCTTTATATCTTAATTTTGAAAATTATCTTTAATAATGATGCCTATGTTATTAAAAAAAGTAACTCCACATCTCCACATATTTCTTTACTTATCTAAAAATTCATGACAGTTGAAGCAGAATTGTCATTATATTTAGTAAGTGTGCATCAGTATGGCAGGACCATAGAGATGCTAAGCAGCAAGTTTTATCAAGAGCACTATGGAGGACAGGAGAAAGAAGGGAAAGTATCTCCAGGATTGTTGCTAACAGCATGACAAAGAAGACAAAGTATCCAGAAAAAAACTATTAAGCTTTAATTTAACAAATGTGTGCTAACGCCTGGGTGAAATAATAATAATCATGGTAACTAAATAACAGAAACAGCTATCTAAACCTTTGAACAATTCCCTCAGTAGATATTTGTAAGAATACTTTTATTAACATAGCCTTGGAATTGGCTGCATTGATTTGGTGCAGTCTTGAAGCAGGGAAGTAAGAGCAGTAGGTCCTTGAGAGTCTTCTGTGTCTACAGTCTGGAAGATTTTCATACTTTTTTTCACTTTAAATACCTATATGGTGCCTAACAACTGAAAATAAAATCTATTACAGGACAAGAAAGACAAAGATCCCCTTTCTGCTACTGATTGCAAAGAGATGAAAGTCTAAACATAATACAATTCAATATGAAGTGTTTACATGTGTATGTATGAGGAAGTTGAGTAATAGTAAAGTTGCATGCTACAAATTCACTGTGAGCTTCTGTTTCAGCCTGTAAACTGAAAATGTATTCTAAGCCAGTCTATAAATAATGGTATTGAGTTATACCAGCAACTGTGTTTTAAGAAACAAAGATATGGGTGAAACTAAATTAATTGTTGCAGGTGGCTGAACTTCTGCGTTTATTGAGGATTTGGGTAGGTTTTTTGATGGAGGTTTTTTGGTGTCTTTTGTGGGGGTTTGTATTTTTTGGTTTGGTTTGTTTTTGGGTTTTTTTTTCCCCCTATTTAGGAAATTAAAGGTTAGGTTCCGAGACACTAGTTGCTTCTCAATGGCATAATCAGTCAGACAGATGGAAAATGAGCTGACTCTTCTGTCAGACATTCCTCCAGCTAGGCACTACAAATAACTGTAAGACAAAACGCCAAACACAATATTCTTGATGGGGTAAAGTGAAACAGAAGTAGATCTGCAAGAACTTCAATAAAATATGCATTTTTTTTTTATTGAAAACTTCCTCCCAAATTACGTCTATAAAAAAAAAAAAAAAACCAAAAAACCAAAAACCACCAAAAAACCCACACAAAACCCCACAAACTTTGGGGGCAATTTTCTAATATTTTCATTGTCTTGTTTTAGTAGTTGATTCTTGAAAGACAAAGAATAGTCCAAAAATGATCAAATTATTTCATATAGCTAGGCAATAGCAAATTGAATGAGAATAAGGAAATGTAAACCCTAATACTGATTTTTTAAATCCACTGACCTGACATTTCCCTTTTTTGTCTGTACATTAATCTGTGCACCCCTGAAATAAGTAATCATACCAAGTTATCTAACAGATTCACAGAATATTAGATTATGTGAACTATACAGATACTCTAGAAAACATGCATAAGTCCAGAATTTTTAATCCAATGATATTATATATATTGGGGCTGATCCTGTAAAATGTTGACTTAAACTCCTTAAAAGCCTCAGATAATGAGTTGGAAAGCCTCAGAAATACCATTGGAAATCAGCTGAAAGCAAAGTACTACAAACCTAAATTATTCTTGAAAACAAATGCCTCAGATTTTCAAAATTTTACCACTGCTGTAATTTGAACCTCTCAAAGATGATTTTGGAGCTTTCTTTATATATATATAAGTTTGGAAAACTTCTGGCCTTTGAGTTGGTATAATGAAGTGAATCCTATGATACTTCCACAAGGAAATATTATGACCTTTAAACTTTCAAGTATCTTTTAAGTCTGCATGGATAGCAATTCTCTCAAATGGTGAAAATAAAGCTTGTGAGTAAGATTTGAATAGTGTTATCAGTACAGTAATGTTCCTGAAAAGGAAGTGATGATAGAGCACAAAACAAAAGAAAAAACAGTCCAAAATCAAAAAGTCATAAACATAGTAAAAATTTTAAGTTCTCATATTTAGAAATGTAAAAAGAACAGGTGAAAATAGAAAACAACAATATGGTAAATGATTTACATGTATGGGGATAAACTAATTTTCAAAAACATTGAATGTTGGCTGGTTTTTATTGGTCTAATATAAACATGTTTTTTAGACCAAATGGTCTTTCCTAACTTTCTATTCCTAATTATCAAATATTTACTGTAAGGGCCAAGTGCTTATAAAGCAACTAATAATAGAGCTAAAGCACACTCTTATGTATTGATAATGATTAGAAATAAATAGGATTTTGAATACCATATGCATTTTGTTACTACTATAGGCAACAACTAGGATTTTTATGCTGCCACTTTACATAGCCAATAGGCTGTCATACAAAAAGACTACCTAAATTCAAAGCTGACGTAAAACATTTAGAGTTTTTTTTCTAGTTCTATCAAGTTCAGTTACTGGAGGGTAAAAATTTTAAGAATAGGGCCTCTAATTTTGTAAAGCAATCAAAGAAAAAGTATCACACACAGAGATTACACATTACGTACACAAATACTCGCACTACACAGTACGGAAGCATACACCTATTACAGATATAATCCCCCTTTATTTTTTTATTAGATATACGTGAAAAGCCATTTTTGCTACCTCCTTATGTGAGGAGATTCTTCTGAATTAGATGGCTACAATGTGGCAAACAGATGCAAAGAGTTTCTACACAGTTGAAAATCATTCATTCCAATGATGAAACACACACAGATCTGAATCTTTGTGTCATTAAGTCACAGGGAGATTTGGCATGGCCTAGAAAAAGAACAGGACTGGTTTATACAGGGGAAAAAATATGCCTACATTAATGCTACACATGCGTGTTTTTTGCAGAAAGAAGTATGTCAAGTTGCTTGCCGAGCAGATGATTTCTTTCTTCAACAGCACTTTATAATAACAAACCAAAAGCACATACATAAAGAAATGCTGCTCAGTGCCAGCTAATATTTGTGGCCATAACAGTAGTCATATTCTAATCTCTAGAGTATATGTAAAAGTAGCAACAGAAAACTAAGCTTCAGTTTATCAAATTTTTTTAAAAAAATATCTCCTCCTTCTAAGGAGAAGGTAGCAAGAACTTAACATAGGACAAGGATGAAAACTACTTGGGAAGTCAGAAGGACTCATATGGATGAAGACCAAGACACTCCTACAACATAAAAGACAGAAGTAGTTCTGAAAAATTTGTGTTGTGTCACTTACAGTTATTAATTAGACTTAAAAGCTCAGAAGAAAGAGATTTTCAGTAAGTACTTAAAGTGCCAAAAGATGTGAACAGGTATTTAGTGGTACTTTCAGAAGCAACTCAGCTGACCAAGTATCCAACGAATTTCAGTGAGGTTCAAAAAGCTGCTATGATCAAATGCTTTTAAACATACATCTTTGGAAATTGGCTCCAAGATTTTTTTCAAACATCTAAATAATCAAATTCAGCTATGCTATCTTTTCCATTTGGGTTAAACCACAGCATCCATACATCTCACTAACCTGAGTTATACTATATTACCTTTCTTGAAACCGTGTGACATTAGATGACTGCTATACTTTTGAATATTAAAAGACAGGACAATAGTATCAATAGTATGTAGTCTCCTCCCCTCCCCCCCCCCCCCCCCCCAAACAAACTTGCTAATCTTTGAATGACACTTAAAATTGTCTTTAAGTAGTTTCAGTGTACAGGGTCAATAGTTTAAATAAGATATTTTTTTCTAATTTCAGTTTCCTTGGAACAAGATTGCAAGATCAAAGAAAAGTATTTACAGCTATTTGAAGCATCCAGCTCAGGTACCTGCATTGGGAATCTGAACTTCCTGTGCTGCCACTCAAGATTTTATAACATGTAATAGAAAAAATGACCTCTAGAGATATCCATGGATTTAATAGCATTCTAAATCAGGCATCTAAGTTAGATGTTGATGTGAGATGTTTTAAGACTACTTTATAGTTAAGGTAGTTTCTTTTCTCTTTAATATTGCCTACAGCTTATGTCAGCCTTCTAACTTCCACACAAATCCACTGCCTGCAAAGCTGTGTTGACATAAGGCAAGGCAATATGCTTCTATTTCTTTCACCTTGCAACTGATACTGAACACTGACATCAGCAAATAATAACATTTGCTCTGCTTTGTAAATGAAACCATTTGTTCAACAGCTTAAGTATGAGTAACTGTTAAAGCTCTATATTGTACAACAGTGCAATATTGTTAATACCATGATAGCATACAGATGTCACAATGTTGAAACAGAAAAATGAAAGACAGAAAGAAGTAATGAGAAATCCAGGACATGAGTAAGATGAACAATATATAACTGTTGAAGTAAAAAATAGAAGCGTCTGTAATAACATACATATCTGAAAGAAATAAGGTAAAGTTATTAATAAATTAAAGTGCTAAGCCAGTACTTCCGGTCCTGTTTCTAGAGAATTCCAACTGGCAAAGGCTCTGGAAGCGTGGGTGCTCTGGAACACAGGACCTTGATTTGAAATCCTGACTTTCTGGGCACACATTGTAAATTGCTAGTGAGCTCATTTATAACAAAACCAAAGAAAAAAAAAATCCCAAATGGTTCAAGCAAAAAGGGCTCTCCCTTTTACTTTTGGCATGCTTCTCAAAAAAAACCACCAAAAAAACAACAAAAAAAAACCCACAAAAAAACCCACCCAAACAAAAACCCAAACTGTTTGAAGGCCTTATATTTCTAAAGCACAGTGCAGAAGCCTGTAAGTACAATTTCCTACTATTTGGGATGTATGATGCTATTTTCTACATTTTAAAAATTTTTTTCCTAAACAAGAAACTAATTCTTTAGCTCAAAGAAATATTTAGAGATCAGCCCTCTACAGCTGAGGAAGTAGATGGTATGATCCAAAGCAAGCAATTCAGATTTTGGAAGCATTTTATGAACTACATTCTGAACCACTTATGTAGTCTAGCTGATTTTTTTTATGCTGTGCTTTTTAAATAAACAAAATGAGAGCAGCAGAATTCATGTATGTTTAACATTTATGAGAATAAAATAATAAAATCAAAAAAATAGCATGGTAATGTAAATGCTTACCATTTAACACAGAATTCTGAAGTATGAATTCCAGACAGCTGTAGCTTCATTCACAGGACTGATAAGTTGTGTTGTGTTATAATTTGGCATTCACAAGAAAATTGAAGAGCATTTGTTTTTCATTTTGTTTTAAACTGAGTGAATGACAATGTGACATTGTAGTGATTATGAGGAAAGCCCATTTGACAGATGGGTTTTCTCCTTCCATTAAATGAATAATATAAAAAAAAATAATCCCTGAAGAAACTTCCTTGATTTAAGTGAGAAAACACCAATGAAGAATGAACTACAGCTTATTCACATACTAACTTCAAACATCTAGCAATTTTAACTGCATTGAGCAGCCCACTGATTTCATTTGGAATGCCCTGAAAGTAAACAAGTGGAATGAATCTCATTATTGTAAGAAATGTTTGGCATTTCTTGACTTACTAAGTCAAGAAACATACAAAATACAATTTTAACATAACGTTAATAGCTGTTTCCAGGGCAATCACTAACACTATTCCCTGAAACATAAGTAGAGAGAAAAAGAGCTATGCATTACCATAACCATTCTATTGGATTGAAAAAACATTATTGGATATACACATGTGCCACTGGATCCAGTTTCATTTTGGCATCCATCTTCTACTGAAAACTGCCTGAGGTAAACACTTGTGCAGAGACAAAATAAATATGTACTTAGTGCATGGAGTTTTTCAGTGACATGTTTTGTACCTTTGATCATCTGTGTTCAGAATCAAAGAACAAATAAAAAGTCACAGAATACTTCCAAAGATTAATTTTGCCCTGACCTTCCTTGAAATATGTATCATGAGTCAGAACAAGAATTAAAGCACACCTACTTTTGATGAGACAATGAGACTATATTTGGTAAGATTCCTCCTTACTAGTTAATTATTTCAGATTCATAATAACCCTAATTATGATTTTCTTTCCAGCATATTAAAAAAGCATCAATTTAAAAACAAAATATTATTCTGTCTGGAACCCCCTACAGCACACCTCCCCTAAGAATCGTTCTTGTGTGGCGACTCAAAATGAATCACAACACAGTACGTTGCATTATCACCCTATACCATTTCCCCTGGATGTCAGGGGAATTTGTTAGCACTGGTAGTTTTCTTCCAGACCAATTCCAAGAGAAATTAAAATAAGACTAAAAATTCTCACAGCTTCAACTTGGTTACCATTAATATACTAACCAAACCAAACCAAATCTCTAGGCAATTACTACTTTCTTTCTACAGATGAGGCACAGAGATTTAATAGGTCCATTCCACAAAATCAATTAGCTTTTCAAAACTGGGAACTGACTTTCACTATTGTGAACATTTAGACCTAAGTAAATATTTCTACATTATACATAGAAAATTCTTACATGCTGTACTGATTTGATACAAAAAGCTTTAAAATTTTACAAGAGTTATGTGAATTAATTATGAATTTTCAACAGCATGCACAGTAAAAAATTTGAATATTTGGCTTTTAGGACACTGATTAATTGTGTATCAGAAATGCAAGGTTTCTCTTGGCCTATGTCAATCTAACACTGCAGCAGGATATTTCTCAGCAAAAAAAAATATTTCTTGAATTCTACTCAGGTTGTATATCCAGTTTTGAAGGAGACTGTTGTGGGTTTTTTTATTCTGCACTATTATACAACACTTTTTGCCTGGCATCTGAAAGGCATTCCCATCCTTTGCATTTACTTCACTTCCTCAAAGCTGAGGCTGCAAAAACATAGCCAGCAGCCTCATAGAGCTTTTCATGAAAAATTGCCATTCTAACCTGGCACCTAACTTCACTTATTTATGCACTCAGAGACATTTAAAACTCTGAAATGAATGTAAATATTTATGCCAACAAACTGACGAAAAGTAGCACCACAAAAGAAGAAAATGAAAACAATGTAAGCCATTACTGAAGTAGCTCTTCTTGTGAAAGCTCTGATGTTCTTTGCTTGCCAGTCACCAGCACCAGCTCATCCTTCAACTCCTGAATCTCCTTTTTCAGCTGGACAATCATCTACAAAGAGCAAGGCATAAACCAAGCATCACCTACAAATTACTAGCTAGTTTATGATTTTTGCATTACAAGGCTGAGTTTATGGAAATACTATACTTTGGTTTCCTCTTTTTTTTAAACATCTTTTTTAAAAAAACAGTCCAAATGCCTTAAATATATCAAGCACTACTTTTTTTCTTTTCCATTTATAAAAACAAGAATAGTCTTCCAGACTCAGTAAATTCTATGTGTTAGAAGACATGGTTGTACAGAAAGAGTTCAAAAGATTATTTGCAAAAGAGAAAAATAATTTGCCCTAGGAGTAAAAAAAGCTTTCTGACTCATTAGTTTTGCTTATTAGTATTGAAAACACATTTAAAATAGAACTGATGTCTGCGTTAGGGAAAGGCAAACTACACACCAAAAGTGATTATTTTTATTTTTTTATTTTTTTTACTTTCCCTTTAGAAACAGAAATTCCAAAACAATATCTTGGTATTTTAATCTTAACTTTTCTTCTTTTTCATGTAACATTCCACTCTAACTAGAATTATAGCATACTATAATTGTAAGATGTATCAGTTGCTAACAACAAACGAGTAGTATAAATCAACATAATGAAATCAGTTTGTATTCATGAATAGTAATGACTGAGAAAGTGACTTGGAGAATTGTACTAGATTTTTAAATTCTCATAGCTCATTATTGGAGCCTGTACTTTTGGAAAAGCATATGCATAAAATGATATTTTAGAAATCACTGGTCTCTCAGGGCCAAATTCTACAAAGCAGGGACAATATGCAAATCTCTAAGTCTAAAACATGAATGAGCAAGTTCTTGGATAATTTATGATTGGTCATTTTAAAGATGTATCACTTCATAATGGCTCAAATGGATCAGGAGTCCAATGATATTTCTAGACGGCTATGAGTACGCTGATTCCATGTGCAAAATAAGTTTCCAAGAGAAGAAAGTTTTCAAGGAAAAATGAATCATTCTTGATTGCACACACTTTCTAGAAATAAGATTGTTCAAATGGATGACACATTTTCACTGGATGTTAAAATTCCTTCAAACGCTTGTATTTCTTTTAGTGTTTAAATTTAACCATGGCTTCTTAAACTTTGAATGAGTATTTTATGTTAAAAATCAAAATATCCTAAACATACATATAATTATTTAACTCTAAACTTACTGGTAACACATTTGTTACTATAAATATGAAAGGCTAACTTACAATCTTTTATTGAAGAATCTATTAAGGTAGTGAACTGTTAATTACAAATGTTGCAAGAGTGCTTCAAGAATGCCACAGGACAAACATTTTAAGCTGATTTTAGGTTGCCTCCCTCTGGTGTCGCTCTCTGATGTAGTCTGTGCCAATTACAGATCTAATAAAATTTGGGGCTCAAGTACAGTATGGCAGAAAGCTGAACTGACAGAACCATCCCTGTTCAATGTTCAAATTTGTTAGCATAATTAACTTCAATCTGGCAACAACAGAAATATTATTTTCAGGATATGGATAAAACATTCCTTTTCAAGATTAAGACAAAAAGAATCTACAGAGGCGTAATATTTTCATTTCTATTTTTAAATAAATACCAGGGGAGATTAGATTTAATTCAGGCTCAAAAGTTTGGTTTTCAGTTTAAAACAAATCCTTTGGTCATAAGTGAGAGAGGTTCAAAGTTGAGTGACTGAAAAAGTATGACAGAAACAAGCTCAACGTCTTAGTAAAATACAGTCAGCTCTCCATTATGAAGAATAAAGTTTACACAACACTCAGACTTCACTCAGATCTATCCAGAGGTATTATGCATTCCTGTTATAAGGCATGCAGTCAATTTACAGATGATAAATACTGCAAATAAATGGCATTTGATTTTATGAAAGAATAATTTAAGTCCAGCTTTTTACTGAATAATCAAATTGCATCCTGGGAATATAATTTAGGTAGTCAAGATGGGCAACAAATTACACAATGAGCACAGAACCATGTAAAGTCTAGGTACCTGTGTTCCCCTGCCTTTTCCACAAGAGGGGATGGTTTTCTAACTCTCACGAGTCCACTCTTGCTTTACTTGCTAAATGATCCTGCAGAGCGAGACATACCAAAATTGTGGAGTATAGCTCCACAGGATGTAGTAAATATTCAGGAGCCTGCATGTGTTCCACCTCAATCAAAGGCTTCTGTGGCCATGGAATACATGTTTTGCATGATTTGCTACTATAAAGCCTACACAGGAAAGGGAAAAGAGGGCAGACAGACAGAAATGAAGTTGTTCAGTGTCTACTGGGTTTATTTTTTGGCTGCTCTTATTTGTTGATTTTAGTTTTTTGTTACGTTGTTGCTGTTAGAAACTGTTTGGAAATAAACATAGAATAATAATAAAAAAAACCTGAAGAAGAACTGACAAGAATCCCCTATTCCCTTCAGACTTCAGGGACAAGAGAAAATAAAAGCACAATCATTAACATTAACTGAAATATGTTAATTACTATCACATAACAATGAATGAAATAATCAACCATCTAATCCCCAATTTTTAGACAACAAATGCTTATGTTATATAATCTAGAATTCTACAGTCTAGCATTCAAGGGCAAAGCATTTCCTAGCCAGTTCAGAAGGTCATATAAGAACAAAATACATAGAACTTGTAATTAAAAATTAGTCATGAGTAATTTAGAAATTCGGTAATTTTTTTGCTCATTAAAAAGAATGATGCTGTGATTAGTATATCATAAAATACAGGACCACTGAAAGTAGAGTATTTCATTCAGATTTTATATTCTTTAGGAGTGAATATTTCAATAAAAATTCATAATTATGTCATTAACAACTATATTTTAAATATTATCTGTTTATATATAAAGAGAATAATATAATAGCTAACGTGAACTAATTTTTCATTTGCTGTCTTTGTGACAAAGACAGAGGGTATGCTGAAATGCATCCACAGTTCTTTCTTCATTATATCCACATATGCTGCTTTGGTACAACCAGTGTAATCTCAAACACTTCCCAAATCAGAAAACATCTTTGATAAACAGCATGCAACCTAGCTGATCCAGTAGCTATCATTATCTGCAACACTATGTTGAATTAATCAGTCCCTAATAGGTGTACTTATTATTTACAAAGGAAAGAAATTTCCCAGGTAATGCAGAAAATTACATTAAATAAACTAAGACCTCAATATAGTAGAACTTACCACTACAGAGCACAGTTTCAAACAGATCTGGTATGTAACAAGCTAGAAGCATATAAAATCTTTCACAGGAAAGACTAATCCAATACTAAAAATAAAATGCATTTTTGTCATGCACATTAAAAGAAGAAACTTGTTTTCTTTATGTGGCACTGCTTTGTGCTTTACCAATGTGGATTATTACCTCTATTCTCTGCACTTCCTAAACCTCTAACCCATTCTGCAGAGCTCCTCTGCTGCTCTTTGGGATGCGAACATCAGCCTAATGCTTCAATATGGAAATCCTATTTTTGCATCTCGTTTATGTGTCTTCCTTTTTTCCTAATGGTAACTTTACAGAGTTCTTTCTCCCTAGCTAAAATATTCCTTTGACCAATCTCAATGAAGGGCTGCGTCTGTGTTTCTTAACTTTTTAATACTAATTGTTTCAGTGCAGTAGCATGCTACCTTCAAGGGATTAGCAGATTTTTTATGAGCTTTAGGGACATCCAGTTATCTGTGGCTATGATTTACAAACTAACACCCTAAAAGAAGCAGCACAAAGATGATAATGAAAGTGACCATTGCTCCTCAGACGCCTTAAGAGCTGAGAAAGCCTTTAGAGGTTTTATAAAGGTCCATTCAATTATAATTATGTACAAAAGAAAAATATAAAAATAGTAGTTATTTTATAGAAAAATTTGGAACATGAATCTAAAAACTATTTAATGGGATGATTCAGTATAAAATTCTCAGCATCCATTTGACTGTTATTGTTTACTAAAACTTTAAACAAGCAATCTCCTTTCCTCTGCTCCCAGACAACTCTTACCAATCTAGGGTCAATTTCTTCATTAAGAACGGCTTCATTCTTAATAAGAGCAACTCGTTGTGCAAATCTGCAGGTTGATATAGATTCCTGGAAGAAAAAACAAAACAAAAAAAAAAGAGAGAGAAAAAAAGAAAAATTTCAGTTAGCTTTGCACCAGGTAAGTCAGACAGACTGCTAATTAAGACAGCAAACTAAGTTGGTTTTTTTTTTTGTATATTTTACAGACATTTCACGTTCTAAACCAACAATATTCAAGGGAAATTATGTTAGTATATTAATGACAGTGACATATAGAACTGACAAATCATAGTACATGTTCTATTGACCCAGTCAATCCCCTGATCAACTGTGTTTCAAATGAGTCCCCAGCTGGCAATAAAGGATAAGGCAGCCATACTACTCAGAACATAAAATCTTTTGAATTATGAGAAAAAGAGAAAATTAACTAAGACCCCTTTTTTAGTGAAAATGGGACTAGAGAAGTGTATGTAAAAGAAGCTGGGAAAAAAGATGAAGAAGGAAAGAGAGGAAGTCCAGGATAAATAAGAAAGAAACTGGGAGATTTGGAACTAGAAGGCATATAGGAGAACTATGATACCAGATTAAAAAAACCCCAACTGTCAGATGAGCTAAAGTGGGGCACAGGAAGAGATGAAGGAATTAAAAAAATATATATATATACACAACACTGAGTTGTGGAGAAAACTCCGTGACAACCAGTGTATACTCCCATCTAGGGCACAGAATAAATTTGAGGATCCCTAAGTATTGTTCCCTCCTTAGAGATCAGCTGATACAGAAGTTCTCTCGCAGGGTCTGGCATGTATCTAACGAATCAAAAGCTAGCAACTGTTCTCAGTTAGCTCAAATTAAAAAATACCATTCAGGAGTCTTAGAAATTCTAGCGATAAACTGTATTACAAAATTTTCTGAGATGCTTAAATCTGCATTTAAAATGTAAGAATGTACATATAACCCCTACATTAAGAGAACTTTACTACTGTTACAGACTTGTATTTCAGAATCAAGGTCATATCTTCAGTTTTCAGTTCTCCAACATATTAAAATACTAATTTAAACATATGATAATATACTCTTTTTTTTCCACAGGGCTTCTGCCTTTTTTCAGTCCTTGGAGGATTGGTATCTGAATTAGCTACATAATGAAAGATACTAGGGTTTATTGCCAAAGATATAATATATAAATGTAGAATCAAATAAGTCTTCAAGGAAAGGGAAGGAAGACCTTACAACTGAGAGAGCTACACACAGTCTTAGCTGGACTCTACCTTTGCCTCTGCTGTACAGTTTCTGTGCCATGATAATGTGATTTTAAATAAGTTCTATACATATATTAAGTACAATTATATGTACAATACATACATAATTTTCCACCAGACCACTTTGCCCTGCTTAGTGTGAACCATATGTTAAATTAATGAGTAGCTAATGTTCAATGTGTAAGCTTCTGCTATATTTATTCTATGCCATCAAAATTATAATCAAAGCTGACAGCTACTAATTTCCTAACAACTTTTTCTGCCATGCTTATTAGTACAGTACCTGAAGGTTTCATAGAAATTAATCAATTAACTCTCCAGGTATTGCTTTGCTGCAAGTATGTGGAATGACTACACTTAACGGAAGGGAA
Source organism: Falco naumanni (assembly GCF_017639655.2). Lineage (NCBI taxonomy): Eukaryota > Metazoa > Chordata > Aves > Falconiformes > Falconidae > Falco > Falco naumanni. Next base: position 14,800,727 of record NC_054065.1, read on the forward strand.
ACTGAAGTCAAAAGTACCAAAAAAAAAAGATATTTGATTATTGTCATTACACGATCATCTGTTCAAAACAGCTTCCGTTCAGCTTCAGTTACAGCTATAATAATTAATGTATCTACAATTCAGAATCAAGATCTTTCAAGCACTCCGCAAAACTAACACAAAAAATGCAATGTAGGTGATGTAAGAAATTGTATACAACCCTGGGAGAAGTAGGATTATAATCTAGTTCTCTAGGATAACATTCTGTTTGTGCTCTTCAGATGAGTGGCCTTTCTTACTTTGAATTCTCTGCTTCATTGCTTTCATTGCAAGAGACAAAGCTAGGTCCTTAAGAAAGTAGCTTTTATTATACAATTTCAGCTCCTACTGGGGGGGTAATTCTATCTCATGCTTCCTTTGTGAATGAAACATATACCCAATGGAAAAAAGCAAGCAAACAAGCAAACCAAACATAATTATGCATAGTGACTCACAAAACTCCAAATTATATTTATGCAGCTATCCTAATTCTGACATTTTTTAATGTTTAGTAATTGACTTAACATCTGTCTTAATATTATACCAGCTTTTGGGGAGCAGGGAAGGGATTTTGTGAAGGTCTGTTGTGTAGATGGTATATGTTAAAGCAAGAACATGAAAATTGTCAGTAGCCTACTCTGTATAATTGCTTGGGATAAATGCTCCCAAAATACAAAACCTAGATTGCAGTGTGAGATACATACACCTGATGAATCGATATACAAGAGTGCCTGTCCCACAGAGCCTAAAAAAATTCATTAACAAACTTACAGAAACGTATTTGTAACCAGCCATCATGCTTGCATAATTACATGTTTACAAGTCTGAACTATCTGTTTTCATTTAACAGCAAAGTCCATTTTCTAAAGAAAAAAAATTCAACTAGATGAAGTACAGTTTTAGTATAATGTTTTCCACTGTATTTCAGAACAGTCTTGGGCTTAATAGTTGTTTTTCCCTTGTTTATCCACATTAGAATGTTTTGATGTTATGAAAAACCAGGAAACAGATTATAAATGGTTTTAAGCAGGGTTCATATTGCAATGTATTTTAGAATAGAACAGAATAAACTATATCAGTTGGAAGGGACCTACAACAATCATCTGGTCCAACTGCTCAACCACTTCAGGGCTGACCAAAACCTAAACCATGTTATTAAGAGCATTGTCCAAATGCCTCTTAAGCACTGACAGGCTTGGGGCATTGACAGCCTCTCTAGGAAGCCTGTTCCAGTGTTTGTCCACCCTCTTAGTAAAGAAATGCTTCCCAATGTCCTGTCTGAATCTCCTCCAATGCAGCTTTGAACCATTATCACACATCCTGTCACCAGATTCCAGGGAGAAGAGATCAGCACCTCCCTTTCCACTTCCCCTCCCCAAGAAGCTGTAGAGAGCAAGGTCACCGCCCCTCAGCCTCCTTTTCTCCAAACTAGACAAGCCCAAAGTCCTTAGCTGCTCCTCAAAGGATGTGCCTTCCAGCTCTTCACCAGCTTTGTTGTCCTCCTCTGGATGCATTCAAGGACCTTCATGTCCGTAAATTGAGAGGCCCAGAACTGCACACAGCACTGAAGGTGAGGCTGCACCAACACTGAATACTGTGGTGTAATCCTCTCATTTGACCAACTAATTGTGCTGTTTGATGCACCTCAGGATGTGGTTTGCCCTGGCTGCCAGGGCACCCTGCTGACTCTGCTGACTGAGCCTGCTGGCGAGCAGCACCCCAGATCCTTTCTGCGTGGCTGCTCTCCAGCTACTCCTCCCCCAACTTACACTTGTGATCAGCATTACTTCCTGGGTACAGAATCTGGCATTCAGACTCATTAAATTTCATCCCATTAATCATAGCCCAATGCTTCAATCTGTGCAGATCCCTCCACAATGCCTCCTGCCCCTCAAGAGAGTCAACAGCATCTCCCAGTTTGTTATCATCAGCAAACTTGCTGATGGTGCATTAAGCTCCTGCATCCAGATCACTGATAAATGTATTAAACAGAACTGGCCCTAGAATTGAACCCTGAGGAACACGGCTGGTGACCAGTCACCAGCAGATGTAGCCCCATTCACTACAGCCCTTTGATAAACATTACAGCTCTTCTGGCAAACAAAGAGAAGAAAACATCCCTACATATAGTTCCAGGGCAGGAAATTCGTGAAGGGAGACAAAAGTATTCAAAAAATTTCAAAAAACCCCAAATCACCCCACTCCCTCTTCCTGCCAGCGAACTCTCCAGTTGTCTACCATACTCAATGAAATCGTGCCTCTAAAGAAGTCTACAGAAATTCTGCCAAGGCTTTCAGTGTGATCTATAGCCTACTTACAGATCTTACCAATATGTCCTGTGAAAAAATCCTTGGTAATGCATTTTTATAACTCAAAGATGTATTCATCAAGAAAACAGTAAATAAATAAATAAATAAAAATTATTCCTAGGTAGGTGCAAGTTGTTTCCCAGCTGCTCCTTGACTCAAGATTATTTAGAAAAAAGCACATTTCCTAAAGGATTTGTCTACATCTTACTGCGATTTCCACTGATAAAGTCATATCCTGGAAATAAAGTTAAAGTATTTTCATTTAAGGATAAGTATGAAAGTTTACACACTTGAATTGCAAACTGTAATAAAAGCCAAAAGAGCCAAAAGATCTTTAGAGAAGTGAAAACATTTTTGTTGAAAATAGAAATAACATACATCAATGTTTCTTTTGTCTATAGAGAGCGTTGCTATCATGGTAGTCATGCAGTTTCCTCCCAAGCTGTCTCTTAGCACTGAGGTCATCATAGAATTTCGGTAAGGAATGTGGGACCGGTTTTTCTCTGCAACAGCAATTATTACCTGAAACAATAGTAAAAATAGAAAAGACTTTTAAATTTACATGTCTTTTCATGATTGACAGGTAAAAAGAACAAGAAGAACCTACTCAGGAACCTAAACTTCTGATACAACAAAACTATGCTTATAAACACAGTTAGCTGCAAACCCACTGATTTTATTGAAGTAATTTCAACTTAAATTTCAGTGTGTTTATATGTCTTTGTAGGAGCTGGACCTGAAAGACCAAATAAATTTAATTTTATCATACCTTCACTTTACAGCCTCTCAGCTAAGTGGAAACTGAACACAATAAACTAAAAAGCACAGACTTTCCTAAGACACAGAAACTTACTGAAAATCTTCCTTGTATTTTTTTCTATCATAATAATAAAGTTTCGGTAGTATTAAAGTAAAAACTTCCTTAATATTTGCTAAAGCATGTATTCAAAATTAGAGACCTTAAAGCACGTGATTCTTAAAAGGTTCTGTATTTATTTCCTAGAAAATGTCTTGAAAAGTAAAACACAAATAAAAGGGTGCATGATTACAATGTACTGCTGGAAAGAAATAATTCAGTTTAGAATATATAAGCCCTGGCCAAAAAGGAAATGGTACACCTACTATTCTCATTTTCCCTTCTCAGCTGTTTACATTATGGGACCTAATTATTATTAAATAAAAAGCTAGATTACCTCATGATCTGTTGTGATATAAAAGATTTGAACTGTTATCTGGCCAAGGACTCTACTGAAAAACTGTACCTATATGAGTTGTGTAAGCTATTCTAAATGGTTGGGAGCTATTTTTCCTTTAATAAATGTTACACACCAGCATATATTTTGTTTATGCTACACTTAAGAAAATAGTTAATTTAGAAAATTTAGTATCAACTTTTTTGTTGGCACTAGTTTCTCTTAATGGTCTTCAGAAAGATAAAATTTCTTATTACTTTAAATCTTACACTGGCAGCCCTGAGAGGGACAAATGCATAATATGAAAATTACTATCTTGTAAAGGAAACTGGAAACCCATTCCTGGATCAAGGTTTTCAAATCTCGTTTATTACAACTTTCTAGATGGAAATACGTTGTATCTCTGGAAGTTTATAATATTGCATAAAAAACTCATAGTAGTCTAGCATATACTTTAATAAGCACATTCTCAGTCTCTGCCACATAGAGACTACGATCTGGATAGACAAGATAGGAAAAGAGACAGAGGGAAGATATGTTATTTCCATTAAAAATGGGAACTGTGTTACAGGAAAGCTACTTGTTTCTGAAGTTCATGCCGGAAGTCTGTAGCCCAGGCAGAATCTGAAGCCTCCCACACTGGCACTGAAAGGCTGGGACCAGTTCTCATGACGCAGAAGCCACTGTACTGTCATGTGACAGACTCACATAACACAGAAGATGGTGGTTTTAAGTCCCTTTAGTAAAACCTCACCTAAACCACTAAATCAATCTCTACAATCCAATCAAGGAATCTTGAACAGAAAGAGGAGAAATCTGAAGGAGAGGGAAATCATGTTCTTTCACAAAGTGACAGAGACCACCTGTACAGGATCTGAACCTGGATCTACTAACAGAAAACCCCAACTGTGATAATCAGAAAATTGTCTCACTCAAAGGTGTTATTATCCTTTTGATATTTAAAAAAAAAAAAAAAAAAGATTTGGGCTTTGGTTTGGACAACATATGCTTGTCTCCCAGTATTTGCTACAGGTCTTGCTGGAAATAATTCGCCAAAACACAGATAATTCTATGATTATCTGATTTGCTAATCAGAAAAAAATGCAGGTGTTTGACTTCAAATTATTGAAAATTTCCTGTTTTCTCTGTTACTCTAACGTCAGTATATGTTCATTAGGAAATAAAACCAGAAAATTATGTTTTCTATAGGATGTGAATAAATCTAGGATTTGATGGCTGGCAGTGATTTGAAATTTTATTAGCAAAAAATCTGGTAGGTGTGGGTAGCAATCAGTCACTAACCAATTAAATCTTCCAGCATCCCCCAAATGGAGCATTTGTTAAAATAACAGTTAATGGGCATATTCATCACAGCAGTGGGAACATTGTATTCTGCTATTTTGGGGCAATACATATAATTTTAATTCCACTATAGTGCCAAATCATGTGGCTGTATCACTGTTAATTTATAACTCTAAATTTGGTCCACAATGCCCTATGTTGTTTATCACAAGGGAGCATCTACATGTATACAAAAATCCCACAGTTGTAATTCTAGAACATGCTACTACATCTTACAGACAACAAAAACTACCCTGATATGGTAGTAGGGACTTTTAAGAGTACCTATGCATCACATTGCTGTGGACACTAAAACTGAACTGTACCTACTGCCATCAGCTACATCACACTGTCTCAATTTCAATTTGCTCTAGTCGGTCCCTTCTCCCAGGTAACAAGTGACAGGACAAGAGGAAACAGCCTCAAATTATGCTGGCGGGGGGTTAGAAGGGATATCAGGAAAAATCTCTTCACTGAAAAGGTGGTGAAGCATTGGAACAGGCTGCCCAGGGAGGTGGTGGAATCACCACCCCTGGAGGTGTTTAAAAACCACGTAGATGCAGGGCTTAGAGACATGGTTTAGTGATGATTTGGCAGTCATGAGTTAACGGTTGGACTTTATGATCTCAAAGGTCTTTGCCAATCTAAATGATTCTACAATTCTAAGCTGATTTGGAGGAATCCTTGCACTTTAATATTAGTCACTGTAAGGTCAGGATTGAACGGTACAATTGCCACTGAAGAAAAATTTATTTTCAACCATCTTCAGTGGTCTTTTATTCAGTATTAGAAAATATTTTTATTACCAATACACAATCCCAGACAGAACCCAATGTGCTGTCTCCAACTTTATTCTAAACTAAGTTAGAAATTGCATTGCAAAACTAACATTTTCTGCTTCTACAGCACTCCAAACATATCTCAAAACAGACAACACAGATTATTAAATTCAACCTCACAGGAGCTCATGCAATGTTGCATTATAAATACATAAAATCATACAGTAAATAAGAAGGATCCTGAGCATAATCTGTATGATTCTGAAGAGGTCCATTGTAAAAGCACTTATCCTTATGACTTCCCTTAAGTACAAATGAAATATGGACATTTTACTTCAAGACAAAATTTAAACAAATGGGGGGTATAAAAAAATATCAGCGTAATAGTAAATAACTGATTGCCACCTTTTGTGACAAGCTTTTTTTGACAGATGAAATACCTCTGATCATAGTTTAAATGAAATTTAAGAGATTTGTTCTTGTTAACAGAAAAACAGACAACACAAAATTGAAGAATATTCTTCCCAGTAAGTGGAACAGTCAGTTATATTTCCCAATCATAATATTGAAGAATTTTCAATTATAGACACACACAAATTTTATGTTTTAATGGATTTCCTCAACTGTAAATTTTACTAAATAATACATATACTGGAGCATAAATTAAAAGGGACAAATCTGAATTCTGCACTTAAGCATTTGTTATCCTCCCCCCACCCCCTGCCCCTTATTTCTCCCATGAAATGACAGCCTTACAGACTTGATATTGTTGTATATAAAATTTTTTAAAGAAGCCTTAGGAAAAAATCATGTAGTCTCCAGCAGAATTCCAAAAAATAACAAATTTCTGGCAACAGGAACAGTGTTTACAGTGCTGTGAAAACAGTATTATGTATTCAATCTTAGAAGGAACTTAATTTCTCTCACAGGTGTGAAGTCTGAAATCCACACTTGAAAATCATCAATGATTGCAACTTAATAGCACAACATCCATAAAACAGATTTAACTGATTTTCAAGTGTTTCTTAACCTTGCTTGGTGTTTTATAGCATCACAGCAGATAAGGGAGACATAAATGTAATGTGCACTGACTTTTTGTAAATAAGCATAAATGTCTTTTAGCAATGCCACAAATACTAAGCCAAAAAGAAATATCTGAAAGGAATGCTATCAAAACCAGAAAATACCCATAAACCTGGTGAAAAGAATATATACTAGAAAAGAAGTTATTGGTGAGCGTGAACCGCCTTCATCATGATACCACAATCACAAAAATTACGAGGATGCTAAGATTCACATCTTATTTTTCTAGTAGTGAAATGAAAATGATTGTATCAGATCAGTGGAGGAAAGATAATACAAAACACTCAATTATTATTAACAACAATAATAATTATTACACTGTTAACCAACTCTCTACTGAAATGTTTCATCTTTAAAGTTTCCATTCACCAGCACTATCCTAACCCATTTTTTTCTTAAACAAACAAACAAACAAAAAAAAAGAAAAAAAAAAGAAAAGTAAGACTAGTCAGGATTAATTTACTCTCTCAATATTTGCCTTTTCCAAAGAGGAAAAATAAAAAGCAACAGTGAAAGGAGGATAGGGAGTTTAGTACACCTTAAATAAACAGGCTAAAACTTTTTCAGCCATAACAGCTGAATGATATAGATTTGTGGAGATTTATTACTATTATTGCAGCTGTATCTATGAGTCCTACTACTATAAAACCAGTTATGGTAGTTAATCCATAAATACATTAACAAATGCAACTCCTGTCTCAAAGAGGTTGAAGATTGGTAGAGGAATAAAACAACACATGAGAGAAAAGACTAATATTTTATCATATTACAATCCTTAAACTACATACAACTAATCAATTTAGTTCAATGATTCTTGAGTGATACATCCTGACCCCAGCCATGGAAGGGGAAGATCACAAAGGACATTTTTAGCAGAAATATAGCTGCAATCTTGTAAATATCTTTACTATTTCAAATTTAACAAGAAAACTATTTTTGAAATACAACCCTGTATACTTACTATAACCTTACTGTTTAATTGTTAAGCTTTTCCCAAATTAAAATATGTTACTGCAAATGAAGATCTATCAACTCAATCATTTTAAAAACCTGCAATATCTATCCTAAAACTAAGTGAATATTGGAATCAAGACTTACAAAACATTGCACATTGGTAAACAGGAATGTAGTAAAGGGAGAAATATTTCAATCTATTCCAGTTTTACCTGTTCTAAATAATGCAATGACCGGTTGATATATTTGGCTTCTGTTAATAAGTGACCTCCAACTCCAGTCTTTGCAACACGCTCTGATCCAGCAAGGTCTACTAAGTGTAACTTGGAGCGTCTGATAGTTGCAGATCCAGGTTCTTTGCTGGAGATGTGAATAGTAAAAATGCAGTGAGATCGGGTTGAGGCTTGATTCATTGGCGTCTACAACAAAAGGAAAGGAAGAGTATGCAATGTTCATTTAATAAATAAATTTAGCTTTTCACAGCTAAATACTCTGGCAATTGAAACCACCTATAATTTTTTTTAGCTATCGTACATGTGATAAATACGCAAGCAGAACCCAGAAGGATTTACCTGGCACTCATGTTCTAGCCATATACTTAGATAACTTTAATCTGGACAAATTGTACGGCAAGCAACCAAGAACCTATCCTTCTTCCAAGATACTCTAACAGTGAATACATCAGCAAAGCAGCTAGCCTTACTATGCTGACGAACACTAGAAAAGGGTGCCTTAACCGCAGGGAAAGCTAATAATTCCTGATCTCCAAGCGGTTATCAATTTTCCCATTGGTAAGCCCACTTTTAATTTTTTTTTCTTTCAAGATAGCTACCAGAGTAACTAAGACTAGGACTTTCTATAAGGCTTTAGACTTTCACATTTTCATTACTTTTATGAAAAAATTTAACTTGGCAAAATCAGTGTCAGAATTTTATGTGGCATGACAGAGTTTTCATTAAAAGTTTGGCTTTAAATACAACTATTTGGAATACCTACTGCCATACTTTCTTAACTAGATGCTTGGAAATTCTTGGTCAATTTTTAGAGATGCTCAGCTTTAGTATGACTTCAGTGGTGTTCCCAATATATTTGAAATGCAGAACAGAAAATTTTACAAACCTCTCAGATATTTTATTTTAGATTTCAAATGACCACATGTTATCACATATACACCTTTTTTTTTTTCTTAAACATCTAAAAAACTCTTGAAGCATCTAAAGCTTCTTTCATTTAGTTATATCAAGCTGCTGTTGGAAACTAAAACCTAAAAGAATCCTTTATTATCTTCATTTTATAAATAGCTAAAGCTTTAGAATAGAGATTATAGGAGATTATAGGTATACCATACAAACAGTATTTTTATTTGTAACAGGTATGATTACATTGTTATCAGGACATAAATACCTGACTCGAAGAAAAATAGGGCAGTGAAATAAATTACTAAATATTATTGAGCTAGCAACTAAATCTATACTTACTTCTAGCTGTTTAAAAAGACAAAAAATTCCTGGCTAAATTGTATACATTAATCTCATCTTTATTTTATTCCTCTGTTATTCTAGAGTAATTATTTATTTAGGCATACCCTGTGATTCAGACTAAATATACCAACATATTGGGTTTTTGTTCTTCCATAGCCTGCTATTGTATGAAACATTCTAGATGTTAAAATAGCCTGCTCATTGCAGGTGTTGAAGGTGGTATCTTGTTAATCCAGAAAGGACAACTCTTAACAGAAAGACTGCAACCAGGAATAACATGAACAGCTATTAACTTGTGGCCGAATTGTCTCCCCTTCAATTTCCCAGTATTTTTTCCAGCCTTTATAGTGCCAGCCCAACTAAACTGTTTTTGGGAACTGATTCAGTTCAACAGAGGAAAAAAAAAATAATCTGCAAACCATAGATATTTAGCCTGGACCAGTTTCCCAATTAAGCCATAGCATAGCTGTAGAAAGCAGTTCTGCTAGAATAATTGAAAAGGGCCGCATACAGGGTGTGAACAAGTAGGTGGTGTGCAGGAACAGCGTACACTTGTAGTTAGTTGTTCATGAAAACTCTGTAATGAAGTTACAGCCTTAGCACCATTTTATTTTGGGCTGCTTTAACTAATAAAGCCAAGCTCAGAGGGAGAGAGAGAAGAGTTTTCATCATTAGTTTATACAGATGAGGAATTTTGGAATAATATAGGTAAACCACTGGCTCTGCTTAACTGCCTTGTTTCTAAGGATCATTTCACAATCCTGTGAAATGAGCATCAGAGTGCAGTTACATGCTATGCTGTCTTCAGAAGCAAAGCTGAACAAATGGAGGGACAGTGAGTTGCAGCATGGGAAACAGGCTCCAGGAAAGGTGTCAAGCAAGAAAACACTCCCAATCATATTTTAAATGCAGTTATACTAAGAAAAAATTATATGCTGTTAAAATGTATTTTATTAAGCAATTCTGATTCCATGAATAATGAGAGCCAGCTTCACTCATTTTACTAGGAGAGCTATAATTTTACTGCTTGCAGCTCTGTGAAGCAGGACAGGATGTTTTATTTTTCCAGCTCAAAATCCACAAAAGAATAAGTATTTAAGGACATTCTTCTCAACACAATTGATATTTGAGGACATTTTGCACTACAGTCATGGTATCAGTCACACTATACTGTAGATAAGTCTAAGACAGATTGAATATAAATACAGGTCCAGGTATGGAAGCATAAAGGTTGCTATGCAACAAAACCTCAAGTATTTCAAAATGTGCTTTTAGTTACACCTGTTTAAACCCAACAGAGGGGAAAGAAAAATCAAAGGAAAAAGAAAAAAAGAAAATAGTTTTAGGACTCTGAGTTCCAAAATCTTAGGGCAATATTTGACCTATTAGGTCTTTATTGTCTATTATATACTAGCCACAACTTGGTTTTACATGTTCCAAGGAGATGTTGCTGGACTGCTCATTAGAAATCCCATTGCTTTTCTCTCCACAGCTTCTTTTTTTCATGTAAAATGAATGAAGATGATTTGGAAATCATTGCCTAGAATACCAAACTGCTATTTTTATAAAGACCATACACCAATAAATACAGAGTCAATACACCAATACTCCTTTTTTACAATATGATTCTATCTTCACTTTGCAGTTCCCATATGTAGAAAGCTTATTAGAACTCTTGCAGAAAGAGTAAAGCAATAAAAAGTTAAACTGTTGAATGGGATGTGATCATGAAATGTTAATTGCAGTCATAATCCCCCACACTTTGCTACTTTTACCACACAAGTAGATGCAAAGCACACAGCAACAGAAATGACAACTTGTCAGCATCCTCAGTCCAAAAATCAGCCTTTTTGTTTGTTTGTTTGCTATCTTACATATACAATTTCAGAGTATCATTATTCAGCTGTTCAGAAAGTTTGAAAACTGAAAACAAACACAATTTTCTAGACAGTGTCGGCGAGCCTACTAAAAGGGTCCTTTAGTAGCTTTCAGAGTTCGTTTTGGCTTTGTTTAGCAGTATCCAAACCATATGTATATGAAATCATCCTCACGCTAATTTGATGTGATGAAGTAAAAAAAGAAAGAAGGGAGTGGCCTGGCTCTCAGCAGATGGTTGCTATTGTGCAAGTTATATATAGAACAACTGATGAGCTGCAGTTACTTACAAAGAAATAATTTTTTCCAGGAATTCTGTGACATCATAAACCACATAAGCAGATTTCAGATGCTTTGTGATATCACATGAACACTACAAAGGAATTAATGCCAGGTTATCTGTTGCTGCCCATTATATGTCATGGTAAAAGAGGAATTCACTAACATTTCTTTCAGGATCATGATCTGGTAAAGCATCAATGATTTGTTTGATCTTAGAAAATATGTACAAAAGATATTTCAAGCTATGCAACCTAGTCTCCTTTTTCTCCAGGACCAGTATATACTTGCGTTTGCTGAAATTAAAAAAAAATATATGGAAGCTTTGTGACTTACACCATTAAATCCATTCACACAACATTTGCAAGAAGGTGGTTTCTACTTAAATGAGAACCTGCAGCACAGCTATACTGCAAGAAGCATCCAAGTCAGATGTTTCTGTCAAGGAATATAAGGTCACAAAAGGTCAAAAAACTCACTGGAGACTAAGTTATAGATCTAAATCTGAGTGTTGTCTATCCTAAATCAACAAAACACTGCAGGAGTTCCTCCCTGTACAAGAATTTATATATTTCCTAAATCCTTTATTTGTTGAAGCTGCTATTAAAAATGTTTTTACTAAGAATCGCCAGAAATAGGCTGCTACTGGTTTAAGTAGAGTTCTTAATAATTGAGGACTTAAGAAGGAGAAAAACATATAAAAAGCTGTTTGAAAATCACCATTAGACTAAGAGAAGCTGCTACTATCTGGGAGAATAGTGTGTTGATTATGGCTGCCAAATAAATTCAGAGAAAATGCATGGAAGAGTTCAGAACAGCTGGGACAAAAAGAATTCACAGGTGATAAATGCAGTCAGTCAGCCCATATTGCAAACCATCTCCACTTGGCAGTTTATACAGTTCCAGTGGAATCTTTCTTCTTTGAATCAAAACATTTGGACATCAGAAGAACATGATTTTCCTGTATGAGTGAGTTAGTGACTAGCCAAGGCATAAATGAAGAAAGGCTGATTCCGAATGCTTCCATTTTTTTAAGAGAATGTCTATGTGAAAAAGTGCAGAATTTTGTTTTCAGATGAGTTTCTTTTTCCTCTGAAGCTTTTCTCACTTTTAAATCTTTTAAGAAGGTCAAGGGAAAAGAGAAAAGCACTGCTATGAGCCACGGCTGATATCAAATTGATTTTCTCCAGTCTCAAGCTACAATCAGATGGATGGATACCTCTAGGAAGAAGTTCTGACAGCTTCTGTCATTTCACTGTTCAGATGGTAAGTGTTCTTGTGTCCTACACGAATGATAATAAAGGAATATAACACAGTTTGTTTCTCTGGCTGAAACTCATCCTTAGAATAATCTGGTGCTTTCACATTGTTGGTTTATAGCGCAGAACATCGTAAGTCTCTGCAAGGCTCAAGGAGCAGTTGTTGAGAAACAGTGGATATATCTGTTTAATTAATATAAACTCCAACATCTCCAACAGAGTGATGCTATATGGAAGTGTATCTAAGTTGAAGAATAAGAAGTTCCTGCCTTTACATGTAGTAGATCAGTTAGACTTTAATACATCTTTAGTTTCCTTTCTGATTAATATGGTACAAGTGAAGGGGCTCTTCAGGTGTACTTAGGTACATTTGATACAGTTGAAATTGCAAATTTATTGTTAAAAAAAATATAAGGATCAGAATAGGTGCAATCTGACACTTTCCTGATTTCTAAAAGCAATATATCTTTCGATATTTACTACAAGTACAGTTTCACAGTTAGACCATGGTAACTGAGGTAACTTCTAAAGTAACTAATATTCCCTGATGAGGACATTATTAAACTCCAGATTATACAATGCCTTTATCCACATAAATCCCAAAGTGCTTTAAGGACTATTCAAAGTAGTACATATGACCAGTGATTGTTTTACCACACACAGAAGTGAAAGCACCTGTGCTGAAATGATGATGCCTTTGGTGTTAATAATACTATGGAACAGGTTTGTCAGGGTGGAAATAAATTAACAGTAGACACCAATGAGCAACCTAGGAAAGCAGAAAGTTGTAATCCATTCTGGAATGCAGCTCTAACATGGATAACATGCTTTTTTGCCAAAAGTGCCATTTAATCTTATATGTTCACACATTCAAATCTTATTTTTCATATTTCATTCAAGAAAAAAATGCATTCAAACACTACCAGTGGCTTTCTAAATATATTCAAGAGAATACTAATGGACAATAAAAATAAATACAAAGGGAATGAGTCCAATTCAGAGGTCACAAGTCAGTCCCCACAACTATCTTTAAATGTTTAAAAATGTTTCTTTCTTGAAATAAACATATTCAAGCATTGCCAAAAGCTTACTGCTTGCCCCATGTGTTCCTGAAACATTTGAAATGATGGAGCAAATACTGTGTAGTATGCACAGTCTTCTGAATTTAAACAATGCAGTATTATATGTATAAAACCACGCACATTTACTTTCTAATTAAAATGAAGCAACTTTTCATTAAAGGAAAAACAAATGCTAACTGTACATGCAACTGCAGCGTTCAGACCTACCAATCTCATATAAAGATATTATACATTTTTGAAATGGATGCATGGCCTTGGGACACTACTGGGTCTCCCTTACTCTGCTATTTTAAGAGAAATATTAAAAAACGTACCAAGAATTCTTTAAATTGCAGAGATTCAGACATATTATTTCAAAGGACAGTGATCACAAGAATTTAGAAAAGACCACTTCAGGTTAAGACATATTAGTTGTATACCTACCAAAATACAATGTTTTGTGAGCACAACCTAAATGGCCACTTATTTCTGTACATGTGGTTTTTTAGATGCTGCTGCTACCATGTGTCATATGTGCAAATTAGATTTTGAAATCCTTTGTTTGTATGTGAGATACCTAAACCATAAAGTTGGTTTAAAAAAATTAAAATATAAATAATAAATTCAGATTACTTTATATAATCTGTTGCTGAAATTCTTTTGCATTCAAATGTAACAAGAAACTGTTTTATGGGAAAAACAAACAAGGAAACAAAAATACATGCTTTAGAGTTGGAAGAGCTGCCAACAAAGAAATCTGCTTTTAGGGTTTGCTCTCTGCCTATTTCTCCCTGGCAAAACATAAGAAACAAAAACTTCCTATTTGGATTTTTACATTATGAAGTATTTGTGCACAGATGTATCCCATCTTGCCATTTCTACAACCTGTAGTAAGGTCAAAACTAGAGGAAAGGATCGGTCCTATATTGACTTATAAACCAATCCTGCACAAATTAGATTAGCTTCCTCTTTTTTTCCTTCTTATGAGCTATATAATTATGTGTGGGAAAGAAGTATTCAGTTATAAACGGCCCCTTAGGTTACGACATTTAATGAAAGAATGTAGGCTACAGAATACTTCTGCTATTATGATCGCTTTCTTTACAGCATAGTCAGTGGTGCAGCCCTCAAATCAAGTTAGGCTTCACGAGCAGAGGCATTGCAGAAATTAAACTGTCATTTTATTTTCAAAATGGTCCTGCAGCTCTTCAAGGAGGGCTTATCTCAGGGGTACAGCATTAGAATGCAATTTTAGAGGCCACGGATTTCATATATGATCCATGACAGTTGTCTTAGTTTTCCCATAGCCAAACTCCTCATCATTAAAAAAGATGAATCAAGCATTTCTTTAACTTTCTTCTCTATTTACATTTATCCATCTTCTGTCTTTTTCTTTAAAGTTTACTTAAATAGGATCCTAATCTTTTTTGAGGTCAGGAAGTGTTATCATAATTCAATAAGGTTTAAGAACATGGATCTCTGGAGAAGAAGCTATCATTGATGTTGTAAATCCTCTTCCCTAGACCTCTGCATTAACGTCTCATTTCTGCAAACACTATTTTCTCATTCTGACAAGTCATCATATAAAGTACCACAGTCACCTAAAGCCAAAAATGCCAGATGATAATGGGTGATAAATTCTGTAATGTCTAAAAGGAAGCAGCGCTCAGTAAGCTTATTGAACTGTACTACAACGAACCTGCTGCAATTGCAAAGAAACAATGTATGAGATAACTACATACACATAACATCTACAATAATATACACCTCATATGAAGTATTTGGAATAATATTAGCATTCAGACTAAGCAAAGTTAATATTACTGCAATAGGCAGTAGTTATTCCAAGGAAGTATTCTCTGCGTTTTTTTCTTTTCGGTACTCTTTGTTAAAGACCTATTAAACAGTACTTTTATAGTGTTCATATAACAAAAAACTCCTGCTGTGGCAAAAGCAGCAAAGCAACAATGGCATGCCATTTGCTAACCCAAGACACACAGATTAACAAATTCTCTGCTACTGGGGTCCCAAACATTCTCATGTCTATTCTTATGCTTTCTTGCAAGTACTAGCATGCCCCAAATAAAACTACCAAGTTGCAGATTAAAAAATAAGCTAAAGGAGTTTTTTCTTTACACGACACAGTTAAGTCATGGAACTTTGTGTCACATGGGATTTCATGATAAAAATTTACTGAGGCTAAAAAAAGCACCTGGGCAAATTCATGTAAAGAAAAATGCAACAGACATTATTAGCTATAAATAGTCTGAAACACAAACTAATGAAGGTTAGGAGTTAGCTTTTTAAAAAAACAATATCATTATTTACTTGGTTTTTCTTTTACTCTTCTCTATATATTTGCTATTGGCCATTGTTCAAAATAGGAAACTGCAGCGGACATATCTTTGGTCTGACCCATTAAGAATATTCTTTTAGTTTTACTGAGAATTACTTCATCTTGACCTTTAATGACTTACCATCTTCATTAGTCTTGCTATTTTTTCATGACTTTCAGTGTTCGAGATATATTTTCTCTTTAGGCAACATCTTCCAAATATGTAATACAATTGTCCTTTACAATTGCTGATTTATGACCCTGTCAGCCAGCAGCACAATATTCTTTAAATATTCTCATTTTCACACACAGGTCCTCTAAACTGATCAGAGATATGTTGAAGACCTTTCTCCATGCAATAAACTTTCTTTTTCTGTTCTCATTACCAACTGTCATGATAGATCTTCAGGCTTTTGAACTCTACGTTATCTTTTTGTGTCCTCTATTACACTTTTTCAAGTTCCTCTCCTCTATAAATTGTATATTTTTTTTCCATTTCAATATCATCAAATGGTTCCTTGCCTCAACATTTGTATTTACTAACAGCCCTTAAGTTCAGCTTACTTATCTCTTGCCTTAACATCTTTCTGCCTCTCAAAATGTCACTGCTGAAATAGTCTCCTTGAGAAAAAGAGTTTTTGGGCTATTTATATTTTCTGAATCAAATGCTTCTTCCTCTGTGCCCAGGTGTACATTGTCAACCAGCAGGAACAGAGAGCTACCTGACTATTTCTTATACTTTAAATGTTTTTCCCCTCATTGATGTATTATATAGCTTTTTGGTCAGTGGAAGAAACCCACAAATCTCTGTAATAGAATTAGCTTGTTGTAGTAAAGATACATTGACAGTGCTCCCATTATACAGTACACTTCTTATATTTACATTGTATTTTCTAGTATGAAGATAAGGGGGGGGGGGGGGGAACCCTACAGATTCTGAATATGGAAACATTTAATTTGAATTTTCCAGAATCAGTAAAAACACCCTTGTCTTTGCAAATTGGTAAATATTTGTTTTGAATTTGCCTTGTACTACCATTTGGTTTTTTACACATAACACCACATCTTTATGCAATAAGAATTAAAAAAAGGGGGACTGCTAACTCTTACAGCAACTCCTTCAAAGGCAATTTAGTACTTCTGTGGGAATGTTTGACAATGCTTTGTAAGGATATGTTTTCTAATCTTTGCATGTGTATGTATGTTGATACATGCTATATTCAAAAGTAAGCATATGGTTTATGTGAAAAATTTCCCCCCACTATTTTAAATTGCAGTAAGTTATGACATAAACAACCAGCAGATTCACTAAGGAAAAACAGAAAGCTCTTTGCAAAGTGAAAACTATCATCAGAGAAATGCTTATTTAATTTCACTGTGGAAATACACTCAGAAAGAAGATACATACTTCTTTATCTCCAAGGACTTCCAAAATATAAATCTTAAGTGGAAAAGCTTATGACCATTTTAACTGTGGTGGTGCTAACTAAGATTTGCAGCAGCAATTCTCACCTCAGCAATCATTCTGTTGGTGTCTCCCAAGAAAAGTAGGTTTAAGGCTTCCTCTTCACTGGTTGCTTCCTGAAGAGACAAGTTTTTCAGATGAATGTTCTGGTCAGGATCTTCCATTATTACGACTTTTCTACATGACAAAAAACCCAACAACAAACACCAAGTCAAAAATTAAAATTAGAGTTGTTGTAAAGCAATCTTTGTTCCATATTTCCATTTTGATTGTGCCTAAAAGGTGACACATAAAACCCAAAACCAATTATAAAAGAACTAGAAACATAAGTAAGTAATACACATTAAAGGAAGTGGTTTGTTTTTTTTACCTCTGTCATTATCTTTTTGTTCCTTTATTATAAGCCTCCACTTAGTAAAGAAATATATAAAATCTATAACTTAGGAAAAGCTTGTTTTTTTTTTTTTTTTTTAATGATATATAGTAAAATCTCAAGAGCAAGAGGTGAAATGAATGATCACAAACAAATAACAAGTAAAAGTTTTTTTGCCATTACCACAGCTGTTTAAGCACAAATAGTATATAAACCATACCATATTCTTGATAAACAAATAGGCATGGCATATTTCAGAATCAACACACCTGTAGCCAAAATGTTTGTAATAACGTTTGTCAAGATTATTTCTCTTGTCATTCTTCTCAAATGGTAATAACTACAAATATAAATTATCCCTTTCTTAAATTAAAAGCAAGCAGATTTTCTTCTTTTCTTTCAAATTCTAAAACCAGAATGATTTTATCTGTTTTCACTGAGGTTACAAATGCTCTTAGTTGTACTTCTTTAAGACTTAAAATTCAGGAAAAGAACATTACATGGCAGTACCAAGGACATGGTAAAAAACTCCAGGAGAGCTACTAAATATTACTGAAACTCTTTTCCACTTCTTTAAATAGCACTTTTACATAGGAGTTTTTTTCTTTTGATCAAGTGACTGAGAGTTAAACTTTATTGGCTTTAATGAGTAGCCATTAGGGTCTTCTCTGTTAGGACATACTGTAGTACCCAACACGGAAGCCAAGTAGTTGCGTCACTGGATTTGGAGAACTGTTAGAGCGAGGAATCTGTTAAAACTGAGGTACACTAATTCTGAGGATGAATGACATGTTCTTCAGGGTGAATTACATGTTCTGTGACAACTTACAACAAGAAAATTAGAACTTTTTAAAGTTAGAAGTTCTTTAAAAAACACTTTCCCGCTTGTAAGTATAGATAATGCTTTATATATATGTATACACATATATATATGTATTTGTGTGTGCATATATATACATACACACTTCCCCCCCATATTCTTCAAGGTTAACCACAAGAGGGAGTATGGGGCTTGAGATTTTCTCTCTAGATAGTCCTTGCATGTTAATTACTCCAAGCTGCTTTAAAACCAGGCTGGTTCAGTTTTGTTCTGCTTTGCTCGTCTTTTTTTCTCCAAAACTGACAGAATCAAATTGAGCAGCTAAGCAGCCTTCCGTTGTATTACTCTTAAGTAATAGAGAAGTAGCTCACACTCTGATGGTCAAAACGTTGGAATGGATATACAGAAATTGAATACATTGC
Source organism: Falco naumanni (assembly GCF_017639655.2). Classification (NCBI taxonomy): domain Eukaryota; kingdom Metazoa; phylum Chordata; class Aves; order Falconiformes; family Falconidae; genus Falco; species Falco naumanni. The sequence continues at coordinate 14,819,774 of NC_054065.1, forward strand.
AATACACTCACTATTTTCAAGAAAAAAAACACATGTAAAATTACACAAAATGCTTCTTTAGTAGTCATAATTTTTTTTTCAAGTATGATTGCCTCCCACTTATAGCCCTATTTTTGTGTGGCAAGGTAATAGAGAACTAGTACAGTCCCCCATCCAGAGCATAAACCCAAAAGCATAACTCTGCTCTCATATAACAATGTTTTGATAATGTCAACTTCAATTCTGTCTGCAATCCCATCTGTACATGCATCACATGCTAGAGCCCAGAGTGGTTCTGATTACGTTGTAATGCTTTGAATAATTTTAATATTTTGAAATTGCACAGTAAGCATTGTCTATCTCTTTTCTAGTTCAGGAAAACAATGCTTTTTTACTATGCACACTTGGCACAGTATTAAAACTCCTAAAGATATTTTCAGACTACATATTGACCAATGGTTATAAATAATTTCCAGACAAGGAAGGTATTAGTTTGGACAAAAAGTTCTGGAAGATTATTGTCTTGGAAAGGAGACAGTGGGGACATCACAAACCACTGGCAGCCTCCTATACAGTGGCTTTGCAGCTGTTAGGAGGATTTCCAGATGGAAGTCTAAATTTGCACATCTTGAGAGGCATCTGTCAAAACTTCCTCAGAAAGACATGTTCCTAAACAACAAAACAATTTATTTTATATTGCTAATAAAGTTACTGTACAATATTATAATACATTTCTATAGAATATTCTCTATATTAGTGAAATTTTTACATTTCATAGCCCAAACTTGGATCTTGGAATGGAAAAGCTCAGTTGAGTTATCCATAATGACTGAAAGAAGGCAGAGACAAGGTTTGGTTTTCTTTATAAACAAAGAATCTTTTCCATTTGGCTTAATGGATGGAATTTGTAGCTGACTAGGAAACCTGTAGGATGGGATCAGCCTTTTTTATACTGTTATTAACTCAAGTCCTTCCCTGCATCATCTGAGCTGCTGCCATTAATGCAAGGGAGCCTTACAAACTAAATGCTTTGATTTATGAAATTTCTGTTAGTAGCAATCAATTAAGTTAAAGCTTCCTTTGATTAATTAATATAATCTAATTAATTTGTGTAATATAAAAAATAAAAACTTACAATATTTTAGAAAAAAATGCCAATTTGAAAAATCAAGTTTCCTATGATGATATCTGTCTCTAGGGTTTAAAACTGAAGAAGTTAAACTTTATAAACATTTAAAAATTAATCATAATGATGTAAAAAAATAACATATGAGGATATATACCTTCTATGACAACACGTTAGCAGGATATAGTGATACTACTTCAGCATGAGTAGACCATACAGCCAATAATAAATTTAGGAAAAGGATAAAAGAGAAAAGCAGCAAGCATGCATCTAGGAGTCTGTCCCAAAGAACAGGATAAACTAATAGATAATTATAGCTAATCTTTATGTAAAGTTGCAAGGAGCTTTAGGTTATAAGGAAGAATGATCAAGATCATAATTTTATGTATCATCCAAAAAAAAAAAAAAGAAACCCCCAAAAACTTTCAGACACATAGGTCTCGGAGTACCACATCAGAGGACAAAGTCAACAGTGATTCAAGAGGCAAAGTTTACAAAGCAAATCCACAGTTATTTAACTACCAGCACAGCTTTCAACAGCACAAAGACCTGATTTTCAAGTATAGACCTAGAGCATAATCTCCTTAGCTTGTGAGACATGACAGAACTATGAGATGAGTAAGTATTGGTGCGGACTGTACTCCTGACACATCGTATTGTGATAGGAAATCCTTCCCACTGTCTCCAACAAATTCAACATGTGAGACAGGAAAAACAGTTTGCTTGTTCTATACTTTATGGACGCAGGAGTGTATTGATACTGACTGAGAGACTTGCACATTTAGGAGTTAGGATTCACAGAACGGTTAACCTGAGCAGGTGCAGCTTGTTCTGTGCTTTCAGACCCGTATGGTGCTATAGGATGAATTCAGCCAGGTCATTACAACAAAGAACCTGCAGGCAACTCCCACCTGTCATCACACCACCTGCCGCAAGAAGTTCTAATGAGAACACCTTTTAGAAATGGACCTGTTTTCTTGTAAGGAAATGATATAATAGCTCAAATGACCAAAAGGGAGACTTTCTCTCCACAGACAGGGTTTGTGCTGCTCTGCACAGTATACTGCGATGAAATCTAAAATCCATTCAGGCTCCATCCGATACTGCTGTTCGATGCAGGGTGCCCAGTATCTGGCAGGACACAAGATTTACTTGCCATCTATATTCCTTTTCTTACTCTGTCTTAAGCAGTTACCTTATTAACTTATTTGTCATCAGGCATTTCTTACAGAGATCCAGAAAGAGGCCCTGCACTGTCTTTCTCTCCCCTCTCATCCTACCATGCAGAACAAGGAATCAGAACTGAAACAATGAGATTGGTGGTTCATGTACAAGCAAAACATGTAAGAACTGTTAGAATTTGCAGGCAACTGTAATGATCTTAAACAAAAAAAGTTTGATATTCAAAAGTAAAACTGCCTTGAACTGCACAGCAATAACTTGAACTGAATTAATGTACTGATCTGATGCCTTTAGAGAAGTCACCTTAGGAAAGTTTCAGTGACTTCCTACTGTTTTTTAGGAAACAAATCAACATAAAAACTGGATGGGAATAAATAATATATAATGTATGGTGAAGGTATTTTACACATTTAAATTTGTTTGAACTATAATGAACAAAATCTTTGAAGAAATGATTCAGAACAATTTTCAGTTGTCCTCCCATTAACAAACAGGAAAGCTTAAATTTACAAATATTTGTATTCTCCTAATCTTTAGTATTCAGTACTTTCCCCCCCACCCCCGCTCCCCCCCCACCCCTTTGTTAAGCAGCACAGGAATTACTATACTAGTGGCTTTAACTTTGCATGTCAGTAGTTCACTAACTCTTAAAGCCCTTGGAGGGCAGTGCAGAAACGGAAAGCCGTAAACTCATTTGATGTAGTTAACCAATATTCAGTTACAGATGTTTTGGGTTTTTTTAAAGTTAATATATTTGACACTGACCCCATGAAACACAACAGTTCTAAATGTTACAAATATATATTGATATAGGTATCATTGTTGATGTTTGCAGTTAATTGGCTCTTCGCTAAAAGCGTCTTCCTTTTGTGGAATTGAGTTCATTAATCTATAGTTCAAATAAACTTCTGAAACATAAGCTGGGAGTGAGTTCTCAGAAGATTCAATACAAATTAGCTGGGGTTTCTTTTCTTTTAAAAGTCAGGCAGCATCACACTAAAACTTGTATGTTTCCCTAGGAAAGAGGGCTTTACAGAATCTTCACACAAAAATGGGGAATCATTTATGTTGGATGGAAGTTTAGATTACATTTTCTCCTGGTCACATCACTCCTGATTAATGGTTGTCTGAGCTTCCTGTGAAGCAGCTCCTTGTTGTGATTTCAGCTGGGATAGAGTTAATTTTCTTCTTAGTAGCTAGGGCAGTGCTGTGTTTTGGATTTAGTGTGAGAATATTGTTGATAACACACTGATGGTTTTAGTTGTTGCTAAGTGGTGTTTATATTAAGTCGAGGACTTCTCAGTTTCTCAGGCTCTGCCAGCAAGAAGGCTGAAGGAACACAAGAAATTGGGAGGGGACACAGCCAGGACAGCTGACCCAAACTAGCCAAAGGGATATTCCATACCACTGAACACTGTGCTTTGTATATAAGCTGGGGGAGGAGAAAGGAAGGTGAGGACGTTTGGAGTTATGGTGTTTGCCTTCCCAAGCCACTGTTATGTGTGACGGAGCCCTGCTTTCCTAGAGATGGCTGAACATCTGCCTGCCCATGGAAAGTAGTAAATGAATTCTTTGTTTTGCTTTGCCTGCATGCATGGCTTTTGCTTTACCTAATAAACTGTCTTTATCTCAACCCACGAGGTTTCTCACTTTTACTCTTCTGACCCTCTCCCCCATCCCACTGTGGGGGGAGTAAGCGAGTGGCTGTGTGGGGCTTACTCGTTGCCAGCTGGGGTCAAACCACAACAGTCCTCAACTACGGCAGTTTAAAGGCTGACAATTTAAGATAAAATAGCATTAATTTTAGTTTGCTTTCACATGCAAGAGTGTCACCTGCCACAGTTCAGACAGGTAAAGCAGTAACTTATTTGTTGTCCTGACTTTATCTATGACTAACGATTCTATAATCTCAGTCTTTATTTTTGTGTTATTGCTCAATGCCAAGGAAATTCTTAATTTTTGTACTGCTAGGTTATAACTAGAGTGAAATTTGTTTGATTCAGTATCATGGAATTATATAAATTACAAATACACCGTAAAACAGAAAACCTGTTAGAGAAGAAAGCCTCTTGCACAACTGCAGAGCAAATCTAAAGAGCTTCAGAAAAATTTTCCTGATTTGAGCAGTCCTGCAAATCTTTTATGGAAACAAGAGATGGCAGTAAGAATTCAAATAGTCTTCTACCAGCTGTGTTTTAAAGAAATAGTTTTATACTTCTTGCATGTTTGAAAACAATCATAATTTCCTTGTATAAACACGGAACTCTCTACAGCTACAACCAGAATTAGATTGTCAGTATTAAATTCAATTGTTGCATTCTAACAAGTAAGATTCTTCAAACATATTTGTACTTGCGTATGCTGTGCTTTGGCTACAGTGTCACAAAATTAAAACACTGTCAGCTTTGCATAAGCAAAACAATTAAAATTGTAAACTAAGGCACATTGTATTTGAAGCATTAAGGTATATCAGATTATATCTTCTTTGGGCCACATAATGCTATTACAAGTAAGCATCATGAAAACAGGTTCTTTTCCTGTAAAAATAAATGTTCAATGGGATTCCAACCCCAAACTTAGTTGATGCATAAATATCTGTACCTATTAGAAACATGATCCACATATGTATGCATATGTAGATATATGTATACATATTGATTTATAAACAATTATGTAATTCTATATATGAATCTATATACATTTATATATATAGATACATGAACTACATTCACACATTTGTCAGGAATTTATTTCCAGAAGTTAGTGATTTTTTGTGAGAGCCTCTTCCTTTCTCATCTGGCAGACTCTAATGAAATGATTCAGCAGTATTAAGATGAAAATTTAATAGTCTACTGCAGAGGTCCTCAAACTACAGCCCGTGGGCCAGATACAGCCCCCCCAGGGTCCTCAATCCAGCCCCAGATATTTACAGACACACACCCCCCCCGCTGGGGGTTGAGGGGGGAAACCAAGCAACCGCAGATGACTGCCTGCCACTTCATCCACGCGCCGGCCCCCTGGTTAAAAAGTTTGAGGACCCCTGGTCTACAGAATATAAAATGGCTACATACAAAATCTTGAGTTCAGGAGCTGAGATTCCAAATCCAATCATGTGATGATTAGATGCAACGGGCAATATTTAACACTGTTATTATTTACTTTGCCTTATACAATTTAATGTCTCATTCTTCAAGTATTATCAACAAGTCTGTTGTGCGCTTTTCACAACTTCTGTTACTGTGCTATCACTCAGCGTTTATCCCTTCCATCGAACTGACATCAAAGTCATTAACATAGTTTGCTAGGCAGAAGTACGTATCTTTGATTCAAATTTTACCCCCTTCTTTTGCAAAAATATGGATAACAATATTGTTCTGAAACAATCTGCATATTTTACGAGGCTAACTCATCTTTTGTATACTGTTCTAAAATGACAATTATCTTCAACTCTTTTCTTGTCCATCCTATAGGTTATCCTGTATTTCGCTTCCTACCGCCACATCTTAAAAGGTCTTAAGAACATAAAATTCTCAGAAAAATTGTTTTAAGTAACGAACACCTGATAGATTTTCAAGTATTCGATTACTGTTTACTTATGTGTAACTATTACTAGTCACTTACAAAAATTAATCAAGTAACTAAAATATAGTTCATCACGCAACTACCCTTTCCTGCAATTTTGTTCTCCCTTTTTAGCTCAGAATGACACCATATATTTTTAAACTTTGAATCCCTAAATTACTATCTTAAAAAAATTATATTTTATTGAACAAATACTTTCATACAATGCTAAATATGACCTGTGAAGGTATAGTTTAAGTGTACAGTACATATTTTTCTGACAATGTACTGGAAACAATAATGACCATGTATAGTAAAACCATTAAGCACTTAAGATTAGTTACTCTGCAAAGAAAAATTTATTCTCTCACTGAAACCCACTCTGCAATAGTATACACTATGTAAGTTTACAGGTAATTATGATTATCCTAGTGTGCTTTATCCTTAATTGACAAACAAATTATCTCTCAACGTTTATTTTTTTAAAATAGACTAATACATAACAAGGAGTGGCTCTTTAGGTTAATTGAATCACCATATATAAAATAATTTCAAGATTTTAAATTCATGATTATCAGTAATTATTCAGAACCTAGTTTTAAAAAGTGACGTATTTTTCAGGGCATATGACCACCAAATAACTGTTTTAAAGTTGCATTTAAATTAATCAAATTCAGTTTAGTTCAATTGAGTAATTCAATTTAATAAAATGAATAAATGGAATGAATTAAAATAAAATATTGCAAATAGCTTAATAAATGAAATTAATAATTTAATAAATTTAAATAACTTAATAGCACTAACTTTAATAAGCTGAATAAAAGCATAACAGCCTCTTTTTACACACAGCAAAAAAAATTGCACCTGTAGAAATGGGCACAAAAATTAAACTATTCATATTAGTCTCTGATTTTAAATTTCTCTCTGTATAGCACAGGAAGCAGATAATAAACAAAATTAAATTCCTAAACTTTACCATGAAAGACATCAGTAAATATAGTCCTTATTACAGCAATGTCATAAAGTGATAAAATTTAGCTCCATTTTATAGATGAAGAAAGCAAAGCAATGAGACCAGTATTCAGCCCAGTCTCATACTCTGAGTTTGTCTGCTGCCCTCCTTATGTCTAGACCAGCTTGTTTTCTAAAGAAAATCTTGAATATTTTTTGTAGATATACATCCTAGATACTACATATGGTGTAGAAAACTAAAGCTATATTTTAAGACAACTTGGAAGATTTTTTAAAATAAATAAAATGGGTTTAATATGTTAATAACATAATTAGAAATTTTAATATAAAATTCTATTGATTTTCTGTTATTGCTCCATTGGCAGTTTTCAGCATATTTCCTGCTCTTGTATCAGCAGTGATTTAACTGCTACTTACATGTTTCAGTCACCATCACGTTGAGTGAGAAAGTGGGTTGAGTGGGAAAGTGGTTCCCAGCATTATTCCAGGGCATTTGTAAATCTGGTCAATAACTCATTTATACATATTTACTGTTTTAAGAATAACACATACTATGAACTATTTTTTCAGAAGAAACATAGAAACTAGGATTTGAATTTTCTATACATAAGAACTTTAACTGCACCAAGCTTACGTGTTAATGATTTACAAAACTTTACAACCCTTCTCCAAGTGTTAGTAGGTGCTATTGTCTTTATCAATGAAAAATATTATAACAATCATTTATTTTGAAGTAAATACATTGTCCTTTGGAGTTCCTTGTGGCCTTTTCTATCTGTTACTTACTTTATTTCATTATTGCTTATCCTAGAAAAATAACTGTCCTGGACGAAAAAGGTCTATGTAGAAGCAAGGAGTTTTTCTCCCTACTGTTGCAGGGAAATAGTGCCTGTTAAATGTGTCTCTGCCACACACACACATGTGCATACCACATAAAGAGACAGGCTGTCATGAGAAAAAAAGTATACCTTCAGTTTTCAGTAGCTGCAATAGATCTCTTCTGCATAATATCAGTATCCGTTTTTAACACTTTTACCTTCAGTTACTCCCGTTTAGTTTCCCTATCCTCCATACATAAAAATACAATTTAGACAGTGTCATAAAAATTGAGAAAATAAAGTACTTTGAGTTAATTAACGCTGAGTTCAATAGCACAGTTTCAAAAAAGACCCCCAAAAATGCAACAGGGCACACGAAAATTATTTCTGTTGTTTTTTGATGATTCTCTGTAGTTTCGTTACTTACGGCAAATCTTCAAGTCTGGAGGCCTCATGTCTTGGGTCCAGCAGATCATAACCACATTCATTGTAGATTTCTAAGTAGGAAACATGAGTTGTATACACCTTACTGCTATCCTGGATAAGAAAGAAAGAAAAAAAAAAAAACACAACAGAAAAAAGGAAGAGCTGTAAAGAGATGTCAGAGCTAGATCAGAGGACAAATTCATCACTACAACTTTTATGTTGCTTCCTCACTCTCTTTTTCTTTTCCTGGGTATGAGTTACATTGTCAATTCATGATACTTTTAAGTTTTCTGTTACCGTAAGTATAACATCTCAAGAAGAAAAAGGAAAAACCACACACACACATACACACACACACCCCCCCCCAAAAACCATACACACACACCCATCCAAAAAAAACCAAAACCCCACCATGCCAATGAGTTTAGTTTGGGGTTATTTTATTGGTTCCTTATATCTGGCAAAGTCTTTATAAACTTAGAACATGGCAGCCTGCTTCAGGAACCATGCAACATACCTTTTTTTTTCTTCTACAGCACAAAAAGAATGGTATAAAGAGGTAAACTCTCATGGATAGAAAGACTATGCTTAAAAAAACCCCAAACAACACTAAGGAACAACAACAAAACAAAGATCTACTTTTAGAAACATCAGTGACATACTGCTTTCCACTCCCTTTATCGTAACATTTAATCACTGTATATGATGTTGGCTGTTTCCTGTATTTCTCATTTTTTGTATAATACATTGCCAAATGTAACTTAACACAACTAGGTTTTGCAGACAGAATTTTCTCCTTCCCCAAAGCCAAATCCAAACAACATAAACCTCAAAATAATGGGCTATGATTTCCAAAATAATAATAATAAAAAAATATTAGTCACTACTTTTCAGCAGTATCACAGTAGCAGTTTAATAATCCAATCCACTAGAGTTGTTTTGCAAAATACTTTGAGATAGGAAATGTTCATTTTCATAGACTAGTTAGTTCCCATGGGGTTTTTTATTGATACTGAAAGTTCACTATTTCAAGGTACACCATTTAAAAAGACACACTACGGATGGATGGAAAAAACAGTAAGGAACTGTTCAAACAGGAAGCTGTGGAAATAGAATTTCTAACCAATAAATTATTAAAACAAAGGGCCTGATTTGCTTCTTATTTTGGGCAAAAAGGTTTTTTTCCTTTTTTTCAAATTGCACTGCCTCAGCACAAGTAAGAGCTTCAAAAGTCTTGTATTTTCTGTCTCCGAATTCACTTTCTCTTGTTTTATCTTACTTAGGGTTAGGAAGCAGATGACTCTTCACTGTGTCAGCACTTTCCAAAGCACTGTTGTAGATAAAAGAAATCGAAAAAGTGAAAGGTATGAAAAGAAAGGCAGGTGGAAAGATAAAGCAACAAGAAGAGATGCTTTAAGATGCACCAAGAAAGAAAACATACAAAACAAAGATTTTGAAGCAGGTAGACAGAAATATCCCTGTAAGCATAACTAAATAGAGCTTTTGATCCAAAATCCAGTCTGAAAAAGGAAACACAAAATAGAAAACAACGTCCCATACCTTCCGCAACTGATCAAAAACAAAAGACAGAGTCCTGGGAATGATGCCTCGATCACTGTAACGTTCTGCTCCTCCTGCGATGGTAAAAGTTTTGCCACTGCCTGTCTGGCCATATGCAAAGACAGTACCATTGTATCCTGCCAAAACACTACAGAATAAAAAAAAATGAGAAGATAGAACCAAAATATAGTTAACAGTAATTCCTAATTACATAGAAGCTGTCTTCAGTAATACAAGAATGAACTTCAAGATATGTGCTCTAGATTCAATGGAATTTAAGCTGTCTAGAACTGAAGGGCTTTTTGATGCCTTGACTTGCCCCATTGTTCAATATCATCATTAGTTGATCATATTTATTACTATCTACACTGCCTTTGTATGTTTTTTTTTCTTTGGCTGATGACTTTTTGCTAGGATGGTATTTAGTCTGTAAAAAGACTGTAGATGTCAGGAATTGTGACCATTGATACATTACAGCTAAAGAACCTGGAAATATTTGCAAACAGAAAACTCATGTAAGGATACAGTTATATCAGCGGTGTTTTTTTCTTTCTGAGAATACTACTACACTAAACTAGCAGACTACTGCTAGCTTAGATTACGATATGCAGGAGAATCTGTGCTTGTATCAGTGTAGTAAAATCTTTATTTACTATGATAACACACAAAACCACACTGGTAAAAGCAAACTTTCCTGTTGGAACTGTGCCTGTACAAGCTTCTGTGGAACAGCAATAGTAGCGATGCAATGGCATAGCTTGAAATGATATTTAGACACAATCTTTTTTTTTTTCCTCATCTTTTCTACTTGCAGAAGTGCTTAACAAAACTCCAGTTCAAATATCTTTCTCTAATTCATCGCAACCTCATTGTTAACTTCCACATGATTTCCACCAAACAGTAAATAAGCTTAATGACAGTGGTATAGCTATACACCGTGGAGGAAATGTGGGACTTAGCTGCAGCTGACATACAGCTCAGCAGCCATGGCTAACTAAACAGAATTTTCAAGTTGTGACTTAACAGATTTTTGGTCCTGATTTTGTTCTAAAAGAGAGGGCTGTTAATGCAATGGACAAAAAGCAGTGCCCTAAATTATGGTAATCTAGATTCCATAGTCAGTAAAATTTGAAGGAGCAACTTTTACATACAAATATAGCATCTTTTTTCTTCTTAATATATGGCAAAATTTCTTGCACTGTTTATGACGACAGTGTGATATCTTTCTCAATTAAGTCCCCTTTGACTGGCTGATATCTGAAATGTAAATACAATGTTTCATTTCCTCCTTGATATTAAAAGTAAATTTTCAGTTATCCAACATTTAGAATTTCTATTGATACTCATAGTTCACTATCATGCATTTCCCTTGTACAGCTCTGTCTCAAAAGACAAAAATACTAAAAATCTATTTCCACATTTCTAATTCCATTTCTTGTTAATTATTGTTAAATGCCCTTAACTTGAAAAATATTTTCAGTGCTCTGAGGTTTTACACTTCACACTGACTGACTCTAAACAATGAGGTAAAAATGATGGAGGACATAATTATTTTGAATTTTCACTTGTCTGTAAAAGCAAACAAACACTGTATAAAACCATCAAAAATTATTAAAATCAGAAACTAAGTAGTGATGAAATCAGTTACTAATATTTAGATGGCTAATCAAACCAGAATTCATAGGAGTCTATATTTGACAGAATATATGATTAAGAAATCAGATTAGACTTAAGTTTTTCATTTTCTTTTCACCAGCTGTCAATTAAAAAAAAAAAGCGTCCTAGATTCATCTATCTCAGAATTGTTCTACTATAATTCCAACATCTCCTGACAATATATAAAGCAAGAGTATTTGAAAACAAATAAGTAATAACGAAAGATTTAATTTTTTTATAAAACTTTCAAAAGCAATATCTACTTTGTACTTAATTTACTATGCTTGAAGACCTACTAATTTTGCTAAAGAAAAGCTAGAATTTTCAATAAAAAATGCACAAGAATAAAGTGATAAATAAGCTAAGATTTTAAAAAGTAAAAAGGGGGCAAACAACACTTGCATAAGAGGAAAAGAACCACATATAGATAGCTGCTGGTCTGGTGCCAAAAGAGATGCAATGGTTCTTAAAGTTTATTTAAAGGCCTGAGTAGTTGCCAAATTGCTTATTTTAATCCATTATAGTAGGATGTCAGAGACAAAACCAGAAATACATTGAAAGCAACTACACTGAACATCTGTTTCTAAAGATCAAAATGCCCGAAGACAGAGTATATATAGATTTTAGATTCCAGATGTTAAAAATCAAAACAATTACTATTGTAAAACACCTCATTCATCTATCTTAGGAATTTCTAGTGCCCACTGTCACAGTATGTGGAAGCTGAAGCCAGTAACACATTGTCAGAATGTAGGGGGTATCAAAAGAAGCTCAGAAATGGCAGATTCAAAACAAGTGAAGGGAAATGATTCTTCATGCAAAAGGTAGTTAAACTGTGAAACTCCTTGCAGTGGGATATTTTGGGTGCTAACAGTTCACACAGGCTTCAGTAGAGATTGCACGAATTAGTGAAAAAAATTCTCTCAGGACTACTAAACACAAAGAAATTAGAAAGTCTCTAAACTATGAACACCTAGAGGTCAACATAACACTTGGGGGAAGTCACTTTACATGCATGCACTGTTTTGTTTTCCCCTAAACACTGCCTGTTAGTCCCAGTCAGAGATAGCATACTGGGCTAGCTGGAACTTTTGCCTGACCCACCACAGTTACTCTTCTGTTTTTACATCCCTGCTCTTTGGCTGATCCAGATCTGGCATTTCGGGTTGTTAAGTTTTATTACTCCTTCTCTTCTTTAAAGTTGTTGAAGGTATATATTTTCAGCTACTGTGACGTGGCTCCTGCAGAAAAGTATGTTTTGCAATGTGTCTAAAAAAGCGGTAAAGGTGTGGCTGCAAACTATTAACTTGAGGTCCCTGTACTTCACAGAAAGCTGTTGATTAGGATCATCACATGTGACAGACATTATGCTGTCAAAACAGCTACAACAGTCAGTGCATTTTCTTTGTGTTATTTTACTCATATATTTCTTAAATGTATTGTAGGGCATCAGCACAGCTCTGAACGCTTTTCCAGAAAACACTGAAAGTTCAGAAAATGTGAACATATAAGTGGCAATAATGTATTCCCAGAGTCCAATGTAATTACAGGTAATATTAACATTGCATTGCATAGATGCATTATGAAAGTGCTAGTCATGATTCCACAGTTGAATTCCACTTTAAAATCCAGGCAATCTTTTTTATATATAATTATACATACATGCATATATAATTGCATCCTTTCCATATTTACAGCACTCATTTCATTCAGAGTGTATTAAAACTAACAACCAAGCCTATTTAAGAAAAGCCTGCTTGAGATGCTAAGGAAGCCTGTAAGGGAAGAAGACCACCAATAACGCCAGCGAAACTGGTGGCAAAGCCTTCAAAGAGTGAAGCACAACCCCACGAAGACAGGATGGAGAATAAATTCCCTTTCTAACAAAACCACCTTTATAAGAGACGAGGGACTAGGAGTTCAAGCAGGACTGATGGAGCTCCTTTGGCTTAGAAGCAAGCTGAAGACTATGATCTTACCTCCTGAAAAGAGTAAATCAGAAGACACACCAAAAAAGAAAAGTCCCTACTGTATCAGCTTGTTCACAAAGAATTAAACGCAACAGAACTAGAGCTTATATGTGTACACATATATGCTTATGACAGACAAATTTCAAAACTGAAGATGTGTAACCATCAGTCTGGATATAATATTCTGAATATTAGTCAATATCAGTTTTGAAGGTCTGTATGTGATAAAGTCTACATGGATTATGTCATAAAATCCATGCCTGATGTTACTAATTTACACTTCTTTTAAGGAAATTCTCTTGGAATCAATGGGAATACAGGATTTTTTAGCAGCAAGGCTTGTGGAGAAACTCTTATCATAGCAAATACTTGCTATGCATACTTTGCTCTTTTTCCAGTTTTAGGATTTTCAAGTCAAAAATAAATACCAAACTTAATCAATGTAATTTTAGTTCATTGTCCCAAGGCATTTTACACTGAAACGGTAACAGTATATGTAGGTGGACCAGTGACGAGCACCTAATCAATAAATCAAACCAATATCTATTTACTCAATACTCAGGAAGTTTAAGGTACGTACGTACTGTTTTCAACCTAAGATGCACAATCTCTTTAGGAGACTGAAAACATATAAAGCTTCATAAGCCTTTAGCCATTCGCAAACTGCTATTAAAAAAAAAAAACAAACAGTAATCTACACTGCAGAAATACCCTTGTCAACATGAAGCATCTCTCAGATGCTATGAGTTAGTATAGTGAGTAGAAAATCTGTGCATTCTCCCTTTCATCACAAAAAAGTAATTGCAATAGGTACCTAAAAAAGTTGAAAATACCAATTACAAGATGACAAAAAGAGAATATTTTCTAAACAGCATCCAGCAAAACAATCCTTGAAGATGCAAATTAAGTCTGCAAGTTAAAGCTGTCCCCAACAGTAGTGGAACTGATTCTCTACTGGGAAATGTGGTAGAGAATCAGCAAGTCTTTTCTGCCAATTCTGCAAAATCTACTTTGCAAGATTGCAGTTCACCCAGCCAAAATCTGCATCTTTGCTCTTCAGATTGTCTGAACTAAAATCCCAAACCTTTGTTAAACTTAGCATTTGAAAGTACACAGGCTGACATGGTTATTGACGGCAGTCTTGTAAAGACTTTAAAATCTACATACATAAAAATCATACACTAAAGGGATATTTTCAGTCATGTTCCATCATCAGTGTTATCAGAATATCCAGAAGCTTGCATTTATTTTTTTTTCTCCCAGGAAGCTGAGTTTTGGCATGCTTAAGGAGACACTTTGTTGAACAAATTTTCTCTTTACTGCTTCAAACAAAACACATCAAAGACATATAATCCAAGGAGAAGCTTTGCTGAAACGATTTTTCATGAACTTATGCAATGTTGTATAGCTCCCTGCTCAGAAGTTCACGGACTACTTCCAGACAGATTAGCTAAAATGTTGCTGAAGAAATCTGTCTCCAGTATATCTTAGCAAAGTTACTCCTATTATGATTGTCAGAGTTCCTGGAAGGCTGCTTTTTTTTTTTTTTAATAATACCAAGCTCAGTCAAGTCTACTACAGAGAAAAATAAGGTTTTAAAATATGACTAAAACTTGTCTGCATTTGTACATTTGTTTCACAGCATTAGGAAATTCAGAGACTTCATTTTCCTTACACACTATAACATGCAGGCATATATGTATAATATATTGTGACAGGCTTAGCTTTTATAAAAAGAAGAGAAAGTAATATTCATCACAAGCCACATAAAGCAATCTTTACATAGTAAAATACATATCAATTTTACCTACAAAAATATTAAGGGCTAGCTTTAAACCAAAGAAATACAGAAAAATATATACAAAAAGTCAGTTTCCAACAAATAATTTGTTGTTTCAGCTTTGCTTCTATTACTTTACAACCAGGTATGCCGTATTCCTATCTGGAAAATACGGACCAACTTAAATGTGTAGAAGAAAAACCAGAGTTGTCATGTGCATGAGCAGTAAATCTGAGTTGTTGGACTTTGTACCTGTGAACAAGATTCATTGAATATGGACAAGTGTCATTGGCCTGAACCTTTGTACATAACAAATCAAATCTTAATATTTTAGATTTAACTTATTAAGCCACAATATTAGGATTTCCCAGATTTTGTAGCATAATTAATAATTGTGTCAATACATATTTTTAAATTGTATATTTTTGTGTTTCGGTAAAAATACATCTCATCAAACCATATGAAGACTCACATATCACAAAGCTGTACATAAAAAAAAATGTAATGTTTGCTGGATATATTAATTTGAAATTGAACCATGCAAACCCTTGTGGCTATATTTACATATGTTTGCTGTAACTAAAGGTGCGTTGGATGATAAATGTTAGTCTTGGTTTTTTTAATCACAGTAAGAAAAGTCAATTAAAAGCAAGATATTGGTGAGAAAACATCATGGTTACCTGCTAAGTATTCTGAATACATTCACAAGTGTTTATGTAATAAGCAGGTCTGTTTACTAAAGTTTGTATCATTAAACAACCTGAAATTATACAACAAAGGTTTCCCTTAGTGGAATAAGGCAGAGGAGGAAAATACACACAGAGAAAAGAAGAAGGAAATAGTCATAAACCAACAAGAAAATTTTAACAATAGCTAATATCAGTTTTAATGAAATAACAACATTAATTGCAGGCAAACAAGCCCAATCCATTAATAAGTATCATTTTATTACAGTCCTAAATCCTCTTTATCCTTTTATTCTGCAGTATAAATTCTAATCTAATTATATGCCAAATTAAAGAAGATTTTAACACAGAAAAAGGTTAGATCTGTTCTCACATTTTACTCAAAGAACTGAATGCTTCTTTTCTGCTTAAGCACTCAAAAAATATTGATGGTTTTTAGAAATACAACAGCTTGTACTTGACCTTACAAACCTAAAGAACAACATTTTTTAAACACAAAGAAAATATAGACCATGTCCTCTAGATTGCATAGAATTGAAAGTATACCTTTTCCAAGCAACAAATAGTTTGAGCACACAACTAAGGAGATTAACTTGATCACACTGCTATATAGATCTAACCATATATTGTGACAGCAACATAATTTATCATGATGTGTTGGGATAAACCAAAAATGTTCAAGTTTTACCTCCAAGCTATGGCACAGACTACCAAGAAATCTCCCAAATGACAATCTTTGAGACAGAAATTGCAATACTTTCAGTATTTTCCTGTTCAGAATATTTAAAAACAAAAAAAACCAAAAAAAAGCGCAAAAACTAACCCACCAGAGGTTTAGAAAACACACTGAGAGTTCTCCACTTGCAAAGTCCCATTAACTAAGACCATGAACCAAAGCCTATTTAAGTCAATGACCACCTTTAAAATAATTTCACTGAGTTTTAGGTGTGATCCAAAGTTTGGGACAATTTGATGCAGATTTTTTGCTGGTGTAAATGCTTAAACACACTATAGTTTTTAAACATGCCTGCATGTATCAAAAGTACTTCTAAAGTACTTCTAATACTTTATGAACTCCCAACATACATTCTACAAACCATTTTTTTCTGATTAACTTGGAATACTCCTAATACTTCTCTTGTTTCAGAGAAGAGACATAATAAAGCAAGCTGCAAGCTGAAGTAAATGTTTCTTGATTATTCCACTTTCAGTACAACCTTAAAACTGTTTAATAACCGAAGTACTGTCATGTAATAAGTATATAAGCTTATGTAATGACGTTTGTTCAGGAAAATAAGTTTTGGCTTTATAAAAAATGAATTCTAACATGCTTTCTCTTCTGCCCTTTAGACTTTGAGAAACTGATGGAAAAAAAATTAAATGCTTGATTGAAATAGCAAGGGTTCAATATTTCAAAAATTCCCTTACCAGTTGTAAGACAGTCATAAAAAAGATCCTCACAGTCCAGAGACAAAAACCTGTTAATATGAAATTGTCATTACATGTAAAGATTTAGCCAGTAACACTGATGAAGAATAAAGAAATGCTGTTAACAGTATAGCTGCAACTATGATGGTCTAAAAGTAGAAGTAAACCCAGCTATTTAGAGAGAGGTAGCATCTTTTATTAGACTCTCTAGTATAACTGGGGTAAAACAGGACTAGGCTCAGGGCTTTGGTGGGTTACTGGTGTTTTGGTTACATTAGAAAGACCCTGCCTCTTCCCTCACAAACTTGCTAAGCAAAAGGTGTCACTACAACTTTGTATAAATTATCAGGCGTAGGACAATTATTTCTAGTATGGACTCACATATGAATGTAGTTAAAGGAGAGCAATGCCATCTGTTTTTTCCCCCTCAAATTTTCTTACTCAATTACCAGTTAACTTGCACTTTCTAATTTATTCATAATTAGTGGCAATTTAAAAGTGTGCATAGTGAGAAATTAACTTTTTCTTTAAAAATCATTTTAGATTTCTATTTAAATAAATGACTGTTACAGAGTTATGTGCTGGCATTTTCAGTCACTCAGCTGACTTGCCTCATGCCTGAAAGATGTCTAATTCCTAAATATAGAGTGTGATACAGAAGCATAACTCATGCAAGCAATTCCTTTTTAATTGATAGATAACATTATGTTTACAACTGCTTAACATTCCTCAAGTGAGAAATTCCTCAACTGAGAGCTAGACTATTTATGGTTAGTTACTACAGTTTAAAAAATCATTCAGTACATCGTCCTTGAGTATCTGAGATAATATAAATAGTGGTATAAAGCCCAGTGACAGTAGACAGAGGTTGGAAGCAGACTGAGGTTGTTTTGTGGTTGGTTTTTCTGGCTACATTTTGTTTTAATTTCCAGTGAAGATCATTTGTTCTATTTAAAGTTTAAGGACACAGAAATTTTCTTTTGCTTCTGTGTTCATTGTTAACATGACTTCAGGGAGGCTTGTGCCTACGTGTAATGAAGAATTCCGCTTCCTCTGCTGCTACACCAGTTTTGCTGAGTCAAACAGAACAAGCAGAAGTTACCATCAGAATTGGCAAAAAAAAAAAAAAAAAAAAAATCAACAAAAATCAAACTCTCCTCTGAGTTCTGTATCCAGTTTTGAAATCCCCAGCAGAAGCAGCATGCTACAGAGAAACTGGAGTGAGCCTAACAGAGCCAAGCTGGTTTGGACTGCAGCACGTTACACACAAAGAGAAGCCAAGGGAGGTGTTTTCTGTGAACCTGGAGAAGAGAAAGCTATGCATGTACCTAATTACCACCTGCCATTATGCAATGGATCGTTACAGAGATGGACTCAAACTCTTCTCAGAGGCTTACAGTGGTAGGACAAGAGGCAGTGAACATAAGTTGCAAGAAGGGAAATTCCAAGAGGGTACAAGGAAAATGTTCTTCATGATGAGAGTAGTTAAGCCCTGAAACAGGTGCCCAGATGTGTTGCGGGATCCCCATCTTTGGATATTTTCAGTTCTCTACTGGACAAGGGCCTGAGCAACCTGATCTTGAAGCTAGACCTGCTTTGCTCAGGAGATTGGACCAGATGACCTGCAGAGATTCCTCTGACCTAATTATCCTAATTTGTTGGCAGTAGGCATAATTCACATAGAATCATCAGCAAGAGAAAGTAAATAGTCCTTAACAATCCCTGAGAACATGCTACAAACTGCTACAAATCCTGCTCTGCTTCAGACTGGTCTCAATGCATCAGTTTTATAACCACCAATGACAGTCTCTCTCAGGGAAGTCAGAGTGCTCCGATTCCTTTTGTGTTACTCCAAACTTCATTATGAAAAGGACAGAGAAATAGAACCTTATTCTCAAGTTTTTTACATTGGCAGGTATTACAGACAATGTGGAAATCTTGTTCCAGCAATTGGTAAATGAAACTTATCCTGAACACCAAAAGCCATCACAGCAACAATGAGTATAAAGTCTAGGCAGAAAGATTTGCTTGTTCTGACACTTAATTCCTATTGCAAGACATAGTTCCCAATCTTCAAAAGGATTAAAGATCATTTAAATAGATACATTGAAGACATATGTAATTTTTAATATTTTTTTTTTTTAAATGAAAAAGTTCAAAGTAAGTGGTTTTACGAAGTTTATAATAAGCATAAATAAAACATATCTAGAAAAGAGGCCTTATTAAGTAAGGACTAAATTCTCTGTGTATATGTAGATAAGAGAAAAACCTGGAAACAAGAAACAGATTTCAGCTTTAAAAATTAATTACTTAGACTTTGTTAGATTATTTCAGCTTCATATTATTATTTTGATTTGAGTTCTGACACCATCATTTAAAATGATGGTAACAAATGCGTGTGGTTAGAACAAATATTCAATAACTGTTAAAATACCAGACTAATGAAAAAAGCAGAAAACACACCAGTATCTTTGATCATGGGAAACAGTCAGCCCTCTCCTCATCTCAGGTCTTGTTAATCTGAAATATTTTACCCATGTCCCTTACTTTCCTTCTTTCTATCTCTGAAAACCTCAATTTACAGTTATTTTATTAAAAATAAAAATAATCAACTCAATCCTAGAAAAAACAGCCCTCAGACATGATATTTAAGATTAAAAGAAGGAAAAATGTCATTTGCAGGATCTGGAAGATAAGTTTTCAGGAAAGATTTGTCTTTACAGAGACTCAGTATTTAGGTATCTTCTATCATTTGGAGCTCAGATTAAAGTTTATGTTAAATAAAATAAATCATCTCAGTATGACTTTTTTTGTTATGCCTTTGCCAGATTTATGAAACAAATCTAATCTCAAAATGCCTCATCTTTCAAAAAACACCACCAATTTCCAAATTGCATGTAACTTTTCCTTGAGAGCTTAGTGCAAGCAGGTTTCCTTAGAAATTTCAAAAGGGCTTTCCTAAAAGAATAAGTTGTAACACAATTTCTTATTTTAACTAAAAACTGTAAATATATTTAGAATTTCACCAGAAGCAGTGCAGAAGGTGACACAAAGGTACTCTGAACCAAAGCTATCAAACTGTAACCTATAATAAGCAGCCTTCTTGAACAACTCTAAACTGTGCAATCTAAGTCAAAATAAACATGAACTACTAACAGTAACTTAAAATGAAACATTAATGAAGCTCTCACTTTTTATTATGTCATAATTGTACTCACTTCCAGGAATAACTGCTAGCATTACTGCTCTAATTTCTCAATTTAGGGTAAATTTTAAGCTACAGTTGTTTAAGGCTGACATCCAAAAAAAATGTGTCCTTTTACTATATATAGATTCCACAGGTCTTTTGTGCCCAAGTCACAAAATTGTGCCCAAATCACCACATTAGTAATAATGCAGCTGTGATGTGAGGTTGCCTGCAGGTGAGCCAAGCCACTACTTCCCACACTGTCACAAACATAACCAGGTCAGAATGGATAATTGTTCATACAAATATTTTGACCACATTTTCTGTAAGAGTAAGCAGCAGAAAAAAAAAACCAGAAAAGAGTGAAGTACTTTCTGTATTACAGATGTTAATTCTTAGGATAAACACAGCACACCAGAAGAAACTAAAATCTGCAGCAGTAAGAGTACTAACGTGAAGACTACGAGATCTTTCAAAAAAAATGTTAAGTCATTGCCATTAGGTTTATAAACAGCTGAGCTGTTTCTTATTTGCATGATACTTCTGAAGATAAAATATTTTCAGTATTACATTTTCATAGACAAAACACTGGCCATATTAGAATTGAAAACAAAACTCATCCAAAACACTAACATTTTCTACTCTTAATTTCTAATTGCATTCATCATCATAACACTAATATTTGAAGCATTATAAGAGTAACCTTGTTCTGTTGTTAGACTAAAACAATGCTTAATTGTTAACAAACTGTAAGAGATGGATGCTATTTATTTTCTGTAATTTTTGATAGAGTTAGTTTAGTGTTGCTTCTTAAAGATCAAGTTGGCTTTGCACAGAAAAAAATCACAAGAATATATATTTAAAAGGAAAAGCATAAAGCACAAAGAAATGACAAAAAGAAACCATGTAAGAGATGGCTTAAGCATTAACAAAACGTAATAAAAAAAAGCAAATCACATGGTTATAATGTTTTGCAGAGGCTGGCACTTCTGACTGAAGAAGAAAATTAAAGTCTGGTGCCTCTGAAACCACAGGCAAGATTACAATTTAACTGGACTTAAAGAGGGAAAAAGTAGTGGCCCAACATCAAAGAAAGCACACTTAAAAAGAAAAAAAAAAAAAAAACAACAACCAAAAAGTTGCCTCCAATTCCCACCCATCCAAGAAAAAACTGGAAATATTTTAGAATCCTGAACATTGCATTGTTTTTGGTTTTAAAACGACATTGCATTGTTGTTTTTAGTTTAAACAATGTCCAAGATTTTTCTTCTGAGCATTCAAGTTTGTAACTGAATTTTGTCATGACTGTAAGTATGCATGGCAAAGAGCCTCAAAATGTTACTGAACTATTTCATTGATACTTTGCTGCTACTTTCCTTCCCCTGGCAATACATAGACAAAAACCATTCCCTTAGTAAAGTGACTCCAACAACAGAACTGAGTACATTTTCAAGTTTTCCCTTGCAATAGAATGTTGACTTAAAAAGAAACAAAAGAACACTTTGCTAGGAAAAACTGTGGTCTTCCAGAGTAACAGGGCAATTCTTATTCCCTAATTCCCACAATGGAAAGGAAAACTGAGTCATTAACTATAGAATGAAATACGTTTCAGGTACAGTTCAGGACTCCTTTAGCCAAGGAACCTCATGACTATGAAGACATTTTGAAATACATGTTTTACCTAAGAAAACATAAAAATCAAGGAAGAGGATGAGACACAGGAACATACTTCAGGTATTGGCTACTCTGATATAAAAACACAAGCAAAATTATCCTTCAGTATTATCAGTAACAACACAAAGCTTATATTCTAATTGACATTTAACACAAACACTCAGAGTCAAAATAGTCTTGATTCAGTTAAGAATGATTTTATAAATTGATTTTAACATTAAGGACTCAGCTATTTGGAGATAACTGTATGCCTAAACACCACTGAATTTAACAGCATTTCAGCACTTTCAAGCACTTAAAAATAACTAAAAATCAAAAAACTTAAGTCTATGTCATGAAGCAAATCAATTTATAAAAATCTTTTATCAGCCAACACTGAAGTAAAGGAAAACAATATAAATTCCTGTTCACTATAGCACTGTATAGGTGAATTATTCAACTCAAAAAAATTTCTGTATTCTAGCAAAACACTCCAAAGGAAAAGAAAAATATCAGTCAGTCTGTTGCTAGTTAGCTTTGATGCTCCAAGTTCTTGTTGAGGATAGTTCAATCCATAGTACGTAACAATGAGATTTTAACCCTTCTCTTTCCAAGCACAGTCAAATAAGATAAAGAACTTTTTCTGCAGTTACCATTAAACCCAGAAATATTTAAAGTTAAGTAAATGAATTAACCTGAAGTTATATGTTATAAAGTCAGACAAGCAAAGAAATCCCTTCTGGGTGAAAGAAGAATATAACAAAAAATTTATAAGCATATTTAACTTATTCTAGTGAAATTTCAAATTCACCTGGTCTTCAATTTCACTGTCAATTATTGTCCTGCTTTATGTGGGACTTTTAAGAAGAAAATAGAGAGGGGAAAAATAATCAAGAAAACAAAATTCTGAAGAGCTAGCTATATTTTTACTTCCAAGTAACAGTTTGAGAAGGACTACGTATCCAGCTGAGGATGTCTGTTTTCCTACAGTACAGAACACATGACAGTGCAATAGACCTAAGAATAACTTGCAGAATCATAGCTTAAATCAACAGATGGGTCAGACAATGAATGAGAAAGAAGTTGGTAGCTAAAGTAATACTTCTCAACTTGCTACAAATTTGGATTCTGAGCAGTAAGTTTGATAAACAAACAAACAGTATGAAGAAATTCTACTTCCTCCAGTGCAGGATTTTCTCCCCCACTAAAACCAGTACTAACTTCAGCAATGTGGGCATAAACTGAGCAAAGAGAATGGCGTATTGGAAAATCCACCTGGTTCAGAGTGGCATTCAGTCCACACAATGAACGAAGAGTGCTTCTACGTCGGTCTTAAATGCTTGCCTTTGCAAACTTTAAAACATGAGCATTGTTTGATTATTATATGGAGGAGAAAAACAAAAACAGTGCCAAAATATCTGCCTTGCACATTAAGACAAAAATAACAAGAGCAAAATTTGAGAATATCTCCACAGGTATTAATTCAAGAGTGTCCTTAACGTAATGAAAACTAAACGGGGGGGAATAAGATTTTCATTAGGTTTACCCCTTCACGGAACAATATAGGGAATACTTTCCTAAGGCAATGAAGTGAGCTTATAGTATAGACAAAAAACAAATTAAACATGGATTTCTATGCCTATGAAAGAAAAAAGGCAACAGTAGCAGTGTTATTTTAGGAGTTAAAAATGGAAGCTTACCATACATAAAATTCTCAGGAGTTTATTGCATATCTCCTAGATTCAAACATGTCAGTCTTTAGAAAATTAAAACATCAATTCACTTTTATGGCAATGAGACAAACACTTGCCAGCTCTCCTCCAAGTAGTACAATGAAAGCTATTTTTGACCCTGTGTTACCCCGATTACTTGCAGGATCAACAACGTACCATTCTGCTACTGGTTTGGCAATGCTGTCAAAAACCACATCTTGTTTTGCCTCTTGATCAAAAATTTTCTGAAATCTGAAAATATTAAGCAAATAATAATTGCTTAGAATCTTAAAACACTACTTGATTCATACAGTTTTGTTTGTTTGTAATAGTCAATGTTTACATCATTAGGCTTACATAACTTAGTACAATGTTTTCCCTGTAGTCTTAACCACAGCATGCTGTTGTGCTATTGTACATAAATAGGCTGTACACAGTGCTGCTTTGACAAGATCTGTACAATAAAATCCTCTGATAAAATGATGTGGCTTAGAAAAAAATAAACCGTATTTTAAATCTATCAAGAGAATCAGTGTTTGTAACTAGCACCGCACTGAAACCTGGATAAATAGATTACACTATAAGCAAATACAGCATCCCACCAGTACAGCCAGGCTCACATTATTTCATAACTACTTCCTTCATTCTGCTGCACAGTTACTGTAAGTCACAAGGAGACATTTAATTCAATCTAAGTTTTGTCATTTCCTATGTAAAATATCTTCAGTTGTCTTACAGAATCATAGCATACCTGAGGTTGGAAGGGGCCATCTGCTCCAGTCCCCCTGCTCAAATGAGTGTCAGCTAGAGCAGGGGTCTGTTCAGTCAGGTTTTGAATACCTTCACACATGGAGGCTCCACAACCTCTGTGGGAAACCTGTTCCAGTATTTGATCACCCCTCAGTACAAAAAGTTTTGGTTTTTTTTTTTTAATATTTCCTGCATTTCAGTTTGTGCCCATTGACTCTTGTCCCATCGCTGTGGACCACTGACACGCATCTGGCTCTGTCTTCTTTATTGCCTTCTCCCTATAAGGTGTTTATATACACGTTGATAAGATCCCCTTAAGCCTTCTCCAGGATAAACAGTCTGAGGTCTCTCAGCCTCTATTCACATCAGATGCTCCAGTCCTTTAATCATCTTTGTATCCCTTCACTGGAGCCCAGAACTGGACACAGAACTCCAGGGTGACTAGAGGGGAAGGATCAACTCCTAATGCAGCCCAGAGGCTGTTTGCCTGCTGCAAACCTGCTTTCAGTCAGCCCTGAGCCTGTCTGGTTATTCCACACCAGCAGGAGGACTTGGCATTTCCCTTTGATGAACTTCATGAAATTCCTATTTGCCCATTTCTCCAACCTCTTGATGTCCCCCTAAATAGCAGCACAACTATCTGGTGCATCAATCACCCCTCCCAGTTTCATATCATCTGTGAACTTGCTGAAGCTTTACTTGGTCCTATCACAGAGGTCATTAATGCTAAACAGTACTGGGTCCCACTATTGACTACACTAATGACTGGCCTCCAGCTGCACTTTGTACCTGATGACAACCCTCTGATCCTAGAAGCTCAGCTCATTTGAAACACCCCTCACTGTGCACTTATCTAGGCTTTCCCGATGCCATACCTCAGACAGCCTTCCTGGGACACCTAATGCCACTCCCATCTCTTGTAAACTTCCTTTTTATTTTTGCATTTAGTCAGAAGCTGCTTCCTTATCCATGCAGGCCTCCTGCTGCCTTTGCATCATTTCCTGTTCATCTGGATGGCAATCTGATGATTCTTGAGTTTGGAGGAGGTGATCCTTGAAAATCAGCTAGTTCTCCTGGACTTCTCTCCAGGGCTGTGTCATGGAATTCTTTCAAGCCGGTCCCTGAACAGGCCAGAGCTTGCTCTCCTGAAGTCCAGGGTTATGATCTTCCTTTTTGGTTTGCTCCCTTCTCTCAGTATCCTGAATTTCATTATTTCATGGCCACCACAGCCAAAGCAAGCCCCATGTTTAATATCCCTGATCAGTTTTTCCATGTTTACAACTATGAGGTGCAGCAGATATAAGCTTTTTAATCTTATATTAGAAAGTTGTCATCCTTACACTCTGGAAACCTCCTGGACTGCTTGTGCCCTGCTGTGTTGTCTGTCCTATCTGGAACCATATTCTCACACAGAAATTCACGTGGTATATAGAAAGGCACCATAGAGTACAAGGGAACACAGCAATACACAAAATATAGACACATATATTCTATCTGCTAATGCTTTATCAGTCAAGTAATTAAAAAAAATTGTGTTTGATTCCCATATAAAAGAGTAAGAACAAAAAAGAATGTTTGAGGTGACCAGGATAGACAGTGCGTGAAAGCATGAGTTTTACGGGGGAAAACAGAAATTCTTACTCCATAGCATTATTTTTGCATTGTCTTAAGGATAACAAGGCATGATTCTCAAAATCCATCTCTACAGACTTTTTAATAAATTAGAAAATCAGAAAAAAATATCAGAAATAATTATAGCTAGCTTTGGCATCTGCCACCTAAGCTAGTTTCACATATTCATCTAGTCAGAGAGGGCAACTCCTCTCTTCCCAAGCAGAAAATATTTCCTTAGCCAACGTAAAATGACATCAGTCTGAGCTGCCGATGTTTGTCTGGAGATCTCTTTTTGAATAACATAGAGCAACAAATTCACTTGATCTGGTATTATAAAAAATAAAAAGTATTCCACTTGGAAAAAGACAACCTCAGCCTTGTCGTTAGAGGTGTTTAGACATCTAGCTTTCTTCATCATCAAAACTGTAAAGTATGCCTCCAAATTTTCTGTTTAAAAGATAAAAATATTTGACTCATATTGCTGGTACTTACTTTTGGTTTCTAGAAAATATTTATGTTCTACAACCATGGGTTTTTTTCTTTCAACAATCTCTGGTTTTCTTTACCGTGTTTTGGTTATGTCTGAAACACAGTTTCTAAACAGAGTGCTTCACATCGAGACATCTTTAGCTAGCCTATGCCAACTCATTATATCACAAGAGAACACACAGTCCTGCATTCAATCTTCACATGCAAATTCAAAAATTCAAAATAAACTGTAAAAATGGAAGAACTGATAAATGAAGATGCAATCTTTGAGATAACACTTAAAAATGTATAATTACTTGCAATGGATAGGCAAAACCTCCACAACTTTAGCAAATGCTATCAAACTTGTTCAAGCGAGGAGCATAATATGCTGAAGTATTCCTTGTGTTAAGGGAGTTATATAAAAATAAACCTAATTATACCAAACCTTAATTTTAAGAATAGGCTTACACATAGCGATATCAATCACTGTAAGGATAAGGCTTTTACTTACTTGAACTTGTAGCTCTCCCTTTTATTATTGACGAACCCGTCTGCTAAATCGTGTGGCACGACAATCTCCAGACTGGACAGAGATTCCTCATCGTTGTGAACTGAATAAATCTAATAAGCATGGACATGTATTAACAAAATAATTTTACCAGAACAGCATAGCCCTTAAGTATAGAACACACGTGTAAGCTTAGCACCTGTAACTGCCTAAAGAAAAACTTCTTAGAAATTTCACTCAGCATGTGAGCAAAACTTCCTTCAGCTATTATACAACAAAGAAAACAAGCACAGATTAATGTTATCCTGTTTGTTGCCACAGGAACACTACAGTAAGATTTGGAACAGAAACATAGTCAATTTCACAGGCTTTGCTTACTAAACCATGTTACTATCTGAGCTGTTATTAAAAACAAAGCACAGCCCCTGGAGCAACACCCTCCAAAACGCCTGGAAGGACATTATCAGGAAAAACTATGGCAGAATGAGTCAGGCTGGTTTAAAAAGAGAAGACGATGGAGACCTAAATGCACGGTTTCTGAGGAACACTTCCATTATCTTTATTATTTCTTGCAAAGGCAGCTGAAGACTGGGAGCCACACGTTCCCCTCCAATGTTCGGAACAGCACCGAACCGCCAGTGACCAGCACCAAACGTTTTTCCTGGAGCCTTCCTGTAACAACTAGGCAGGAAAGCAGTTCCTCTCCCCCTCCCCCAATAGCTCCAGGCTAAGCTGCTGTACTTCTTGGTGTTACTAACTTCCTAAGGCTTCGGAGAGCAGCACAGGGCTGCGGCCCTCCGCTCCCGGCCCCGGGCAAACCCCGCAGCTCTCACAGGCCTGCGGGCGCGGCAGGGCACCTTGCAGAGGGTGCCCGCCCGGTGCCCGCCGCTTCCCGCCCTCAGGCGGCCTCACCGGACGCCCTCTGGCTCGCCCCGCTGCACCCCGCGGCAGCGCAGCAGCGGTCCGCAGCCGGTCCCCATCCTACCCCCGCCTGCTGCCGCCTGCCCAGTGGCTTCACCCGCGCGTACACCCGGACGGCTTCCTGCACCATCGCTGCCCGCCACAGCGCTGGGCGGCCGGCGGCTAGCAACGGTAACCAGGGCACGCTACCCAGCCTGCACGGCGGCGGGCGGGAAAAGGCGAGCGCGCGCGCCCGTGTGAGGTGCGTCCCGCTCCCCTCAGCGCCCTCACGCCCTTGAGAGGCTTCGGCAGGGCTTAGAGGAGGAGGGAGCAACGGGGCTCCCTCTGTGACCGGTCACTGCCTGTTTAGCCCTTAATGGCAATTCCCCACCAGCTTTTTTTCCCCGAGGCCAAAGTGTCATGGCTGTGAGTAAAAGGAGCTTGTAAACACTGCCCACCTGAGAGGTGCGGTGTTTACCTCTCTCCTGCAAGCACACCTGAAATTCCCTGCCAGGTCTGTGGGACTGTATGTTACCTGTGTGGCCACACAGCCCTCCTATGGCTGAAACCATCCATGTAAAGCCACTTGATTGATGAGGAATGTCTGTTGTTAACCAGTTGAAACATGAGGAACAGAAATTGTGGGAAAATACCTAGATTACACGCAATGAAGACATCAATTTTTAAAATTTTTATATCAAAACGGTACTGAAAAACCTGCTAGCGAGAAACAGTTTGTTGTCTTGTTAGGAGAGCTAAACTTATACACAAGTAATAGTACAACTCTGTTATTTTATGAAGTGGTTACCAGAAAGTCACACAAACAACATGACAGAATGTTGGCCTTAGTTTTGGTGAGACATAGTGGTAAAGATTAAATTACAGTGATTACAAGTCCACTAATTTAAATTAAGTGGAAAATCAGGGACTTGTTTAAAGAAGAGGGTAGAAATTTCTTTAACTCAGATATGGTAAAAGTATGTTGAACTTGTATCCTAAATAAGAAAAACAGTAGGGGAAAGGTTTTCTGTCCCAACTGAACAAATAACTGTCTCAGAAAGCATATGAGGCATAAGTAGTGAGCCTTCAGGGAATGAAATGGAAAAGGACTAATCACCGACTAAAGTTGAGTGCAAAAGTCAAAAGGGTAAAAATGAAAACAAATGGAAAATATTACTTGATGATTAGAGGGTGAAGGAAAAACAGGACATTGGAATAGGATAATGGAATAACTAGTATCTTCTCAGCATTTCTCAAACTGTAAAAAAATGTTGTCCCTTGTCAGTAGGGATGGGGTTGCTGAATGTGATGTTAGAGGTTACTAATGTGATGTGTGATGCGACTAAACAGGAAGGAAGTGTGAGGTGGAATAACTGCAGCCAAGAGGGAAGAAGACCCCATAGAAATCAAAGAATTGAGAATCAGAATGGTTTGACTTTGAAGGGACCATAAAGACTGTCTAGTTCCAACCCACCTGATACAGGCAGGGATAGCGTCCACTAGACCAGGTTGCTCAAAGCCCCATCCTACCTGGGCCTTGAACACTTCCAGGAATGGGGCTTCCACAGCTTCTCTGGGCAACTGGTTCCAGTGTCTCTCCAGTCTCACAGTAAAGAATTTCCTCCTAATATTTAATGTAAATCTACCCTCTTTTAGTTCAAAGCCATTCCCCCTTGTCCTATCACTGCATGCTTTTGTAAAAAGTCCCTCCAACTTTCTTGTAGCCCTTCTTTAGGGCCCGGAGCTTTCTCTTCTCCAGGCTGAAAACCCTCAACTCTTTCAGCCTGTCTTCAAAGGAGAGGTGCTTCAGCTTTCTGAGCATCTTTGTGGCCCTCCTCTGGACTCGTTCCAACATGTCCACTTCTTTCTTATGTTGGAGGCCCCAGAGCTGGACACGGTGTTCCAGATGGGGTCTCACAAGAGCAGAGCAGAGAGGGAGAATCACCTCCCTCAGCTTGCTGGCCATGCTTCTTTTGATGCAGCCCAGAACAGAGTTGGCTTTCTGGGCTGCCAGTGCACATTGCTGGGTCATGTTGAGCTTCTAATCCACCAGCTCCTCCAAATCCTTCTCCTCAGGGCTGCTCTCCATCCATTCTTTGCCCAGCCTGTATTTGTGCTTGGGATTGCTCCAACCCATGTGCAGGACCTTGCACTTGGCCTTGTTGAGCTTCATGAGGCTTGCATGGGCCCACCTCTCACACCTGTCAAGGTCCATCTGGATGGCATCCCTTCCCTCCACCATGTCAATCACATCACACAGCTTGATGTCACGAGCAAACTTGCTGATGGTACACTCAATCCCAGTGTCATGTCACCAACAAAGATGCTGAACAGTGCTGGTCACAGTACTGACCCCTGAGGAATGCCACTCATCACTGGTTTCCACTTAGACACTGAGCTGTTGACTGTAAGTCTTTGAGTGTGACCATACAGCCAGTTCCTTATCCACCAAGTGGTCCATCCATCAAAGCCATGCCTCTCCAATTTAGAGACAAGGATGTCATGTGGGACAGTGTCAAATGCTTTGCACAAGTCCAGTAGCTCTAAGGGGCATGGAAGAGGAGCAGCCAATGAAGAGAGACTGGGAAGGAGCAGAGGAAGGAGAGAGAGAGAGAGAGAGAGAGAGAGATAGAGAGAGAGTGTAAGTACTCTCTGGATGTAGGAGAGACAAGGAGAAGGGGGTAAAAAGCAGGGTGGACTGGCCTGAATAGTATGAAAAAATGACACAAACAGTAGATGAACCTTTAAAACCTTGTGAGGGATTGGTGGCCATGCTGGGGCAAGGTGCGGGAACTATTGACTGAAGTTAACCTGGTATGGGGTGGTAAAAGCTTTGTTGCAGCTTGATAGTTTTGATAGTGCTGTGACACCCTCCTTTTAATGCTGACCCAACAGCTCTTGTCCAGGTCCTCATCCATCCCCAGATGGAGCTCCATGCACTCTAGCTGGTCATTGACATAGAGGTAGACACCTTGTCCTTGTCTACCCTTCCTAAAGCACCTGTATCCTCCTGTTCCCACATTTGTAGTCATAGGAGCCATCCCACCACATCTCTGTGACACCAGTAAGATTGTAGCCCTGCAGGTGTGCACAGGTGTCTAACTCCTCTTGTTAATTCCCCATGCTGCGTGTGTTTGCATACAGGCATTTAGGTTAGGCTACTGATGAGTCTGGCTTACTGACTGAAGTGGCTGGACTTTATGCTGGGTGACAGAGATTTGGAAGTGAAGAGTAGAGAATTTCAGTCCCCGAATTCTGAAAGGATTTGATATTTAATTGAAGGTCAAGGAACTGTGGTTACTTGTTGGCTTGTTTGTTGACTGGTTTGGTTTTGTATTGAAACAGATGCAGGAAAATACAGTGTTCTTGGAAAACTGCAAATGTAACAGCCAAGTGCATTATTTAGGACTTTAGCTGAATTGTGAGTTAACTGGGAAGTGGACACAAACACTATAGATATAGCTGTGTGGAAAGCTGCTTTATGTCTGCTGGTGTTCAGTAGCTGGAATATGAAGTTGGGTGAATGAGACTGTACTGCTTTTGGGACAAAGTCTGATCTGCAAATAATTTAGGTGTCCTTCTTCAACACGAAGTCGAGTTGTAAACTGAACCAATGGCACAGTGATGAGCACCCAACTGAGTTTGTATAGGACTAGTCTGAATATGATATGGCCTACACAGAGAAGCCAATGAGACATCTCAGACTCAAGCTGCTTCCAGCATAAAAGCATAGTCTGATTTCTGAAAGGGGAGCCGGAATCCTTGGCCACCTGCAGAATTGTCACTTGTACAGCTGGAGAAGAACAAAGATAACAGAAAAGACTTGCAATTGTTTTCTTAAACAGCTTTGTTACACAGCTGCTCTTGGAGAAAAGTTAGAGTCCTTTGTTGTGCTCCATGGTATATTGCCTTCAAGAATGGTGTGTTAGCCTAGTGAAATTTTCTCTAAACTAGTGTTCCTTTTCCAGAGAAGTTACAGAAGTGATCTAAGTAGTATTCACAGATATATATATCTGAGGACAGAAGTTATTTGGTGCATTTAAAAGCCAATTAAAGGATTAATTAAATTAATTATTTTGTTTGAAGCTGTAAGAATAATAACAGAAGTAACAAGTAACAAAATAATAACAAAAACCTTAAAATAACACAAGGCTTCCATTAGCCAAGACAGGTTAAGACATCTGTCTCAATCTGTTTTATTACATTATTTGACTGTATGAGTTACAAGATCTGGAAATTACATGTTTTAAAAAGGTCAGCCATTACAATCTGAATTAATAGTTATATCATCACAACTAATTGTCTGCCTTTACCATTGTAGTTTTCTTCCGATTTAAAAAAAAAATAAATATGGCTGACATTACATCCTGGAGCTGGCAGTTCAAGGACTTGTGTTCCATTATGTCACCTAACAACTTAATATGCTTCCACATAAACAGCCTTGTAAGATTTATAATAGCCCAAAACTTCTACGCTATTTCTTTTTTTCTTCCCAATGTTTTACTTTTCATAGACGTTACTTATTCTTGGCAACTTTCATGCCATTTGGCTGAGATGATAATTAGAAGTTAGAACATTAAATTCTTTCCACAGATCAACTGGACCGGATGAGGGGCCAAAATTCTTGCCAAAGTCTGAGTTTGTCTCATCATCCAACTCCTGGAAATATTAGCGCCAAATGAGTTTCTGGTCATGTAGAAGATACACTTATTACATGACCAGAACTTAAGATCTGAAACTTGGCCTAAATGTATGTATGATTTCTGTAGGGTATGCTATATGAGCTCTGCCAGAAAGACTGTGGTAATATAGAAACTTATGTTTCTGGATTTGAATGAAACATGAAAAAAATGTGGCAATGTTTCTGGTATTTCAGGTATCATCCCAAAGTCCTATAACCTTTGTTTATTTTGCTGTTGTGCTCAGTATTGGAATGGGAATGCTGTTCATGTAAGCTGCCTTGTTCAGCATTTAATAGTCTAGCAGTGTGAGAAAAGCAGGGGTATTTCTGGTTTTTAGGCTACTGTTACAATCTGTTTCTTAGGAAACGGTGCTGCATCTTCATGTATGTTAGTCACATTTGGAAAGTACCTTGAAATTTTGGTGTGGTTCTGATATTCTTACTAAATGCATTGAAAAGTTTCCTAAAAATGTATGTCATGGTAGACTCAGCCAAGACAGAAACTCTTGAAATATCCTCCTGGGGTCTTACATATATGCGTATACGTATATGTATTTATTTGTTTGGGTTTTTTTAGAGTAACCTAAAATTTCATGGAGAAACATAAGGATTCTTAGGACTCTGACTGCAACAGGCAACAAATCTTTTTCCAGTTCGGTGGGTTTTTTCTTTTTTTTTGTTTGTTTTGTTTGTTTTTGTTTTTCACATTTTCTAAATGGTTAACTGCATCCTTTGTTGCAAACTACAACGTAAGAACTGTTAGCAGGAGACATGAAAATACATCTAATGCAATACTGATTTTATCTGCACACTTTTCTCTACCTCCTTCCACATTTATCTTTAACGTTATAGTTTTTCTTATTTATTTTGTCATGAAACCTTCCAAAATCTATTATTGGTTTGTCTCTGACCAAGGAACAGATAAAATGGTAGGTGACCAATGAGTAGAAAAGGCTGTGGGGTTTGGGGTTATTTGATCTGAAAACTGGTGAGAAATTTAGATTCTTGTGTTCAGTTCTGCTCAACAAATAATTCTTTTTATAGTCATTGTATAACTAGTTTGTATATGCTCTTGGTTGAAGAGGGTTACAATCCCACCAGTTTCAACAGAACATTGAGACATAATTATTAGACATCATTGATTTATAATAAGTCTTAGAAATTTAAATCATGGATTCAAAGTTTTGTTGAGCAGTGTGTAAGTTTAGAGTGAAAAAAAAAAAAAAAAAAAAAAAAGATTCCTGTGTACCAAACAGCTTTTGCTATCCAAGTTTAGGACAGGGGGCAATGCAGGAAAATAAAGGAAAATAATGTGGAAATAGTCAGAGGCTAGGATTCTCTTATCAATGTGGTATACAGACAGCACTGTGAAGAGGTTTTGAAGAAAGACAGGGAATTTTATTGATTTTTGGGAAGAACTCTTTGGGAATGAAAACTAACATAGCAGAAAGCAGGGAAAGATTTGTTTGGAAGTGTAACATGAAGCTGATGCTACCGTCATAGACAGAAACCCACCTGCAACTTGGTCATGAATAAGGTGTTACAGAATGGACAGGACCTTAAAGACAAACAAATTAATGTAATAAAGAAGGAAGAGTTACTGGAGGAGGCACAATTACCTGCAGCATAATGAGAGTGCTAACTGAAAAGATGATACTAGCAACAACAGTCTCAGGGTCCATGTGTGGAGCTGGGAAGGGAAAGAGTATTTCATTCATTGGGGCTAGGTACACATCAACAATGTGATGAAAAGAGATTACAGCCATAGAGTAAAATTAAGTTTTGTGGTTCAAAGGATAAAGGCATGGATCTCAGTTTCACAATTATCATTAAGTGAAAACAGATCATAATGCAGGGAGGTACAGAAGGAAGCAGCTCCTGGTTTCAGCTGGGATAGAGTTAATTTTCTTCTTAGTAGCTGGGGCAGTGCTTTGTTTTGGATTTAGTGTGAGAATATTGTTGATAACACACTGATGGTTTTAGTTGTTGCTAAGTAGTGTTTACACTGGTCAGGACTTCTCAGTTTCTCAGGCTCTGCCAGCAAAAAGGCTGAAGGAACACAAGAAATTGGGAGGGGACACAGCCAGGACAGCTGACCCAAACTAGCCAAAGGGATATTCCATACCACTGAACACTGTGCTTTGTATATAAGCTGGGGGAGGAGAAAGGAAGGTGAGGACGTTTGGAGTTATGGTGTTTGTCTTCCCAAGCCACTGTTATGTGTGACGGAGCCCTGCTTTCCTAGAGATGGCTGAACATCTGCCTGCCAATGGAAAGTAGTAAATGAATTCTTTGTTTTGCTTTGTCTGCATGCATGGCTTTTGCTTTACCTAATAAACTGTTTTTATCTCAACCCACGAGGTTTCTCACTTTTACCCTTCCAATTCTCTCCCCCATGGGAGAGTGATGGGGAAGTGAGCAAGTGGCTGTGTGGTGCTTAGTTGCCAGCTGGGGTTGAACCATGACAAAGCTCTAGAAAATAAATGTAAAGGAGAACTCCAGCTAGTAAAAGCAAGCTGCATGTTTTAGGTAGTGTATAAATGAAAAGAGGAGAATGAAGTATTATTTTAGAGACAAAGGGAAACAAAGGTATCGGGCCTCTTGAGGGCTTTTTCCTCTGCCTGTTTATTTGGAAGGAAAAGACTCAAGTATGGTGTTAGTGTGGGGAAAGTGAAGAGATGCAGGAGAGAGTAATTAAGAAAAATACAGAAGGATAGTAATTGATCTCATTAGAAGGTGGATTAGAATGTGATGACGAGTAATGGAGTATGTGATCAGATGAGATTTTTTTACATCTACAGTGAAAGGAGTTGTACAAGAAAGGAAGGCCATCTATAAGGAAGCAAAAATTTGCATCAAAATATAAGTAGCATAGCTAAATCTAAGGGAGATTATACTGCCTGTGTACACTGATCTCAAGAAGCTATCATAATGAACATATATAAGGACTTACACAGCCTTACTGGTGCTTCAATGTGGATGCAATAATACACTCCAGCCAGGTGTGCTGGACATTAACACATTAAGATGCAGAGTTGGTATATGCCTTTTTCTTAGATGGGGAAAATTAAAATATGGAGAAATTGAGGAATGTGTCCAATTGTGCAAGGAAAAAGTTTTAGTTTGGACTTGGGGTTTTTTTTAGCATCTTTGGTTTAAAATCGGCCAACTATTATTGCTCATTCAACCCTAAAATGCCAGATGCATTTAAGGCTGGGTGATTTTGTCACATGCTAAACTTGTGCATCTACAGCTGGGAAATCTTATAAATGGGTAAGGGTTGGTATCCAGGGACTGCAGACATCAGTTATTTGCCAATGGGAAGAGGCAGACTTACTGTCTGAGTCACTGTATTAAAATACAAAATGTTCATTTACATTGTTGATCTTACATCTCTATCTTGACTGTAGAATGTGCATTTAGCTGTTTAGAGTTTCCTAGCATCTTTCACTTAAGAATCCCCAAGCATGTAACAAACTAGTGAGTTTCAATTCTCTTGCATTTGGAATTAAATCCTCTTGAAATGAAGGCTGAATCTAGGACTCTGATATTACAAGCAGAAGCAACAATGTTTTACCTGTTTTTCATATATGGCTGAAGAACACAGAGGTAAATTGGCCAAAGCTGAAAATAGAATGAACCCTCTTTTCTAAGTTAATAACTGTACTGCACTTTATCTTCATTATTTCTTCACTAAATCAAAGTGAAGACTGAATTATTGTAAGCACTGTCAAGAATTTTGATCTTTCACATATTGTTTACAATTAAGATAGTGAGTTATAAATTCAACAACATTCTATATACTGTGGATCCTTGTTTCAGTAAATGAGGTTGCTAAAGACCTCGGAGGTAATTTGACAGACAAATACATAACAGCAGTTTTTGTTCATGTTAAGTTATTATAGACAGTAAGTTTAATAGTATATCTTTTACTGGAAATACTGTTCACAAAATCAGGAGCTCTATATTTTTTGCTCAAGTTTGCGTTGTTCTGTGACCCCCAGGAGAGGGCAGCGGTTTATACATACTCCAGTCAGATTTTTCCAAAGTTAATAAACATCAAGTACTAGATATGATACTTGAAAACATAGGCCAATATGTGTATCAGTTTGCCTCCATGAATAATGGTTTTCAGCAGTACATAAATTCATTTTTGAGATTTTCATCAGAACATATTTTTTCTGCAAGTGACTATTGCACAGAAACTCAACACAACAGATAAGATTTTTGAGAGTTTCTGTTGAAGAAGCTATAGTTTTGTGAACTACAAAAAAAACCACTTTTCCAATTGTATAAAACTAGTAAGATGTGTAAAGACTCCCTATAAAAGTTTTTGTATGTATAGAGGTTGTCTAATCCACTAAGATGCATGAATGCTACTTGAAAAACAAAAGAAATAAAAACAAATCCC
Organism: Falco naumanni; assembly: GCF_017639655.2. NCBI lineage: Eukaryota > Metazoa > Chordata > Aves > Falconiformes > Falconidae > Falco > Falco naumanni. The sequence continues at coordinate 14,856,805 of NC_054065.1, forward strand.
TCTACTGCCTACTTTCAGGTAAATAATACCTTTTTCACTAAAGAACAGAAATCTGGGCGTACGGAATAGGATCAATCATTGTCAAATGGCATACTCCAAGAGTCTCACTTGAGAGAATGATTTGAGTTATCTAAAGAAACAGTCTTCTTGGTGAGCTACGTGGCTAGTTTAACAAACTAGACTGTTCCTAGGATTAAAACATTTAACTTTCAGTGGAGCTCATGTTATTTGCAGTGTCCATTGAATGGTTTATCAGAAAAGTTGCATAAGTAAAACATACAGTTGGATACAAATGACAACCTACAAAAGGAATCTTACCTTGGAAGGGGGTAATGTTATTTTGGCTTAGTTTGAATAGTTTAAGAACAGACATGAACTTAATCCAGAAGGGCAGTTTAAGTATACTGGTTTTTAACTGCTTTTCTTATTAGTTATTGAACATTTAAAATTCTTATTTTACAGTTGTGATGTTTTTGCATGCCCTCATAGGCCTTACCTAGACCCTAGTGTATGCTAAAGCATCTCTAGAAGCTTAATCCCACATTGTTGAAGTGAACATGATTTGGATATAGTCCAAATGATGGCTACAAGAGGAAAAATGGTAGGAAGGATTGTATGACATCTCAGGAAACTGCTAGACTGATAAGCAACTCTTTAGGTTACTTATCGGAGTTTCAAAGTAACGCTGAATAAGACTGAATCATGTAAGCGTGAGGCACCATAGAAATAATTGTTTTATATCACAATTATTAACCAGTTGGTACAGTTATTGAAATATTTTTCCTAACTTTTCAAAGTCTCTAGGTGCCAAGTGTATATCATAATTTTCTTGCACTGCACATAAAATTACTTAATGAATATTGGCCTGCAGGATTATTATCCTTCCAGCTAATTCCCAATCCAACTCAACTTGCCTTTTCCTGGGCTTCTTGCCACATTCCATTTTTCCCTATGCTATTGATGTTATGTAGGACTGAAACATGGAATTATCTACAGTTCATAAAAGAATCAAGTACCTTAGGCTGTTGTGTTCATCTATTATTAATGGACAGTAAATGCAAACATGAGCTAACAAAAGGCGAAGGATAAACACATTTAAGCCAGACTAGTTCCCAGAGAAATAATTTAAAAACTTGTCAAACAATTCTTGAAACATGGAAGAATGATGATTTCCCATAGATTCATTGTATATATTCTGGCACTGTAACTTTTCCTTTATATAATATTTTTTTAAAACTTGAGTAGCGATTTCCATTGGAAGATCTCAAAGAGATTTACAGATATGAACAGAATCAGACTTTTAACACCAGCACAAAGAAAAGAAGCTGGTCAAAGTACTTGTTGCCAAAAACATATCCTTGTCCCAGTTAGCTGCTTTGTGCTGCTAGCATAAAGTTTCACAAAATGCTTCATTCACTGATTCCTAATTATTCTCCTGCATTTGGATTGCATTTACATTCCCTAGTTTCTGAGAATGCTCATGACTAGTGTTGCAGATAAATTAATTACCCTCAGAGGGCTTGATTCTATGTGAAGAAAGCCACTTGTGATCCCCTGTACTGCTTCCAAACTTTTCTGCACTCCAGTGGTCCTGCACTTCTGGAATGACTTCAGAGGGCTACTGTGGCTCAGTGTGATATAGAGCAATTTTCATCTGGTTTCAGAGATGGGGAGAAACAAAACTGTCTTCCTTTTTTTTTTCAAGTAAGCCAGGCATCTGTGCCAGTGTTTAATTGGCAATTTATTAGCTGTGATTTATTGTTCAGTAGCCCATACACAATGAATCCAGTCTCTTCTTGGAGGGTCTCTGGCCCTGCTCAACCTTTCAGCCCTCAATGTATTTTTCAAATCATTTAAGATGCTTTTATTTGTATCTTATCATACAATTAAAGCTTTAGAAAATACCTTTTCTCCCCAACCATTTATTATCATAATTTTACAATACTATAATATAATGAATATTATATTGCATTATTATATATGTCAACTATAGACCATTGAGCATTCAGATGCTCTAGAGCATTTCCTTTATGAACAACTTGTGTGCCATTAAAAAAAAACAGGTAAATACAGAGCAAATGCATCCCAAAAGATGTATTTTAGAGAATATATCAATTTGCCATCCTGTACCTAATCAGGGCAAGAATCTTCTAGTAGCAATATTAATGACATAAATTTTATGAAAATACGTGAAAAGTTATAAATTACTTGTTTAAGCCTGTCACCTTTATGTCTGTACTTGAAATACTCAAAGGAACTTACAAAGATACATACCCTCTTTTTGTGAGACTGGTTAACAAAGTTGTGTCTGAACTGGTTCACCACTGCTTATTTTCATCAATGGTCCATCATCTTCTATAAATGGGTATATCAGAACAAAATGGACTAATTTATAGCTCATTTGACAATATGTTGTATCTTGGTCTTAGAATATGCTGAGCATCCCAACTTTGTGTATTTCAAACTGCTTTGGTATCCTAAAGAACACATTCTGGGATTCAGGACATCAGTGGATTTAGACATACAAGAATTTTATTCTGGTTTATATTTTAGAATTTCCAGCTCATCAGGTTTTAGCGAAGTTTTGAATGGGTTTTTATTGAGTGAAGCACAATAGTCATCCCATTACATAGTATAACCCTAGTGAGGTACCCATTTCCCTTTTTGTGCTCCAGGGATATTTTTAAGCTCCCTCTCTCCAAGTTTCTTATCTACAATTCAAGTTCTTTTAAGCTTCCTTTGCTCCTTTCTGGTCTCTTCATCTGCTGCAGTTTAAATATGATGAGACAAGAGTCCAAACTCAGATCAACCTACTTAGCTGTGGGGCCATCTTTTGACACCCTCCCACTCTCACTGTCTTCAACGAAGTCAGTATTTGTAGTTGCCTGCAAGACACTTCTTCACAGCTGTCACCTCTCTTAAAGAGGCTGCAAAACTAATTTGCTGATCTTTGTATTTATGGGACTTGAGTCCAATTCTGTGTAGTGTTTGTGAAAATAATACTGAAGTAGCACTGGTCTCTTCTTCTAAGGACAGTCATAACTGTTCAGTGTCTCATTGTTTTGTTTGCTCTACTTCAGACACAAAAACCTGGTACTGTGGGATATCGAATATCCTGAACCATGGCTAAATCAACAGTGACTAGGACCCTGGAGAGTCATTATGCTCTTAGTATAAGTTTGTAAAGCTGTTGTTTTTGTCTGTCTTCACCAGAAGTCTGATTATAGTGCTGTCACATGTCACTGCTCCCCACATCTAGTCCAAAACTGGATTCTTCAAATGAGTATTCTATCTTCAAACGCTCATTAACTTGTAAGATTAGGTTTTATTCTATCTGGAAAGAAAAAAGAAGTAAAAATCTGGAGGTCAGTGGCTTTCTGTTTAATCCTGTAAATTGACTAATTTCTATAGACTATCATGCAGGTGATAGAAACTTATGTTCACAATAAATGTATGTGTCATATGAGAATCATTTCTTCATTTTTGGTGTTTAGTAAGTACAAAGAAGACAGAATACCTAAATTTTATGGTTTCATTTTGTTCTATTTACTTGTTTCATTTCAGATATTATAAAAGATTATGAAATGTTTCTTGATATTATTAGTCAAGATCCTGTGATCTTATGCTATAGGCAGACTGTCTTAATTCCTTCTTCTGCAGGTGAGGTAACCAAGGTTACACAAGGTCACTTTTGGCTGGTCTGGTAATAAAACTTGGGGTTCAGGCATAGCAGTCTCTACAGTTCATCTATCTTCCAAGAATAATTTTGCCAAGTCTTTGTGCCTATGCCCACAATACTGCACCAGGCTTCAGAAGCACAATTCAAGAACTTTCTTATGTTTTTCTGCCTGAGAAGACACTTGTATATGTCATGGTCAAACTGTATTACAACTTGAAATGGCAACTTCACAAGAGAAGAGCGGTATGGTGACATGACAACTGTAAAAGAAGAGACTCGAACTCTTATGGGTTACTCTAGGTTTGCAGTTTTAATCGGTCCAGCAGCATTGGGTCACCTCCGCAGAGAGTGACAAGCTTACAAGATTTTCAGCTCTCCATTTATGGTCTCTACAAAGCAGTTACGTTATCTATTGGTTTCAAACAAGTCTTTTATTAGTCATTATCTTGACAGTCAGTTTCACAAGTTGTTCTATATCTTGACCACTTCGCTATTTTACTTTTTCTTTCAAGGATGATCGCTTCAGGTTCTGCATGTCTCAGTTCTGAGTAATCAGAATGGACAATCTCCACCATCTCAGCCTCCTAGAGGTCAGGGTCTTCTGTTCTTAGAAACTTCTTTGAACTGTCAGGTATAGTCTTACTAATATTAAACTTTCATTGTCTAGCATCTATTTGCCGACTGCGCTTGCAGTCCTGGTCTGGGGCTATACAGGGAACAAAGCTGAGGTGTACAGCCTACAGCAGCATTGATCTAGCATTTTTCCTCCAACAACAACAGTACAGTAAAATTCCTATATTCAGAAGACCTCTGGGATTATGCTGATATCTCATAAATTCAGTAGGAAAACTGCAAAAGTTTTGGAACTGGTACATATTTTTTTTATTTAATTAGCAAATAATGAAGAAAGAAAACCAGTAAAGAGCATAAGCATTGATAAACCAAAGCACCTAGAAGTGTGGAATTGCCAAAATTACAGCACCAGCTCTGGCTTATGCTAATGTTTTATACTTGCTTCATCCCATGCATCAGGCTTACATCAACTGTGTAAGAGCTGCAAGGAGAAAATTGTCTTGAACTAAAATGCAGGCACCTGGGTCCCATTGCAGGTTCTGCCACAGCTGTTTTACATGGGTAGTGGATAAACATACCTATATCATATTGTATTTGATATCTGTCATTTTCCAATATTTTATTTTCCAACTTTGGTATTCTTTCAGTGTTACTAAAAATGTAATGTAGTTAGCTGTAGAACATTACTCCTTTCAGGTTTACTGGTTCAACTCTGTGGGCCAATGATATACTTACATCCATGTCCACAGAAGAGATTTTATGAAAAGTTGTTTTGAACTATTATAGGAAGTGACTCAGGATAATTGCTAGTCTAATAGGCTCTCTTGGCTTCCTGGAGTCTTTTAAAAATAAATCCTTTGCAAGAAGAGAAAATGTCTAGGAAAGAAAAGAAAAAATTATACTAGTCAAGACACTTAAATTTGATACAGTCCACGTAATTTAACTGTCCTTCCAACTCAGGCTCCCCTGGATTTTTTGTAACACATGATGATTGCTGTTAATATGATATATAATTGGTGGCATTTCTGTCTGCATGGTTGTCTACTGTGTGCCTATGTGTTTTTTTCTCCTAAGTTACATCTCTGGCTTCTTTGAAGCATCTCTGCTTTAACAGTTGTCAATCCAGTATGGATGTGAAAGAAGCCAGGAAACTTGTGTCCCACAAAGATCTCAAAGGACACTGGTAAACCTGAATTCACTATATAGTTTTTGGTAGAAAACAAAATTAATTTAAGTTAGCTCTGGGAATAGCTATTTGGGCTGTGATATATTACAAAAATATTGTTTAACTCTGATATTATATATCTGCAGGACAAGTTTAGTTCACAATTGTCCAAATAGTCTGGCCTACTCAATCCTCTTTGGTCTAGTTGACTGCTGCAAAGGAGTCAGAGCTTAGCCACAACTCCCTGTGTGGGACAGAGCTCACTTTTTCCTGCCTCCTTTTCTGCCAGCAGTGGAGGCAAAAGTGTTCTCAGCCCTTGCTGCCTTCTGTCTACTTTCATGTGTGAGTGTTGTCCGTCAAGGCTAAAACTGTTGCTAAATTTAGTTTGAGGAGTTCAGTCTGTCCCTCGGTCTCTGAGTTCAGTCACAGTGTACTGCAGGGATGCTGGCTTTGTAAGTCTTCCTCTAACACTGCACTAGTTTTAATTGGAAGTGCTCCTCCAGTTCTGTGAGCCTCATTCTCCCAATTCTCACTTTTTATTGACTTTGATACTGGAGGAAACAGGCTAAAATGCTGTCACTTCATTGCCTGGGTTTAAATACAGGTTTATCCAGTGGCATGTATTATATGATACTCAGACATTTACCATCCTTTGCACAATCCTGTGTGGTTAAAGGGACATCTCAGGTACACTGTGGTACAGTGCCAGAAAAAGTTTCCTTTCCTCTTTCCTGATATTCAGGGTAAAATTCTTTGCACAGGACGAAGATAGAATGATCCTTCTTGCTGGTTTATGTGTATTTGCAGTACCTCACCAGCATCCCTTCCCATTGTTTAAACTGTTTACTAGCACCTGGTTAGCCATGGTACTGCTTCAGGTCTTGGAAATGAAGACTTCTACGAGATCTGTAAGTGGTTTCTGTAAGTGGTTTCACTCTGGTCAGTGCAGTGGAGAATTAAATCTGGAGACCAAAAATAGATAGACAATAGAATCCTGTCATGCAAAATGAAAGGAAAATCACCATGTGGATTTAAGAACTATGGCCAAGGCTGTATGCATCTGAGGACAAAGACAGAGTTCTCTGCATGCTTTGGTGTATGCTATTCTTTTGAAAATATGCCATAACTTTGCATTTCCTGACTTCAGTGGATCTGAAAAAAAACTGGCAGGTTCCCAAAACTGAAATATATGCAGAAATAACATTCATAGGAATACCAGTGCAAGGGAAAAAAACCCAGCATCTGAAACAACCTCATGCTTCAGGGTGTAAACTGATCAACTGTAGGGTTCAAGAAAGAATTTATCTTCCCTCTTTATCCCCTAGTTCTTATGTAATATTCCTACCCACAGCTGGCTGGATGTAATGTGTTTTCCATTCTCCACGCTCTGAATTATCAGGTATCTAACCACTGCTTGAGGCAGTGTACTAGACTAGAGAGCTGAATGGTCTGTTCCACTATGGCAGCAAGAATAGTATTTTAATATGGTTTCATTTCCTTTGGTTTATTATTTTGTTATGTAGCGCTAAGGGATTGACAACTGGACTGCTGTAGCTGCTCATGTGAGCATGTATTGAGACTAGTTTGGATCTGAGGAACACATGCTGTCTTGTTTTGTCAGTCATGTGCTAGTGATGCAGAGGGTCTCATGCTGTTCTGTTTTTTAGGGCTGAGTAATGCCTATGTTTGTGTTGGTCCGGTACGCAAAGTTGATTTTCACCCTCCAAAAGTGCTTGCCTCTACTATCTTTTGGGAGAAACCCTGTTTAAAATAAATTATGTTTAAAATGGAGCAAATTGTGCTCCCACATGCACACTCTCAGTCCAATGGATAGGGTTCTCCTGTATAGGAAACAGGAGTACAGATTGCCCACAGATGGGATCTTTATGCTCTTCATATTGTAGTGTTGTGTTCTAAAAAGGGCTCCTGTTCCTTCTTGTGGAATTGAGTCTTATGTGATTCAGTGCAGAGGTTATGAATAAACAGTGATGTAACTGGCTATTCCTTTCATTTCCATCAAGAAATGCAACAGGTTCATAGAGATACTGTCTTAATGTGCAGTAACTGGAATGTTGTAACAGTTCTGACAGGATGGTGTTTTCTATCTTAACAACTACATGTTAAGAGGCATATCCCTTCAGGACAGAAATTAAATGCTCTACTGGACACAGGTTAATAGCAGCTTTCGCTGTCATTGTCCGTATCATGTGTGGGTAAACAGAGCATTTCAGACTCTTGGCATTTCAGAATATTTCAGTCTCTTGGCATTTCAATCTTGCTGCAAAGTCTTTTGAAATAAAGAAATTCCATTTGTGCTTGGGTCACACTGTAGGACAAGTTGTAATTATGCTTTTCTTCTGTGTAATAGTCAGGAATTCCACATTCCTCTTTTTCCACTCTAGGGAGAAGATGTAATATAATCCTATAAATTAAACAGAGAACACAACAGTCATGGATAGTCATCTCATCTTCAGCAAACACCAGGAGCTGCTACTATGCTTTAGAGAGTTTATTAACCATAGGAGTTGAGTCAATGAAGGCTGATGGGAGGTAGAACTACCCTTAAGGAACAACTCCGGTATCCTACAGAGAAGCCCTGAATCACTGCTTTTTGGAGTTCCCTGCAGATATCTACAGGAGAAGCTGCCAACAGGTAACAATGTAACTATAGGGTTGATCTTCAATAAGAGTAGGGTGCAGCATGGCAGGGTGGGTACTCATCCCCTGAATTACCCTTGATCTTAAGTAGACAAGTGGCAAATCTGATAGCCAGAGGGGACAACAATGCCACTTGTTCAATGCTTGGATTGCATTGTCAAAACTGAGTTATTTTTATTATTTTTATTATTTATTTATTTATTACATATGAAAATGTTTAATTTCCTTTGCTTGACAGAATACTGCTTTGGGTCTCAGAATATTTTCTTGTTCCTGCATCTGCCAGATTCTTAGACCTATCTTGTAAGTTTAAAGGTAGAAATCTTTTCAAAGAGATACCATTTTCTTCTGGAATTTATCTCAAGTCTTTTGCTCACAGTGATGATATGTCGAAGTATGGGTCTAGCTGCCATTAGAAAATGATCGCAGCAAACTTGATTTTCAGCCTTTTTAAGTTGATCAGATGAGTTTTATTGATTTTAAAGAGCTCTGGTTAATTTTCAAAAGTGGTGGTGTTAAAGCAGAAAAGAGAAAGTATATGTATATGAAAAAACTAATCCACACAGCCCAAAATGGTGAATTTGCTCTGTCAGTAAGTTGCACAGAAAAAAAACCTGGCTTTACGTTTTGAAATAGCACTCACATCTCCAAAAGTGGTACCAAGACACATACTTCTTATAACTGTTTACAAATGGAAATGATGAGGTATGAAAAAAAAACCAACCCGAAACCAGTTGCTTATAATAGCAATATATTTGTAGAATCCTCCAGAAAGTGTTGATTAAGTTTTGGACTTCCTAAAAAGGTCAGTCTATAATCAGGCAAGGCTCACTCAAGGACTTTCAATGTATATCACTTCACCTTCAAACCTCGGTTTCCTCATCTCTTAGATGGGACTACTGATACTTACAGGCTTATAGGCAAGCTCAGCTCCTAATTGCAAAACAAAGAGGTCTTATCAGTCCAAATTTAACATCACTTGCCTCAGCAGGATTATACCATGACAGTATTTCACTCTTCAAGTACTGCTTAGCATTAATGCTAATACTTCTGCTTCAGTTTTTGCTCTAGCATGTCTTTACTTCTACGTAACGTTGTAAGTGGCTTTCGTAGCAGGTGAAACATCATAATGTACAGTACTGAAGAAATAATAGAAACAGAGATGCAAATAAGCAGAGCATAATAGAGCTCAAAGATCAAATGAATTTTCTGAGCTGGTATTCATCTGAGATGAGATGCTTCTAGAAGGTATTTTGAAGTTAGGAGGGAAGCTGGCCCACATGCCTGGGGAGACATTCCAGCTGGAAGGGGTTAGTGCAAAACTGAAAGAGGATGTGGACAAGATGCTTGGAAGGGCTGTTTCAGTCCTGTTGTAGTTAAATCCAGTCAAAGCCTAGACATAGCAGAGGGCTGTGGACTACGAGTGTGTGTGTGTGTGTTTCTGTGTGTGTGTGTCACCAACCTCTGCCAGGCTTGATTTGAACACTCTTTAGGCACAGTTGACAGACTGGAAAATACTGCTTTCCAAATGGGGACTTCCATGACAGATAGTTACATCCTGGGTGTGGATATAATATACCATGGGCAGAAAAGTACAGGGATTGTCTTCTGCCAGGGACTTATACAACAACATCTGTAATTCCCCACTGTTTTCTCCCTGATACCCCTTGGAGATGTTTTCTATCCAAAAGTTTTAAAATTACAAATTCCAAAAATCTGCAATCTGAGATTTACCTAGAGAAACTTTTAGATCGTTCATTCCATAAATATCTCTTAGAGGCTGTCTGACGTCAGAGGATTTGGAGAGAGAGGCTGGGCTGAAAGTGAAAACAGCAGCAGTTCCAGTCTCACTATAACAGCACTGCCAGCAAGAGGAGCAGCACAGACAGTTCTCTATGTGGATTACTGGACTGCAGAACAGGGAGGAACTGCGCAGGCACGAGCATTACAGTGTAAGTGCAGCTGCTGTAGCAAATCTTCTCATGTTTTTGCTTGTTTTCAAGAACAAATCTCTGCAAGTACTGCTTGTCTGTCTTGTCTTTTTTTTCTCCTCTGAAATATCCTGAAGCCAGCTTGGCAGCACACAGGATTCAGGTTTAGCTTGATCGTTTCTCCCAAAGGTATGCAGAGGGGCTGACAGTGCAAGCTTTTACACTCTTATGTATGTGGATGGGGGATGACAGGGGATGGGGGAGGTTGAAGGAGACAGCAGAAGGGAAGGACGTATCTTTGGAAGACTGCAAAATGGACTGAAATTCAGCTCCTTCGTATTCTGGTAGCAGGACTTCAAAATCCCAAACAAGCCCTAGGCAGAACTCAGCTTCCTTAAGCAACTCCACAATGCAAGACTACTTTTTTAACTCTTTAATCCCTTCTCATATTGTGCAGTTCCTCTTTCCTTATGAGGACAACAGGCAATTTTCTGGCTCCCTGACAGTGAAGTCCTGTCCCACTCTGCCAGGCTACTGACAGTAACAGATCCTAACACTAGCGTAGTGTGTTGCTTGCTAAATCTGACAAATTTAGCACCTTGAGCCTGTACTTGTTTTGTACTGAGGGCTTTCTGAAGAACCTGCTACTTCTGCAGAGGAAAGAGGTGTCTCTCACATCAAAACCTAACTTTAACAGTGTCTTACATGAAGGAGGCAGCTACTACAAGGAGAATATCCCTGTGAAAAACCTGCCGAGGTACTGCCAGACACATGGTGCAAGTCCTTTGGAAAGTTAGTGAGTCTTAATATTTCATATTTTTTTTACTTCAGCAGTCCAGAGATTCCCAAGCCTCCTCCATAAGAAGGTATTTTTTTCAGTGGGGCACTCAGCTGTATTTATTTACGGTTAAAATCCAGTGCTGCATCCATGTTATTAACCTTGCTTCCTCCACCTCACACCTGGATGTCCCTTCTTCATTCCCTGCGTAGAGATGGGACCACTTCTGGGGACAGCTGCCTCTACAGCTGTGGAGCCTCTACAGCTGTGGAGCCTCCACAGCCTCTTCATTGGCATCTTCTGTAATAAGACCCATGATAGAAACAGCTCATTTCCCCTGGTGCGTGGAAGAGTTTGATGCTTCCTGTGTGAAGCTGACATATTCATTTCCCCTGGTGTGTGGAAGAGTTTGATGCTTCCTGTATGAAGCTGACATATTTAGCTAGCACTTCAGAAAGCTCTTTGCCAGTGAGAGGGTGGTTGGTCTGTGCAGTTTCTGGAAGGAGAGATGACGCCCTTGAACATAAACACAAAACTGGGCTGAGAAGCAGGAGCTATGTGAATTGCACAATATAATGCACTGTGCTGTTAGTAATTGGCTTCAGCCAACAAGCAGTCACAAGAAAGGCTGTTGCGAGTCAGCGCTCCCTGGGCTGTGTTGTTTTAGTAATGGAATAAGTCTGCAAATACTTTTGAGAGTGGTACAGTGGGTTGCTGGGGCAGGGAGAAGGAAGTAAAGAAGGAAAAGTAAAGATGGGGAGGAGGTTTTGCAGGGAAAAATGCAAAATGAAATTGAGCAAGTGCAGTCAGCTGTGCTGAAAGGAACTGCAGGTTGATGTAACCACTGTTCTGGCTAATGTAATAGGAGTAACCTTTACTAGGCAGATGTTCAGGGTCTAATTCCTGGTAAGGGATGCCATGCCATGTAAAGTGAGCTAGGCTGAGCTGGAGAAAAAGCAACCGTACTGACTGCGTGTGTAAGGGAGCTTGTGTTCTCAGAGCCAGATCCTGTGGGGATGCACTTTTGAAGTGAAGTGTTCAGACTTGGAAGGAATTGGTTTGGGATCTGGGCTGCTTTACCATGACATATCAGAATCCTCTTCCTCTCCCTCTTTTCTTTCTTATTAGATTTTGTTTCCAGTAGCCTAGCAGCTTCTTTTCCAAGAAGCTGCTTTATTTTCTTAGCAACAGCCTAACCACATTGGCTAGCAATATGAAAAAAAAAAAAAAATACCATTGAGAAATGTAGTAACTTGTTAGAAATGTATATGCCCCAATAAAAGCTTGAAAGTTGTCACAGCCAAGACAAGTGTCTGGGAGCCACAGACACTTTTACCTGGTTCAGTGGTTAGTCTGTCTGAAGTGCATTGGGCAATACAGAATTAATATATACAGAACTGCTGAAAGCTGAGAGGGTGAGAAGAGGAAATAAGGAGGAGAGAACTCCAGATTTGGTCTGTTTTAAATTCACTGCTTCCTTTCTGTCTTACGATTCTTCTTTCTGTCTTCCAGCTCAGCATCCCACTAGTGAGTGACATTATCTGCAAGGGTTTGCAAGTCTAGAAGTTCCATGTGGGCTGTTAGTCATGGTTCAGGGGGAGAGTTGCACACTGAGTGGAAGTGTGGGAGGAGGAATGGGGAAGAAGATATTGATCTGGCAGGAGATAAATTTAGTGTCTTGTGAGAATGCATGGATCATCATTCAGCATCCTTGAGTTTGGATGAGATAATACCATCCAGGAAATTGCTAGTTCTTCTACAGGTGGACACTGACCCTGGAAGCAAAAGAAACAAATACAATATGGACAAGGCAGACATCTTTTCATTTTTGATTTGTGAAACAGAAAGCAATTCCCTGTTGGAGTTTATGACAGTCCCAGTGCAACCCTGAGGTTTTTAAAGTCTATATTATGTGTTACAAAGTGCAGTCTCATGGTTTCACAGAGCTGAGTAAGCAAATTCTCTGGATATCCTAGTGGCCTTACCGCACTGTATCACTTGTCTGCTGCTATCGCTGATGTTTATTTTAGTTGTGCTTCTTATGTGTAGTGGAGATCATTCTGTTCATCTTGAAATCTGTTGCAAAAACTTTTCTTACAAAGTCCAAATGTGGCCTGCACTGACTGTATTTTATTGGCAGGGAGGCATGGCACGAGTTGAACAGCATCTTTAAGGCTTTAAACCTGGATAGTTTGGTTTTGCTCCATCTGCCTTAGTTGACATAAAATTCCCCCGAGGTCCAATGGAATCCCAGAAACCCATCTAGTCCCTCCAGGCCAGCCATTTGACCTAACAATTGAGCAACCAAGGGACACCATTTCCTGACACTTAGGGGAAGGATGTGTGGGAGGTTTGGCTCTCAATACTTTAATTGCTGTGAATTTTCAAACCTGGGTCAGTCCTATGGAGATCTGACCCTCTCTGCCTTCCCTGCCCCTGCAGCCCCCAGGCAAGCACAGCATGTTCCTAAATTAAAAGAAAGCTGACTGCTCTGATTTTCATTGGATAAAAGAGTTTACATGCATTTTCTTGTGCTTTTTGTTGCATTGATGATTGACATTGGTGCCTCTTGTGTCTTTTCTATTTTACCAGTTGTGTTCCTTAATATCATGCTCCTTTGAACTGAGGCATTTGCAGAAAACTGGTAGTAGTAGGACTCAGTACATACACTAATATGCAGTGGATCTGATTCGTTTCTCATCTTTCTGCAATTCCACTTAACAGTGGAGTTACTTCTGTTTGTCTACTCTGAGTCATTATCAGGCTGAGGACTTGTTATCTTCCAGGCTCTGTGTAGGTATTAAATTTCATAATGCTATGTAAATGATTTAAATAGAATTTATTGGGTTGGATTCTCAGCTAGTACAAATAGGTATGGGGGCTTCAGTGTAGCTATGACAGATGAGTTCCAGCCGAGGATTTGGGCCAGTGTCTTCAGACTGGTAACAGTAACCTGAGGTACAGACAGTGCAAGTCTGCTCTCAGGTGTATTAGTGAAGGGTTTTTTTAGCTCTGTATTGTTCAGGAAACTTATTCCAGGCTTCAAATAAAAGTAAATTCAAGTAGCATCAGAATTTGGTTCAGAGAAACTGAGGCCCAAGTTGTGCAAAGTAACCCGTAATTTTGGCTCTTTATTTTTAGTGTCTTGTTAAGGCACCAAGACACTAAAAATTTGAGAGAGCCAAAATTATAAGCTGCTTTTGAAATGCTGGCCAACTGACTTGGGGAAAGCTACACAGTGGATTTGATTCCTCTCACATACTTTTTATGGTGGTGTAACTCTCTGAAGGTCAGTGGAGCTACTGCTGTTTAACAGCAGTAGAAGTCACAGGAGAATGTGTCCCATGTTGCAGGAAGCTCCCATGAGCTTTGGTATGTCAGTCCTGTACTTGTGTTCTGTTTTTCTTGACATGTCCAGGATGTACCTGGCTTTGATATGCTGAAAACCATGTAGCCACATGGCCATGAACACATCACATGCTGAGCAATGCTATTGGTAGTGCATCCTCAAGCTTTCTTGGTGCTGTGTGTTAAATCTGTACCTGATGATGGTCAAACAGGCTTTTCCCTCCCTTAGGCTTTGTGTCCAGTTTGTATGTTGCCCAAACCATCTTCCGTATTAGATTTATACTTTCAATTTTCCACATGGTATTTCAACATTTGAGATTTTGGCTTCTCTGGTGATCTCTATGGTGTCAAATAATGTCTTCTAGTAGGAGGAGCTTTCTACACTTGGGACAACATAAAGTAACAAATCTGACCAGGAGAAGCTCATGGTTTTTGGATTTAGTATAAAAGTTGTTCTGATAATATGTTAGGTTTATACCATTGATAAGATTTCTCTGGAGTTAGGAATTAGAGATACTTAAGGTGGAAAGAAGGAATCAGATAAGAAAGGGAGGAGATCAGAAGGCTGGCTGGAATTCAAGGAGTGGGAGCTGGAGATGGAAGGATGTGTTTAGATTGTGTGAAAATGGAAATAGAGCTAACCTTGAGGAACAGAGAAAAACTTTGGCAGCAGGAGAGGAATAGGCTCCCTCCCTGAATAACAGGCACTTGCTCACTTCCCAGTTTTGCTGGCTTCAAAGTAATAATCACTGAAGTTGGTATTTCTGCTCATGAGCTTTGAAGTTCACACTTTTTTTTGTTGAAGAGTATTTTTCTTTTCTCTGTGTCCCAAGATGACTTAAATTCAGGCAATGCACGTGCCAGCCCAGCTTTTCTTTGGATTGGGGACAAAGCTATTTGTGAGATTCAACAACATTATTCTGTCTCCTTGGTATATTACTTTTTTTTAAGGAGGCATAAACAAGAACTCATTTTTACTGTTAAGGTTTGTTTGGTTTTTTTATTTAAGGCAGTGAACAAGCCTGATTTGGGGGGTGTGGGGGTGTGTGGTGTGTGTATTTTCTTTGCTGTTTGGAGGAGTAATGTTTTTAGCTGCTTAAACAATTGAATTATGAGCCGTGAAGTCTTAAGAGATGTAAATGTACACAGTGCCCTGTTCATCCTTGAAGAAAGTGGTCAGGTCGTATTTAACTTTTTAAGATCATATCTGAAGATGTGTTCTCAGGATATTTTCCTAAATTAAATACACAAACACATACACATATGTGAATGTGCAAAAGGGAGAAGGAACATTTCTGCCAAGGAGAACAACCCAGGTTAGATTTCATTGTGATGAAGCCATACAAGGATACATTTCAAAGGTTTAATATCACGTGGTAGGATTCCCTTCTCCCAAGACAAAACTGTGGGAAGAGATGAAAAGTCTTGGAGGATGGGTCCACTGGTAGCTATTAAACATGATAATCTGGCTGTACTCCCATCTCCAAGTCCTAGTCAACTAAAAGGATTGAGCAGGGGTAGGATCAGACTATATATGGTATTTTTATATGCTTTCCCTAACTGTCTGCAGCTGACCATTACTTGGAGATAGGGTACTGGTTTAGATGGACTTCTGATCTGACTCTGTGTAGTAATTCTTACATTCTGGTGGTCTTTGAGAGTGAAAACACTGAAGATCCTCTGATGTTTTAGCTATTCTATGAGGGAGAAAGTCATATCTGTAAGATGCGGGCTGAGGAACATGACCCAATACACCACAAACCTCCAGAAATTTATTTGCATTTTAGAGTCCTTGAGGTATCAAGCCCATTAAGAAACTATACCTTCATTTCTATCTCTGTCTTTTCTTGTCAGTGAAAAGTGACCAGCATCTCTCCTTGTTCCTCAGTTCAAAAGTAGATTACAGTGACATTTTTTTGCAGAAAGGATTTAATTTGCTAACCCCCCTCCAGTTATTTTTAAAAATGTTTTGGTTTTTGGGGTGGTTTTTTTGCATTGAAATATTTCTGTAAATCTGAACATTATGAACAGGCTTACTCATCAATAAAATTATTGTTGCTCATATTTTCATAAATAACAAATATTTTGGGTGCTTCCATTTTCCAGAAAAGCTCGATGCCTAATAAAAAAAAACCCAACACACTACCACACTATTTTTAGGTGTTTCAAGCTGGTCTTGAAAAATCATTAATCTCTTTGCAAGTTCTTGGTCCTGCACTGTCATCTGTTTTCTTTCAAATCTCCAGAAGGCGTGACAGAAATACATGGTAATTCCATGTTGCTCTGCATCAGCCTGCCAGTTCTGCTCCTTTCCTTGTCAGGTTGAGGGGAACAATCTTTTCAAGAAGGAATGGACCAACCATGGAGCTGTATTAGCATCCTTGCTGATCTGTGCATAGAAGTTTCCTGGACTCTTTTAAAGGTGTAACATGATTACCCTCTAACACGAAGCTATTTTTTTTTTTCCCAAGAATGTTACAACAGCCCCGTCCCTCTGAAAACATGTAGTCAATAAATCATCAACCTACAATACAGTAAATTCTCTACTTTCCACTGGTTTAAAATTGAATCCTGAATGCAGTGGGTATTGTATGTTCATTAGCCAGACTGTTTCTGATGGAGCTGAGGCAATCACAATGGACTGTTCCTATTTAACCAGTAGGAGTTAAATTATGAGACTATTTTCTTGTCTGCTATCATACACTACAAATATGTGAGCATAAGTCACATATATATAGTTAGATAAAGTTAGAAATTTATTCTTTCATTCAGCAGTTTCCTTTGGAAAATTTCCAGACACTTTCCAAATATTAATGCAGTTAGCATTTTGGAAAACTGAGGCACAGCTTTTTCATATTCCTGTAACCTGATGGGAGTCTGTACTATCATATAAATACTCTCACTGCAGGTAGGCTGGAAACCCATTTTTTTTAATTTTTTTTTTTTTTTTTTTAGCTATCTTTATGTTCTCTGAAGTGTTAGTTTAACAAAGCCATAGCAATCAAGCTAAAATATTATAACAACATCTTTATCATGTTGCATTTAGCCTCCTGCCTGGTAGGCAAGCTGTATATTCACCAAAATCAAACTTCTCACAGAATGCAAGTATATCACCCTATTGTAGAGTGAGTAATCTTCCCCTTTCTTTCTCTCTCCCTCATATCTATGTTCTGGCTTTCCAGAGCCTCTAGTTATAATCTCCAGTTCTTCTTCTACTCTCCACCCTTCATTTAGTTTTTTGTCTGCACTGAGAGTATGAAACTTAGGTACTGCTGATAAAGATTGGAAGCGATCTGCCTTAAGTAGATGGAATGAGTTTATTTGTTAGATTAAACAGCATACATCTGTAGAGAAGGTTTTCCAGGCTATCATTCTTTCTTACAAACATTGTCAGGAATGGAGCCATCCACTAGTGCAGACAGTCTTGATTTTCTCACTGAGTCACTGACCATTAAGCTGGGATGCCTGGACTGTGAGTACCCTGCTTAAATCCATTTGGCAGAACCCTGACCCCCTCCAGGCAGGTGACCCCATCAGCATCTGCACAACAGATGAAAGCAAGCAAGACCTTGACCAAACACGAGGAGACTTC